>NW_027206418.1:0-372500 GCF_024711535.1 Dipodomys merriami | reverse complement strand
GAAAACAAATTCTTTAGTATTAGGTCATTTAGAACCTGATTGAAGACTGTACAGAATGGAAATTGGTGCCTGTTCATGATATACTAAATATCTTGCAAGAACCCCATGTTTATGTATATATATAGAGAGATAGAGAGCATTTATACAATCCATGTATATATGTATATGTGTATATATATGTATGTATGTATGTATATATATATATATATATATATGTGTGTGTGTGTGTGTGTGTGTGTGTGTGTGTGTGTGTGTGTATGTACGTATGTATAGTGATATAGTGCAAGTGCAAGCCAGGAGATCTAAGCAGTGTTGTGGCCTGGGCAGAGACTAGAACACAGTTGGTCAAGAAAATTTACAAGTTTTACATAAATTTATTATAAAATTTAAAGTTTTCTTTTCTTTTTTTTTACTTTTTTTAAGTGTTGAAGATGTTGTTTTAAGAGTGTCAGAATTTAGGGACTGTTTTAGAATGTGAGAACGTTTACCATGGTTTAAAATACTAGAGGATGTTCGTTTATTTGTTGTTCTTCTGGTATTAGTGCTTGGACTCAGTGTCTCATAATCTCTTAGCCTTTTCACTTAAAGCTGGCACTCTGAGGCTTGAGCTAAAAATCCACTTCTGGATTTTTAAAGTAGCTATTTGGGAATAAAAATCTCACAAACTTTTCTGCCCTAGCTAGCTTCAAATCACAATCCTAAGATTTCGGCCTCCTTTATACTGAAGATAACAGGAATGAACCCAACATTGCTTGGAAAAAATAACGTTTCTTATTAAATGATGTTTCATATTTCCTCTCCTAAGAGTATTGGTAAACTGAATATATCATTAGAGAGGAACATTGAATTCCCCATCCAAGATCACAAAATCAGCTATCAATATTGCTGCAATCAGAACCATAGTTATTTGAGGAAAATCTTCAGTCCTGAAAGTTAACAACAACAACAACAAAACTTTCCAAACTATTAGCAAGTATATGTCTATAGCAAATCCATTTGTCAATGTCATATTCATCACCAAGGCCTGGACTCTTGTCCAAGATCATATATAGATTTTATCACTTTTGATTTTCCACTCAAAGTTGTAGCTCTACCACTTGAATCACACTGCTACTTCTTGGCTTTTGTGTTGGTTAACTGGAGATGTGTCTCTTGAGCTTTTCTGTTAGACTTTGTGGAATATTATGGTCATCAGAATGTAAATGAAGTAGAGATGCTAGGATTAATTCTGAACATATTTTCTGCATGTTCCATGTTCTTTTTCTATGAAATTTGGGCATTGAAATCCTCCAGTGGTTTTAAATAGAGACCATTTTCAAGTTGGTAAAAGTCGTGATCATTCCCATTTTGGACACACAATAAGTGTAAGTTGATACAGATGTAGAAGAAATACTTCACCTTTTCAAATAAAGCATATCTGGTTAACTCAGTAAGTTTTGATATCATGGTAGTATCACCTGTAGTCAGAGATCACATTTCAAGGGTAAAGTAAGAACACATGGTGTATTCTGTCTGGTATCACTTCTTGTGGTGGTGGTGGTGATGATGGATGTGTTTGAGCTAAGCGACTTAATTTCTGACTCAGCTTTCTTTCTTTCTTTATTTTTTTTATTGTGAAAATACTGTACAGAGGAATTACAATTACATGGGAAGATAATGAGTACACTTCTTATCAAGCATTGTAGACTCCTCCTTTATTTCCCCTTCCCATCCCTTCCCATCCTCCCCAACGCCCCCCCATCGTTCCTGCCTCCCCCCCGCCCAAAAGTTGTAAATTTCGTTTTCAACATAACAACTTGTACATCTCATTGTTGCAATGTCTCCACCTGTATCCCTATGGAAACGATTTGTTTTTCACCTTCCCCTCCAAAAATTATACCCACATCAAATACAGTGAAAGCTGGGATTATACTGTAGGGGAGGGACATAAAAAGCAACAAAGAAATAATCTTATAAATGCGTTAGAAAAAATCACATTGACTCAGCCTTATTGTTCATGGCTGAGGCTCATAGCTAGAACCATCACAAGCATTTTGCTAGTTCATCAGAGATGGAGAGTCATGCGGTCTTATTCCTATACAGGCTTTGAACTTCCCTCCTCCAGATATCTGCCTTTGAGTACCTAGCATTATGAAAACATGACCCACTGTGGCCTAGTTTTAGTTTAATTTTATAATGCACCAGTCAATAATGATGAATTCTGGGTTCAAAAAAGGGGAACAAAATTCGATAAGTATATTTTATTGCGTTTATCCACAAATGACTTTCTTCTGCACTGGGTAATGGGAATCACAGCAAGATGTCAATTATAACAAAGAATAGAAAACTTTGGCAGGGAAATTTGTAAAATGTCACATCAGGTAGGTCTGCTTGCTAATAACTTTTCAACTTTTAGTAATGTAGATCCACGAGTTAAAACATCATCAAGTTTAAGGGAAAATTTAAATTTATCAGTTCATAAAAAAGACTTTTCTTTTTACTTTTTTTCAGTGGTAAAGTGCTTGCCTTGCATGCCTGAGGCCCTGGGTTCGATTGGTCAGCACCACATAAAAAAAGACTTTCCTAATGAAGTTCCTCTGATATTGTTATTAGAATATGTGGGTAGATAGCTACCACAGGGTTCATTGTGTAATTTGGATAATATGATGATATTTTCTCTTTCCTGTGAGCTTGTGTCTACTTCAATATTGCCCCCATATCACTCATACATGTATCGTGAGTATGTAGAATGCTTCATTTGTTTATGATGTTTAAGAACATGCACAGGTTTAATATGCTAGAAATTGCCTTTAAATCTAAAAATCAGATTCATTTTCAGATTTTCAATGCCTTTGCAGTTAATCCTTATAAATTGCATATATTATTAACTCCAGTGCATGATAATACATTTGGGATGGATTGTTAACACAAAGATAGGTTGGGGTAATCCATGTTCAAATCAACTCAGTTTCCTCTCACACACAATAACATCTTTAATTTGCTAGACACTGGGTGAAAAGTAGGTTCAGTTACAACTTGGTGAGAAACTTCTTTAGTGGGAGTAATGAAGATATATTTCTATGAAATTTACCTGTAAGAGTTTTGACAAGTTCCCATCACAATGCTCAGATTTTAATAATTTCTGACATCCGAGGAAAAGAGATGCTCCCAAAATATCTTGTTCTTGGCAAGAATGGGCTTCTGGTTAAGAAAAACGGTGCCACTATTGTGTGATTTGAAATAGGGAAAGGATTTTTTGAAATCCCAGCCTCTTCTTGCCTTTCTGTCATGTATTAGGAAAGTCAAAACTGAAAATTTTGGAGGAGAAAGGAAGACAGAGAGGAAGAGAGAGAAAGAGAAAGAGAGAGACTGGGGTGATGGTTCTGGGACGGAGAAAACAGAGGGAAACGGAAAGCAAGAGAAACTTAGGTATAAAATACAAAGCAAATATCTTTACAGATACCTTTCAAACCTACCACAGGGTTTGGGTATAAGTGATTGATGGTGATATAACAAAGGCTATATAACAGCAAGGTGTTTTATTTTCCCCAAATCCAGCAGGGGGGAATAAATAAAACAAGAATATAAAAAGTAAAGAACTTTTAATACCTACAAGTACAGCAAAGATGAAATAGATCTTAATGCCCAGCCATATAAATATAAATCCTCATACTACTGGCGTTTTTTACTTGTATTCTATGTACTTGATGTATTTGTCTTTTTACAAAAATTTAAGAGACACTAAGAGCCAGGTTCAGAAAATATGTATGAATTTTTAATCCAATATAACAATTTTCAGACTGACAATTTCAAAGAATTATATAATCATAATTACTACATGGAGTGAACAAATTGGACATCATGAATTAAACATACAGGTAAGGAGAGAGACAGTAACAGTAGAAAGAATTTTTAAAATATCACTGACGATATTAGTATAAAACAGAAAACAAAAGACTTTGATGAACTCATCAGTGTAGTGGGAAAAATACATATGAAGATATCAGTGAGCTTAAAGACTTTTCAATAGACAGTTACCAATCTGAAATTGAGGAGATAGAAAAAGGAATGAATTAAAAGAAATAAAATATTCAGCATCTATGTGATAATTATTGAAGGTATCATATATGTATAATGAATACTAGAGAAACAAGAATACAAAGGCCAGAACAGCTGATCAAATGATAATAGTTGAAAATTAAACAAAATTTATATGAAATTCCAGAAGCTTACAGAAAACAAAGCAAAATATTTTAAAAAATCATATTTTAATGGCAGAACACCAACAGCAGAAATAAAAAAGTTACCCACCATACAGTGAGACCATTGGCAGATATTCATAGCAGCATATCAAAAAGGAACAATCACTATGTGCACATGTTCTTATAAAATAATATTTAAAGAAATGAATTCCAAGAGATGGAAATGAGATTTTTGGTGTTGGTGCTGCTGTTTTTGTTATTTTCCTTTATTTGTCATTTGAAGGATGGGGGGGCACAGAAAAGGTGGGACAAAGGGAGAACAAATGCAGCAGTGGTATTCATTAGACAGTATGTAGAAAATGAACTGACTGTCCCTCAATAGATGAATAGATCAAGAAAATGTGATATATGCTGGGTGCCGGTGGCTCATGCTTATAATCCTAGCTACTCAGGAAGCTGAGATCTGAGGATTGTGTTCAAAGCCAGCCTGGGCAGGAAAGTCCTTGACACTCTTATCTCCAATAAATCAACAGAGAAACCAGAAGTGGCATGTAGTTCAAGTGGTAGAGCTCTAGCCTTGAGCTGAAGAGCTAAGGAACAGTGCTCAGGCCCAGAGTTCAAGCCCCATGACCAACCAAAAAGAAGATATATATGAATTCAATGCTTCTATCAGAAAGAATGACACGGTCCCATTTGGAAGGACTTGGAAAAAAATCATATTAAGTGAAATAAGCCAGACCCAAAAGAACATAGGTCCCATGGTTTCCCTTATGTGTAATAAATAGTATACATCTAGGATAATCTTAGCAGATGAACAGAATAGCTCAATAGCTATGTACATATGATCATATAAGATGATGCTAAGAAAAATGAATCCCAAGATATGGGCACAGGAGGTTTTTCTTTGTTGTTGTTGTTTTTTTAATGTACTATGTGGATTTTTTTTTGTTTCTTTTACATGTACTTTCCCCTATGGTATAATTCCTGTTGTCACTGTATTTGATTTTGGTACCCTGGGTATTGTATAAATGTTTATGTCAATTAGGGAAGGGTAACAAAAAATGGTGAGTCAAAGGACAAAGATGAGAACCAATTCAACCGTGATACTCACAAAACCGTATGTTGGAAATGTTCTGTACAACTTTGGGGGAGGGCTTGGGGGAAGGGAAAGCAGGAGAAAAATGAAGGCAGGAGTAAAAAGTTAGCAAGAAATATACTAACTAACTTACTTATGTGACTGTAACCCCTAGGTACAACACCTGGACAATAAAATTTAAATTTAAATTAAACTGAAACTGTGAGTAGGGATGGGAGAGAAAAACTGGGAGAGAGCAAAGGAATGGCTGGCAGAGTTCAAAAGGAAATACATTTATTATCTGACTTACATAATTATAACTTTACCTGTACAATACATCTGTGTATTAGCTGAACAGTAATAATAAAATATATTTTTAAGAGAAAAAGAAAGACTGTCTGGTTCTAACACAATGTCTCTTAGCTGTGGTGAGTCAGAGGGAAAGTGGAAGAAAAAATGAGGGAGGGGTAAAAATGCTTGACAAGAAATGACCTCACTACCTTACTTATGGAATTATAAAGCCTCTTTGCATCACCTTTACAATAAAATTAAATTAAATTTAAAAAAAGAAAGAAAAATCACACATAGTGGAGCCTTACTTCAGAGGGACAAAGATAAAGATTTTATCAAAATCTTCTATATTTTTCCAAGCAACAATTAAATGGAGGAGAATATTTAAAGTATGGAAGAAAGACATAACAAAATAGAGCAAAACTAAAAAAGAAAGAGAAGTTTAGAATCTCATATTCAACAAAATTCTTATGAGAAGAAAACATTGTCGGGCATAAGAGAACAATAACAAAAAAAAAGTGATTTTTTTTTCTTTGTGTGTTGTGGGGCTTGAACTCTAGGCCTGGTTACTGTCATTGAGCTCTTCAGCTCAAGGCTAGAACACTACCACTAGAGCCACAGTGCCACTTCTGGCCTTTGTTTTTGTTGTTGTTGTTGTTTTTGTTTTTACTGTTTATATGGTGCTGAGGAATCCAACCCAGGGCCTCATGTATTGGAGGCAAGCACTCGACCACTCTGAGCCACCTTCCCAGCCTCAAAAGTGAGTGAACTTTGTCCTTCATCTTCCCAGATTCATCCATCAAAGTTTTTCAGAAGGAATAAAGAAAGGAGTCATCTTAAATGTCTTTCAAGATGATCTTGGTAATTCTAAATCACTTTTGATGAAATGACATTGTTTAGTGTGACACAATTCAATGAATGGACAGTCATGGTGTTAGTGACCTCTTCTGGAGAGATTATGTGTAAATAAATCTCAATCCCTATTAGGTTGGAAAAGCTCATGACCAACAACGTCTGCAGAATCCCACTCCCAGCTAGTCTTTTAGATGATTGTCCATTGCTCCCCTTAGAGTTCATTATCAAATTTGAACCATGAAGCCTTGTATTTGCCCTGGTTACTAGCCTCGAATTCACTGGTTAGAATCCTAGCTGAGGCCATTCTTGATCATCCTTGTCTATAGTTTTCACGCGTTCACAGCTGGAGAGTATTCACTATGTTTAGTCCTGCAAATTAGACTCTGACTTTCCAGTATAAAATTACAAATTTGTTTCTTTTCACATGTTGTCATAAATTTCTTATAAGGACCCAAATAATAGTCATCCCTGGGCAAATGAGTCCATCAACAATGAGGAGAGGACTCTGGAGGTAGTTTGGATCTTAAAATATTAAAAATAGCATTTTTGCTTAGATGCCTTTCTGAATAAATCTAATTTAAAATAAACTAAGTATAAAACTGGGCACTGGTGGCTCATACCTGTAGTCCTAGCTACTCAGGAGGCTGACATCTCAGATCATGACTCGATTCCCACACAGGCATGTAAATCTGTAAGCCTCTTATGTGGCTGCAATGGTAAAGCACTAGCCATGAGCATAAAATTTAAGGAACAATAACACTGAGTCCCTGAGTTCAAGTCCCATTACTGAAATAAATAGATTAGTAAATAAAATAATTTATTAATCAACTAAATATAGCTACTCTGTGGCTGTACATTTAAGAGACAATTTTCTAAACATTCCAGAGAGAACATGAGATGAAATAAAGTCATATATGTTGATGCTTGGTTTCGTTATCAATGCCATGAGAATGTATCAAAGAGTTTGATCTAGAATAAATGAGTATATTGATTGAACTCTATTATTCCTGACAACTGAGATGACAGTTTGAATATCTGGTGAATGAAATCATGTATTGATTCTTATCTAAATGACAGGTGTTCACTTTTCAAAAAGGAAGATGAAGATGAGAATTTTTTAGTTGGATTGAGGGCAGAACATATTTTGGGAAGTTGACACACAAAATATCAATCAATAGACTATCTTTTAAAGAGTTTCCTTAGGACAATAAAATATATGTAGGGGTAGCAGAGTAACATGTAAAATATATCATTCAGTTTAGAGGACTTGTGAAAGGATTAAAAAGGTGATTAGGTTTCCATGGAGATATTTTTTAAATTTTTTTTAAATTAATTTTTTAAAGTTTTATTATTGTGAAAATACCATACAGAGGGGTTACAATTACATGAGCAATGTAATTAAGACATTTTTTGAATTTTTTTATTTATTAAAGATATATATATATATATATATATATATAATAGGTATATTTATATGTTATAGGTATATATCTGGCACATTGGCTGGTTTGATATTTTCTGGTATTATGAATATTTAAAAACAAATTGCTTTTGAAAGTTTTATTCAAAAAGAAAGAAAAAGAGAGGGTGTGGGTATCTTTCCATAGCTGAAAGTACTTAAAAATTACTGAGAGGAAAATAATCTAAAGAAGATATCATTCTTGATAAAGAAATGAGGCAGTTTCAAATTAAAAGTACAAGATTAAGTACTTTTCATAAAATATTAAAACTAAAATCACATGCATAAGGTATTTAATTATAAGAATAGCAGTGAAATTTTAAAAGGACAGGATTTATCAATGATAAATAGGCGTTTTTAGTGCAAATACTGCAGAAAAATTTTCCAAGCAAAGATCATAATCATTCTAATCTATATAAAAAACAATCTCAGTTCTTTAAACAATGTAGAGTACATCTGAATTCAGCCATTTCAATGAAATGCCAACTTACAAACCTTAAATCTAAAATAATGTACTTAGTTTTATGTCTCATTTCTCTCTTGGCGGTCCATGTTTTCAGGAAAATCTGTAATGGACCATGAAGTTGGCTGTGCATTGCTATCACTTGTTTAAGTTTCTCTTCCTTGGCTCTTCTACAGTGGCAAACTGTTCTTTTTTCCATGAAGCTACTGAGAAAATCATCTATTTCAGTTTTTCCCTCCGAGAAATCTTCAGCAATATTATCAGATTCTTCCTCAGCTTCATGTGCAGCGACTTTCCCTCTTGCCTGTAGGGCACTTGCACTACAACTCTCACTCAGTTCATGTTGTCTCTGCCTCTTCTTTTCAAACGTAGATTTCATTTGTGTAAGTAACTCATACTTATCTAAAACAGTTTGCCTTTTGGCTTCCAAACTGGGCTCCAAGAGGAGAGTTTTCTTGCTAATTCCTCAATACTTTTTACTAAATCACCCTTGTCATTAATAATTTGTTTTAGTTGAGGTAAACTCAAACTGTTCTAGTAATACTTCCTCTTGTTCATTCATATCTGTGAGTTGTGACACAATTCTGAGAGTTCTGGAAATGCATCAGGGACATCTGGCATCTTGTACCCAAAACCATTTTGGCTTATAGGTGTTGAAGTTTCCATTGTGGGAACAGGCAATGGCCGACTTGAAAGGACACCAAATGTAGGAGCAGCAGACTTGGCTGTTGTATAACTTGTTGAAGAAGAAACAGTGTCAGTAACAAAGAAGTTATGTTCTGTTAGCTTCTTGAGGAGGATATGCAGGAAGAAATGGAAAACCCTAAGAAGCATAAGGAGGCAGCCCACCTGGGTTACTATACAGGTATGGAAATGCTGTTGAAGTGGGAGCTAAAACAGGAGAATTCTTCCAAAACTCATCCAACAGACTCTGGCTAATCTTTCCAAGATCTGAGTGTATTGTAAAATTGCTTACTAATTGAGAGGTAACATATATTCCATGTTTATCCATTAAAGGATGTCAGATTGGTGGATAAACACTGATTGCTGGTTTTTCCTGAGGAAACTGTGGAGGAAGTACTATATTAATGTTAATTGTCAAGTTGTTTACAGTGAAGGGCAATCTGTATTCCACATCTTTCTGTATTTCAGCTATACTGGAGTGGGAGTTCCGGAGGGACTCGATCAAGCACTGCTTCTGCTGTTGGAGGCTGGTGAGGCCACCACCAGGGATCCTGCTGTGGAGAAGGAGGCGCTCTTGGTCAGGGGAAAGAGCCAGCTCATCCTCCTCGCGTCCCTGGGGCAGGAGGCCCTACAAGGTTTGGGCCTGCTTCTCCCAGAGGCTGCCTGGCAGGTCTCCAGCTACAGAGGAGTGGCCTGAAATACCCAAGGTTCGAGTCCGGTTGTGTGTGTGTGGGGAGGAGCAGAGGGGCAGGCCGTGGGGCAAGCCAACGGCGCCTTTTACCAAGTAAACCAGGTTCCTGGTCCCCGGGTTTGGGGGACCATGACATAACTGGAGAGAGCTGGAGAGAGGTAAATTGTCAAGCAGGACACAAGCAACCAGGATCCTACCCTTGGAGGCCCAGGTGCTCCAGACTGGCTAGCCAGTCAGATTGTAACCTGGCTGCGCTCGGCGTGCCTGGCCTCGTCCTACCATGAGCACATTTCTTATCAAGCATTGCTGCCTACTCCTTTGTTTCCCTTTGCCATCCCTGCTGCGACACCCCCTCTCCCCCATCTAGTCCCCCGACTCCTCCCCAAAGTTCTAAATTTCATTTTTCAACTTAATGTCTTGTATATTTCATTGTTGTAATGGGTTCCTATTTAAACAATTTGTTTTTCCCTTCCCCTCCACAAATTATACCAACATTAACTACAGTGAAAACAGGAGTTATACCGTGGGGGAGGGACACACCAAGCAACAACAACAACAACATATAACCCTGGGCTGGGAAGGTCGCTCAGTGTTAGAGTTCTTGCCTTGAATGCAGGAGGCCCTGGGTTCAATTCCTCAGTACCACATAAACAGAAAAAGCTGGAAGTAGCACTGTGGCTAAATAAGTAGAGCACTAGCCTTGAGCTGAAGAGCTCAGAGACAATGCCCAGGCCCAGAGTTCATGCCCCACAACCGAAAAAAAAATCACTTTATAAAACATTAGAAGCAATAGAAAGCAAGAAAAAACACTTCAGTCCTTATCTTGAGGTCCATTTTGCCTAACTTCAACTTATCTGTCTTTTTCTGCTTGACTCAATACATACACTGGTTATTGCAAATTAGGGAAACCATGGGACCTATGTTTCTTTGGGCCTGGCTTACTTCACTTAATATAATTTTTTCCAAGTCTGTCCATTTCCTCACAAATGGGGCAATGCCATTCTTTCTGATGGAGGCATAGAATTCCATCGTGTATATATACCACATTTTCTTGATCCATTCATCTACTGAGGAGCATCTGTGTTGGTTCCATATCTTAGCTATGGTAAATAATGCTGCAATAAACATAGTTGTGTTGATAGCTTTAGTATGGTCTTGTTTCTGATCATTCGGGTAAATGTCCCAAATTGAGTCAAAGGGGAGCTCTATGTGGAGTCTTTTGAGGAACCTCCATACTACTTTACAAAGTGCTTGAACAAGTTTACACAACCACAGACAATGCAGTAAGCTTGGACAGTTTTAAATTAGCTACCAACATATTCTTTTTATATGTTTTTATTGTAAAAATATTGTACGGAGGGGTTACAGTTACATGAATAAGGTAGTGAGTACATTTCCTATCCAGAATTGTTACCCCCTCCTTTGTTTTTGCCCCTACCATCCCTTCCCTCCCCAATTCCACAACTCCTCCCACCCCCTTCCAAAGTTGTAAAGTTCATTTTTAACATAGTGTCTTGTACATCTCATTGTTACAATGGGTCAAGCTCTTTCCTTACTTCAGCATTTTATTTCCTTCCCCTTCCCAAATTAGAAAAAATGTATATACAAGATGCAGGGCACTGGAATCAAGTACAGATATTTTTTTCTGCAAAAATACTATAGGATGAGAGCAAAAACATACCTTGAACAAAGGTTCTATTGGCTTTCTCTGCAGAATATGTGTAAAGCCTGCAAATGAATCCAAGATATCCTCAACCCACAGACTCACAAATCATGTAAAATTTGACTCATATTCTATACTACATTGTTTAGAGATGAGTGTGTGTGTGTGTGTGTGTGTGTGTGTGTGTGTGTGTGTGTGTGTGTGTGTGTGTGTGTGTGTGTGCGCGCGCGCGCAGGTATTCGGGATTGAATTAGGATCTAGGCACTGCACTTTTGCGTCTTTAGTCAAGAGTGATACTCTCACTTGAGACACTGGTCCACTTCTGGAATTTTTTTAAATAAGTTTTTTTTTAATTGTGAGAACACTGTACAGAGGAGGGGTTGCAGTTACATGAGCAAGGTAATGAGTATATTGCTTCTGAATCATTGTTGTCTCCTCCTTTTTTTTCCCCCTACCATCCCTTCCCTCCCACTTCCACAACTACACTCTCCCGTTCCCCCCGACCTAAATTGTAAAGTTTGTTTTTCCACCTAAATTGTAAAGTTTGTTTTTCCCTCCCACTTCCACAACTACACTCTCCCGTTCCCCCCACCTAAATTGTAATGTTTGTTTTCCCTGTTTTCTTGTACATCTCATTGTTGCAATGGGTCAACCTATATCCCTGTTTAAACAATTTGTTTTTCCCTTCCCCTATACAAATTATACCAACATCAAATACAGTGAAAACAGGGGTTATACCATAGGGGAGGGACATACAAAGCAACAAAGAAATCACATGGTACCTTATAAATACATTAGAAGCAATAGCAAGCAAGAAAAAAAAACACAATTGTGTCCTTATCTTGGCATTCATTTCCCTTAACATAATCTTATCTGACCTTTTTCTGCTTGTCTCAGACATATTCTAGTTGTTGCAAATAAGGGAAACCACTTGTGGCTTTGTGCTGGTTCATTGGAGATGAGTCTCATAGACATTTCTGTACAGGTTGGCTTTGAGCTGAAATCCTCACATCTCCACCTCCTGACAGGTATTATAGACATGTGTACTTTACTGTTGCTCACATTTGCTACTGATAAATTTAATCCCAAGCACTGTATTTTAGCTATGAACTTCAGAAACAAAATTTTCTGGCTTTATTAAAATTTAAAATGAAATGTGCCTGCTTTTTTCTTTCTAAATAAATGTGCCTGCTTTTTTTTTCTTTTAAGAAATCCTTTATGGGGCTGGGAAGGTGGCTCAGTGGTAGAGCTCTTGCCTTGCATGCATGAGGTCCTGGGTTCGATTCCTCAGCACCACATAAGTAAAAAGAAAAAAGCCTGAATTGGCGCTGTGGCTCAAGTGGTAGAGCCCAGGCTCAGAGTTCAGGCCCCACAACAAGCCCCCCCCCAAAAGAAATCCTTTATATGCTTTAATTCTTATTTAGAAAGAACTTGGCTTCAGAAAGATTAATGAGAATTTTAAAATTTACCACCCAGCTTAAGAAATAAAGCTTGCATGAACACAGTCTTAGACTTCTTAAATCTAAAAGTATTCTCCAACTTGAATTTTTTCTGTCAGCTTTTACAACAAGGAAAGGAAATTGTTCCAAAGAATTATGACACTTGATACTTATTTGGCAAAAGTAGAGCATGACAATAGTAAAATACGGTTATTTTAAGGGGTTTGAAGCAAAGGAATACTTTGAATCTCCATAGTCTATTCAGATAGAATTTTAGAGACTTGGCATGGTCTTGGAGACACAGCGTTTGTAGGCATCCTTGAAGGACATATGTTCATGTCTGAAGTGTTGGATTCTTAAGGATGCCCAAGACAAAATTTAGTATCAAAAATCTGTGAACACAGAAAAAATAAGGAAATAACAAGGAGCACAAATCTGGAGATGAAATCTCTTACAGGACTTTGAATATATTAGAGAAAGTACAGAGAAAGACCAAGGTAGGCTGGCCAGCTTCGTATTTCCCAGATTTCCCTCTGTGTTTGATAAGAATGATTTTGTCTTAATATCACCTGCTTCAAGAGGTATTTATTATTGCTGTTGTTGTAGTTGTTGTTATTATTATTTGTGACATGGCTAAACTGCATGTTTTGCATGTATGTAGATTTTAATCTCACGGAAATTTCTTTGGTAGTGGAATCTTCATAGTTAATTGGCTCAAAATTATATCATTTAGAAGGAGCCTAGTTATAGGAAATGTACTCATTACCATATTCATGTAACTGTAAACCCTCTGTACAGTATCTTTGCAATAAAATATATACCAAATAAAAAGAAGTAGCTTAATATAATATGCCTAATTTCCTTAATAAATAAGAATGTTTGGACAAGGAGATAATCATTGAAAATAATTCAGAACAGAAAAATGATAGTAATCTAGAATTCAAGGAAAAGGAAGGCCACAACAGACCCTTTTAATACAGCCTAGAGCAAGAAGTAATCTTTACTTTTGTAGCTCCCAAAATTGTGAAAAAAAAAACCTATCATCCATCTATCTGACTGTCTGTCTGTCCTTCTCCATCTGCTTTTCTTTTTTTTTTAATTTTATTTTATTTGTGAACATACTGTACAGAGGAGTTACAATTACATGAGCAGGATAATGCGTACATTTCTTACCAAGCATTGCAGCCTCTTCCTTTGTTTACCCTTCACATCCCTTCCCAGCCTCCCCCCCTCCCACCCAATCCCAAACCTTCTCCTTCTCTCCCTTACCCCCCCCCCCCGCACTGACATTGCAAGCAGAAAAGGTCAGATAATGTGATGTCAGGAAAATGAACCCTTAGATGTGTATTTTAATGTTTTTTTTCTTTCGTGCATGTGTTTCTAACGCATTTATAAGATTATCTCTTTGTTGCTTTGTATGTCCCTCCCCCACAGTATAACCCCTGCTTTCACTATATTTGATGTCAGTATAACTTGTGGAGGAGATGGGGAAAAACCAGTTGTTTAAGGATACAGGTGGACCTGTTGCAACAATGAGAAGTATAAGTTGTCATGTCCATCTGCTTTTCTATATAACATCTATCTGATTTAGTTTAGGAAGTAGAATCATTAGCTTTATGCATGTTAAGTTCACTGAGCTACAGTCCCAGCCCAATTTCTGTAATCAGAGTTTCTGTTTGACTTCCTTACTGCACCTTTAGGGAATGGATACATGTGTGGGTCTTTCCCTTAGTACTAACTAGCAATAAGCAATAATAAGCCATAAACAATATAACACTATGTATTACTAGAAATAATGGAGCTCTCTTAGAATGCATAAATTTTATGCTTATCTAAGTATAATATGTTATAAAATAACTGTATAAGCATAATAAGCAGATATTTTATGTATCCTTTATTAGCACATGTTTCCGGAGGGAATATTTCCTGAAACCAGGCTGCATTGCCAGCTACACCTGACTAAATTTAGCTGGAGATCACAACAGATTATCTTCTTATCCCTCTACTTGCTTATCAATATATGGTTGTTATAGTCTAAACAATAATTAGAGGGCTAAATGCAAGATTCTTCATTGCTGAGTGCAGTCGGTAAATTTTCCTCTGATATACTGTAAACATTCAGTATGCATTTATATATCTTTTATAAATTCAGGAGAATTTTTGTTCTATTGTTTTCATTTTCTTTATGCCTTCTAAAACCAAGGTGAAACTTTGTCTTTCATTACTTTACCATTATCTTTTTCCTTAATATTCTAGTGTGTTCGATTGTTATCTTTATCTTTCCTGGTTTGGGCTTTATTTCTGAATTTTTGACTAATATCTGTCATTTTCTAAGTCATATAACTATGCTTTCTGTTTGCCCATCCCTTTTCTTTCATGTGACTTTCTCAGTAAGCTTGCACTTTGCCCAGAGTGGCAAAATATTCCAATGCTTGTTTCATGTATGTTGTAAGATCTTCTCAGTTTTCATCCCATTATCAACTGTTACTTGTTTTGCGGGAATCTCTAGCACTTTAAAATATTATCGCTGTATGAATCCTATAATTTCTGTTTCTTTTAAAAATATCCACTGAGGAGAAATTGCTTTACTCAGATTTTGTAATTATAGTCTATTTGGAGAAGGACAAGGGAAAGAATTTTCCACAGGTTGTTTATATTTCTCTTTTGGTCGGTATTTTCATTTCTGAATATTTATTTTTTATTTTTTCCAAAAAACTGGGATACTCAAAAACGGAGATAAAAGCTGAGACTTTTAACAAGTGGAAAATCCTTCCCTTCCATCTCTCTCTGGTGCTGTCTCTCTGTTCACATTTCTCTCTCTCTCTGTCTCTGTCTGTCTGTCTGTCTGTCTGTCTGTCTGTCTGTCTGTCTGTCTGTCTGTCCGTCTCTCTTTCTCTCTCATTCTTACCTCTTATTCGTTGTTCTCCCTTGTCTCCTTCCTGAAAACATGTGTTGTATCCAAATATTCACTTTTTTCTCATTTCTTAAATGCTTTTGATTCATTGTGGCTACATATTCAGTACATATGGCTCAGCTTGAGTCTGGATTTGTATACAATTTCCTCATTATATATTTGTTAATTTTAGTTGACAAATTAAAAATATGTATATTAAGTGATATATGCATATGTTGTACAAAGATTCAATAAAGATCATTATTTAACCAATATATTACTTTTTATCTTTCCATCTATCATCTATCTTATTTATTTGTTGCCTGATAGACACATACTCTGGTTCTTTTGTTCAGCTATTCTGAATATTACTAATATAAACATGACTGTTCAGTTGTGTCTCTATTGAATGCTTACTTATATTCCTTTGGATACATACCTGGGAGTTTTATAGCAAGATATATAGCAGTTTTAGTCTTTTGAAGACTCTTCATACTGTTTTTCACAATGGCTGCACTGACTTATATTTTATTCACCTCACATTAGTGCTGCTTGTTTTCTTAATGATTGCCATTCTGATTGTAGTGAGATGGAATATCTTTATCATTTCAATTTTTTATGACAAAGGATGTTGAGGTTTTTTTCTGTTTATTGGCCACATATGCTTCATTGAGAATTGTCTGATCATTTATTTTGTCCAGCTACAAACTGGATTCTTTTCTTCAGTTTTCAGTTGGTTTGAAATTTTTTAAAGTATAGTCCTTTACTTGACAAATAGCTAGAAAACATTTTCTTTATTTTATAGATTTTCCTTAGATTTGAATCCTTATTTGCTTTGATGTCCAGAAGTTGTTTAATTTGATGCAAAAGCATTTTCAATTTTTGCTCTTATTTCTTGAGCAATTTGCATTCCTTTCAGAAAGGAGTCTCAAATTTAACTACCTATTTACACATTTTAAAATAGCCATGCATAGTCATACATGTCTTAATGACAACTACTCAGAAGGGAAAATCAGGATGATTATGACTGGAGACTATTTCAAAGTTAATGATACTATCTAATAGACAAAATTAAACAAAAGTACTGCTGATTTGTTTCAAGTGGTAGAGTGCAAGAGAAAGACATTATCACAATGAAAGAAAAGGAGGAGAAAGTGGAGGAGGAGGAAGTAGAGAATGAAGAGGAGGAGGTGAAAGAAGGAAAAACCACAATAGTCTACTATAACTAGAATTGCCTTATTCTTCAATTAAGCGAATTCCCTTATTTTTGAATTCTGTATATCATCATGTGTTCAATAGTATCTTCAATAAAAATTTCTTTCCCTAAACTTCAAGATTTTTATGGAATCCAGTTTTCTTTCTCTTTTTAAATAAATCCTCCATTGTCTCTTCAAATAATTTATCACATATATTGTTTTCATTGCTCTCAACATATAAATATGTCTCTCTCATTTACATATCTGTACACATTTATTTTTAATATAGTTTATCTTTTTGTATTTTAAGAATAATACTTAATCTATACTCCATTCTTCAAATATGGAAGCCAGTCATCTATCTGGTTACTTTTTATGAACTTCATGTACAGGTTCAGAAGACAATCAGTCTTTCTTCATTAGTAGGTCATTTTGAGATTAATGGTATCACTCTCTATGAATCACCTATTATTAATAAAAATTATATTGATAAAATAGTAACCTGAAGGGATTCATCAGGGCCCATGCATTCGAAGAACCAACGTTGAATATTCTAATAATGTCAAAAGATCGAAACTGAGGAATGAAAAATGAGGAATGTTTGGAATGTTTATACCTGAGTTTTAAAATGAAAAAATGTACATGAATTGTGATACTAATATTGTAGAAACTTTGTGAAAAATTTGGCCAGGTTCTTATGAATTTTTATGTTAAATCTATTAGAGAACCCAGGAAAGATTTAAAGAAATACAACTTGTGCATACAATACGAATGTGTAATTAAGCATTTATAAATATATGTATGACTACATATGTGTAGATATATGTAGAAATGTTTCCTATAATAGCTAATCACTATAATATATTGTTATAAATTTATTTTAACTACTGGAACTAATATTTTGATTTCAGAGGTTTGTATTATTATAATAATACTTGCTTCACTATCAAGGTTTTATCATTTCATTGTCATTCTTAAATACCTTATTACAACTTTTTAATATTGCTAAGTGTGAAGGCCTTGAAAATCTAATATTTCATGTTTTTGTTACTGTCTGTCATGATGGCTGAATTCTTATTAGTGGGAAATCTTTTGAAAAAGTTTGTTTCAGTTGTGTTGAAGGAAACTTTAAAACATGGCTGCAAACATCCACCTTCTATCATGGCCATACAATGATCATGTTCTAACAGAACCAATATATGTTAAAACTTCAATAAAGCAAAGGATGTATAGATATTTAGAATGTAAATTATATATATATGTATATATATATATATATATATATATATATATATATATATATATAATTTGCTTGTGGCTAGGTCAGTGATTCTACATCCTACA
Source organism: Dipodomys merriami (assembly GCF_024711535.1). Classification (NCBI taxonomy): domain Eukaryota; kingdom Metazoa; phylum Chordata; class Mammalia; order Rodentia; family Heteromyidae; genus Dipodomys; species Dipodomys merriami. Next base: position 354,266 of record NW_027206418.1, on the reverse strand, counting down.
TCCTTTGCTTAATATTTTACATTTTTAACCCAGAGCTCAAAATAAAAAAAGACAAAAAACTCAAAACCAACTACTCTTTTCTTATTTTCCTGGTGGTAAGAATGTTCTTTACCCATGTGTTCTTTCAGTGTGCACGACTTATTTGATCGAATTTTAATGTAGGGGTCTGAATTGGTGCTCTTTCCTACACTTCAACATGTGCTTGATTTTCAGCTCAGCCTCTTTTGCTGGGCTTCGAATTTGCCCTGTTTTTATGGTATAATTCAATCAGTATATGAAAGTATGTTTTATGAATATATCAAGAATGTAGAATATTTTTACATTTCAATTCTTTCAAAAGATTATTTATATGAATGTAAAACACAAAATGCAACAGTCTGCCATTTTCCTAATCTGGATTTTAGAAGAGTCTTATTCTTCACATCATATTCTCCCAAATTGCCCTTGCAGTCAGTAGAGTGTGCTTAGCAGCTGTAGTCGGTCTGGGCATGAACACCAATCTGATTTGGCTAATAGACTGTGAACAAGCTTATACACTAGATCCAAGCAAACACTTTAAATGTATTGGAAAGGTTTGGCTATTCCTTCATCTTGAGCCCTAGAAGAGATAATATGTAGAAAAAATAGAGCTGTTTCAGCTGACAAGTGAAGTTTCTGTAAATACAAGCAAAAAGTAATTTTTTGCTGTTAGCTGCAATTGATTTGTGTTTCCTTGTTGCCATAGCAAAGAATGACAGATCAAGCAGAGTGATTTTCATTTCCCTTTGGTACTTATTCCTCTTGTACTGATAAGATTCAGACTCTGCTTTCATGAAAGTTTCCATTATTTAAAGCAGCCTTTTCAAATAATTTTTCAAATAATTTTCTGTGCTCCTAAATCGGAGACTTCTGGCACTTGCCAAACTACTTTGCCCATAATTATAATAATGGTCTCTTTTAATTAAAAACGACTTAATTGTATGTCATTTTTACATGATCTCCTATGTTTTATCCACTGAAGGAAAGGTATAATATACTCTTATGTCATTCATATGGTGCATGGTAAAAATATGGAAGGTTTTCCCTAACTTTTAAATCTAAAATGAAAACAAAATCCATTAGCTAAATTCACCCAAGATATTTCAAATAATCTGGCTTCTCCAGTGGACAACGAGGGCAAAGGATTCTCTTTGTTTTTCTTTGTTTAGTTCAGCTTAACATTTGTCAGCCTTGCTGATCTTTTAGAAGATAGACTGTTTTGTTGATTGATTCATTCTTACTTGATCTCCATTTAATTGATTTCTGCCCTAATATTTAATTATTTCTTTCCAACTACTCATTTGTGGATTGGAATGTTCATTTGAATTGTGTTTAGCTAATTATACAATAAGTTTTCAATTAACATGCCAGTTTATGACTACAATATCTCTTGACTAATGTTATCCTTCAATAGTTCAACCCTATCTCTCTTAGTTCCATTTTCACATATGAACAGACCAATGCCCAAATAGCTTCAAATAAACTATTAGGTTGATTTCTCTATTTATTTAAGGTGCATGTGTGGTTGTTTGTGGTTGATCATTTTCTTATGTAGGTATTTATAGACATAAACATTTTTTTTTAAATTACTGACTTTTACATTCCCAAAGGTTCCTGTATTTTTTAAGATTTTTATGGCCTAATACATGATCTGTTTTGTAGAAAGTTCCATCGATGACTAGAAAAATGTGTAATCTTCTACAGTTGGGTGAAATACTGTTTAAGGCATTTTATCCATGGCATTGTTTAGTTCTGAGATAAACTTGTTGACTTCTGGTTTGGATCTTTGTTTATTGATAAGATGTAAGTTAGCATTCATTAAACGCACTTGAACAACTCATTATTAGTATAGTGCTTTTCATCATTTTTCATCATAGTTAAGCTACAGAAGCAGCCAAGATGCCCTAAAACTGATGAATGGATGAATGATAGGAATATAAGATGGGCTCTGTTGGTTGGTGCGTGCCAGTGGATGGGAAAAGAAGGATGTAGGCAAGAATAGGTGAAGAAGGATGAATATAGTCAAAATACTTTACATACTTGTATGCAAACAGAGCATTGATACTTGTTAAAATGGGTTTAATGAGCAAATTATGAAGGACAATGATAGAGGAAGTGGATTTGATCAGGATACACTGGACACATGACAGAAAGTAGCATAATTAAGCCCATTTGCATCCATAATATATGCTAATAAACAGGGAAACAATAGACAATAGAGTATCATTCAGCTCTAAAGAAGGAAATTATGTGATTTTCAGGAAAATGAATGAAACTGGAGATCATTATGTTAATCAAAGGAGGCCAGCTTCAGAGGGGCAAATATGAAATGCTTTGTCTTATATGTATTGAAATGATATACATTTAAACAGATATATACATACACACATTATACATTCTTACATGCATATATATATAAACACACACACACACCCATAACAGAGAGAGGATAGAGAGAAAGAGGGAGAATTTGATTTTAATATTGGGATTGTTTGTGGAGACAAGTGAAGAGAAGGAAAGAGAATGAAGAAGGCTGAAAGATATTGAAATACATGTTTGTGTACAGTTATGAGTAGAATTAAAAATAAATAATAAAGTGAAGGAATATACATTATCATTATATCAAGAAAAATAAAATTATCCTGAAGTGAGGAGCACATCTTCTGTGATCTTTCTGTGCTACAGAGACCCAGATATAATCCATTTCAATCAAACTGAATGAAACAAACACATAACAAAATGTGGAACTAAAAAAGGGACTGTATTACAGGCACACTGAGAACAAGCCCTCAACCATCTTCCCCCAAGTGACTGATATAGCCGTAGTTGGTATAGCCTCACTACTAGTAACCTCTCATTAAAAATAATGCCAGATGGAATTTTTCAGTTTGCTTTGTTCAGAACCTAATCAATAATCTTAAATTTGTACCAAGATTCTATATCTTGAAATCAATGGGGAAAAAAGTATTAAGATTCAGTATCTTTCGTGACTCTCTAGGCTTCTTCTGGAATTGAATATCTACATAATGAAGTTTGGTCATTATGAGCAAGATCTAAATTCCATTCAGGAATATAACACTAGGTGTAAGAATTCAAAGCCAACTAACAATTCATTAAATTTAAGAACTGAAAAATTTCAGTTCCTGTGAATTTAACAAGTTATTTGGCGGGGGGGAAATTAACTGAACAGGAAGATTGCATACAGCAGCTGCTGCATTACTAGTGGAGGTATATTTATTGATTTAGGACTTTCTTAAACACCTGTATTAACTTGGTGAGAAAAAGTAGAGTTTTAGAGTTGTGGTATATACATTTCATTAGATAAAGTATTGCAATAAATTTTGTACAAACCATTACGGTATACAAATAACTTGGATAAATAAAAATTACACAAAACTATAGAAAATTTTCCCCAGCTTTCAATGCATAATTATAGATAAAGTGAACAAAATTTTCATTTATTTTTGCTTGTGATCTTCTACCCTACTTTAGTAATGTATAATTTTATTGTTATTTTTAAGGTGTGCACAGAGGAGTTATCATTTCATAAGTCAGCATATGCCTTTTCCTCTAGTTTTAAAAAATGTTTCTAATAGATCAAAATAACTTTTAGTATTTGTTTTACTATATGGTGATGACATGAACCTTCAGAGAACATAATATCCCTAATTCAGAACAATTACAAAGTAGATATTATAGTGGAATGAATAATTTGAAACAGAAAACTGAATTTACTGTAATATATGTTCTCTGAGTCTTCTCTTGGGCTAAAATAGGAATAATGTGCCAATGGAAGGTAGTGAAAAAAAGGAATAGTTAAAAAATGCTCATCTGGAGGTGATTGATGAAGATTAAAAATGAAACAAAATGATATCTCTGACAGTATTATTCACCACAGTTTCCATGTCAAAAAGAAATATGGGAAAAGAATGAGCAATATATGAAGCATGAATAGAAATCAGCCAAAACAAATATTCAACAAGAGAACAAATGGAACATGAAACACCCCGTCCTTAGTCTATGAGAAATAATAATTGAGAAGGTGTGTTCTCAGATGCACTGTGATAAATCCTGCATATAGAACGGGATCATCATGCAACAGAAATAAAACCCAGTATTCTGGGATAGGAAAGCTTTAGACATGATGATAAAACCAAATGATTTATTTATAACTTGAACAAGCAAAATATTCCTGAATTCATTCATGTATTACAACAAAAATGAAAACCATCATAGATTTTTAGGTTTATCAATATATATTATTGAATAGTATGCAGGAAAAGTTTACACACATCTTATGAATTCTATAATATGTGTATTTTTACAACATACAATTGATACAGACTTTAATTGTGACTCATGAGTTTATACTTAATATAAAATATTTTTTAGTTTTAAGAGACAAAGTTCTGATTATAAGTATCTAAATAACTGATTTTTTTTATTCCTTTCTCTACGTTTTACTTTTGCAAGTGCTTACACATTTGAGTTAACTGAATAAAGTGTTTATTCAACTGAATAGAATACTAGCAGGAAGAAGAGGATACATCCTCAGTGGACAAGAATGTCAGGAAGAGGGCGCTGTGGTTAGAGGTGAAATAGGGATGTGTGGGCAGATTGAGTCTAGTAGGTATATTGAGTGCAACTGTGAAATAGGTACTATAGTTGGATGCTTGTTGTCTCCAAAAGAAAATTGAAACCCAAATTCATATTTCTTAAAATTAAAGACCCAGAAAAAAGTATTTTTCAAGACATATGGGCCTATATATGGGCCTATATATGGGCCCATATATATATACATATATATATATATTATATATTTTTTATATAAATATATATATTATATATATAAATATATAAATATATATATTTATATATATATTATATATATATATATAAATGCTTTGAAATAATATTCCTTATCAGATCCTTTAATGTAATTTTAGGAGAATAATTATAATTTCAATAAATTATTAAGTATTATACATCTATAATATCTATAATTTATCATTACAATTGTTTAAAATTGGAGCATGATGGTACATAAACTTTTATACAAGATGCTAAGACATGAGAATTATAATGAGGTCAGCTTACACTACATAACAACTTTCTGTCTCAAAATTACCAAAATGATGATGATAATGATGATGATGAGGAGGAGGAGGAGGTGGAGGAGGATGATAAAACATTAGCAACAATAACACTTCTATATATATACTTTACAATTTTATATTATTTTAAAAGTCTAAGGCAGAAAGTTTTGTTTTAGGGTCAAAATATATACACATTTATAATAAATACAGTTATGCTCTAATATTCTTAGTGATCTAAAACAAAATGGCATACTACACATATTATAAATTATGGAAATAAGGAGTTCCGGGAAGATGGCAGAGGAGAAGCTGGAATCTGAACAAGCTCTCGCATAGAAAGCAGTTTTAGAGTTCCAGTGAACAGTCCTAAGCCAGAGAATCACACCAAGTGTGCCATCACAGGACAGAGAGTTAGACAAGAGAGGGGAAGCCAAGGAAACACATCAGCTGCCGCTGCGGCGGCAGGGTCGTGGCGGCGACCACCGCCGCGGTGTCATACCTGAGACACAGAGAGTCCAGGACGAAGGAGCCAGATGCAGCGGACGAGCGGATCCTACTCAACACCAACAAGAACCGACAAGGAGCGGACATCTTCATCCTGCTGTTTGCAGACCAGAGACGACCCAGGATCCAAGACTCGGCGTGAGTACAAGCCCGAAGTCCTCACTCCTTCTCAGGGAGCACAGGAGGGAAGGCCACCCCTCCACCCCCAACACCGGTGATCTCCATCTGGGATGGAGATCCTCCGACAAAGCTCGGAGGAGCTGCTAGCTCCAGCTCAGGCCTTGGAATAAAACGAGTCATTTAGCAGGTCACAAGAACTTAATGGCGAAGTGACCTGCCAGACTCAGCTCCATCCAGGGAAAAGTCACCCAGCTCAGGCGCCAGCCATTGGAGTGCCTTGCCTCACTGGGTAACCAGAGCCAGAGGCTGCCCCTCCCTCTAGCAGCCACCACAATCAATTGAACAACAGAAACCCTGAGAATGGATCCAGGCTGGGCGCTGTGAGCTTTATCACAAAATAGCCCCAGGGAAAAGCTACTGTTTGTTGAAAGGCCTCAACTCTACCCAGAACCTAGCCTCATCACCACATCACCCTCTTTTGTGATTCTCAAAGCAGATCACCCTTCCAGAAAACTAACCTGGGAGGGGGATCTCAAAATCTTGGGTAAAGCAGAGCATTTTTCTGCCTCTTCCAACCAACCGACTTAAGAAACCAATCAAGCCACAGGACCTCAAGCTGACCAGAGACTCCAACAAGAGACTGGTTACAGACAAAAGGGAGATACAGGATTCTTCCCACTCCTCCCCGCCCCCATAAAAATCTAAAGACTTTTTTTTCTTTTTTTTTTCTTCTTCTTCTTTTCTTTTTTTTTTTTGCTTGTTTTTTGTTTTTTGTTACCTTATATATATATATATATATATATATATATATATATATATATATATATATATATAAATTTTTTCCCTTCTAAAACTTTTATTAATCTTTAATTTTTGCCTCTTCTGAAAAAATAATTGTTTTCCAGTAACTTTTTTTTTCTCATCTTATAATTTTTATTTTAGGAATATATGAATGAGCGTTTTCCTTTCTTTTCTTGTCTTCTTTCTCTTTTTCTTTCTTTCTTAATTATCTTTTTGTTTTTTGTCTAGCTCTACTGAACTGATCTTTTCTTCTCCCTTTCCCATCCTTAAAGTTTTTCACATCTCCTCTATGTCCCTCCCATTCTCTTAACATATTCACATTCCTCTCTAAATAGACGGTCTTTTAACCTCTATAATAACATTAATTTTTACGTTTCTATGTTTTTTTCTGGTCTCTCTTCATTCCTCTTTCCGTCTCTTCTTTTTCTCTCTCTCTCTACTTGCATCATACCCAACCCATTTCCTGCATTGTGATTAGGACATAGTTAACTCTCCCTGTGCTTCCCCACACCAATCTATTCCTATTTTTTACCCACATTTTTTTACCCACATCTCTCCCTAACCCTAATAATTTCTGGTTTTCCAAATTCTTTTCTGCAGTTCAAAGTCCTTTAACATATAGTTGTTTGATGTTGAATAGATGTATCTGTTGAACTAGATTGTATCTGTAGACTATTGACTGTACAAACACAAACTTTGGTTGATGGTTGCCTTAAGATAGTGTTCTAGCACAAAACTGTTGCAATCTTCATCTCAAATGGGCCGAGTAAGCCGGAAAAACACAAGAAAAATGGCAAATTCGGGTATCTCAATTCCCAATCTTAATAATCAGGGATTAGAACAGATAAAGAATAATCCAGAGGAGAGTTCCCAAATAGCTCTACAAACACTAATCGCAAACATGATAAATGAGAAGTTTGACAATGTACAAAGGACCCTGTATGAGATTGATAGGGAGAGAGAGGAGGCATCCCAGAAGTTTACACAGGAATATCATAAGCGTGAGGAAGCTACTCAAAAACTGATACAGGATTTGCGTGAACAACTTGAGAATACTCAAAGAGAAAGGGAGGAATGGCGTGAGCAGGCAGAGAACACTCAAAGAGAACTGCAGGAATCCCACGAATGGGAAGAAAGGGAACTGCAGGAATCCCATAGACGGGAGGAAGCTAATCAAAGCGTAATTCAGGAATTGAGAGACCAGGTAGAGAATACACAAAGATCACTAAAGGCATACATGTAATCCATTAACAAAGAGCTGAAGGAAGTCAGGGAGACCACAAAGCGAATGCTGAATGGAACCCAACAGAAGGAATGCGAGTCCAAAGAAACCATAATCAATCAACTAAGTGATTTGAGAACAAACATTGAACACCAAATTAAAGAAGTAAAGAAATTCATACAAGACCTAAAACAGAGCTTCAACAAAGAACTTGAAGTCATCAAAGCTGACCAATTAGAAGGAAAAGAGATAAAAAACAAAGTAGAGAGTCTTGACAGCAGGTTAGACCATGCAGAAGATCGAATCTCAGGGATTGAAGACAGCCTAGATATTATAGAGAAAGAACATACAACCATCCAAGACAAGTCCAAGAAATATGATAGGTCTATCCAACACCTGGAAGACACCATCAGAAGGCCCAATCTAAGGATAATGGGTGTAGAGGAGCACCTAGAATCAGAAGTTAATGGCCTAGGAAATTGGTTTAACAGGATCCTAGCAGAGAACTTCCTAAACATACAAAAAGATAGGCCTATTCAGATACAAGAAGCTTTTAGAACCCCAAATAGACCAGACCAGAATAGGATATCCCACCGTCACATTATAATCAACACAGGATCAACCCAGACCAAGGAAAAGATCCTTAAAGCTGTCAAGGAGAAAAGATTAATCAGCTATAAAGGGAAACCAATTAGAATCACCTCAGATTTCTCAGCAGAGACAATCAAAGCAAGAAGAGCCTGGAATGATGTATGCCATGCCCTAAAAACAAACAACTATCAACCAAGAATACTGTACACAGCTAAACTCTCCTTCATAACTGAAGGCCAAATAAAAACCATCCATAACAAAGAAAAATTGAAACAATACATCTCCACCAAACCATCCCTACAAAAGATTCTTAAAGATGTCCTACACATAGAAAACCAACAAGACCGCAACAAACCAAGAAACTGCACCCAAACTGAGAATCCAAGAACCTTAGGAAGAACCCTGTTTTCACAGCCCCCAAGAAGGGGGATAAGATGGCAGGAACTCCCAAATAACTCTCAGTCCTATCTCTTAACGTTAACGGACTGAACTCTCCAATTAAGTGACATAGACTGTCTAGTTGGATTAAAAAACAAGACACTTCTATCTGCTGTCTGCAGGAGTCACATGTTGCCCGTAAAAACAAACACATTTTCAATGTTAAAGGCTGGAACAAAATCTACCAAGCAAACGGCCCTCATAAACAGGAGGGAGTTGCAATCCTAATATCAGATAAAATAGACTTCAAATTAAAATTCGTGAGAAGAGATAAAGAAGGTCGCTACATACTAATTAAAGGATCTCTCCTTCAGGAGGATATTACAATTCTAAATATCTATTCGCCAAACAATGGAGCACCCAAATTTATCAAAGAAACACTACTTTCCCTCAAATCCCATATAGATCCAAAGACATTAATTTTTGGGGATTTTAACACACCACTCTCCCCACTAGATAGATCAACTCAGCAAAAACTCAACAGAGAAACCGCAGATCTAAAGAGCTGCATAGATCAACTAGACTTAACAGACATTTACCGAACATTTCACCCAGCAGCATCAGAATACACGTTCTTCTCCGCAGCACATGGAACGTTTTCTAAAATAGACCACATTTTAGGCCACAAAGCAAACTTGTCTAAATTCAGAAACACTGAATTTATACCTTGCATTCTCTCTGACCACAAGGAAATAAAATTAGAACTCAACACCAAAAGCCACCAAACAAAGTCCGGTATCACATGGAGGCTGAACAACACACTGTTGAATCATGAGTGGGTGATGGAAGAGATTAGAAAGGAAATTCAAATGTTCATGCTATTCAACAAAAATGAACACACAAATTACCATCTCCTCTGGGACACAGCAAAGGCAGTACTCAGAGGCAAGTTTATAGCTCTGAGCACCTACATCAACAAATTGGAGAGATCTGAAACTAACAATTTAATAACACATCTAAACCTCCTTGAAAAAGAGCAGCAAGATAAACCCCAATCCAGTAGATGGAAAGAAATAATCAAAATTAAATCAGAATTAAATGAATTAGAATCCAAAGAAAACTATAGAAAGAATCAACAAAACAAAGAGTTGGTTCTTTGAAAAACTTAAAAAAATTGACAGACCCTTAGCAAACCTTATCAGAAAAAGGAGAGAACACACCCAAATTAATAAACTCAGAGATGAGAATGGAAACATCACCACGGAAACAACCAAGATTCAGAACATTATAAGGGAATACGTCTCAAAACTTTATGCAAATAAGTTTGAGAACTTGACAGAAATCTACCTTTTCCTAGCAAATATTGACATGTCAAAACTAAACCAAGATGAGTTAAACCATCTTAACTGTCCCATATCAAGCATTGAAATAGAAACAGCAATAAGAGACCTCCCAGCTAAGAAAAGTCCAGGACCAGATGGTTTTACAGCGGAATTTTACAAGGCCTTCAAAGCAGAGCTCACACCAATTCTCCTCCAAATCTTCAATGAAATTGAAAGAGAAAGCTCACTACCGAACACATTCTATGAAGCCATTATAACCCTCATCCCAAAACCAGGCAGGGACTCATCAAAGAAAGAGAACTATAGACCCATTTCTTTGATGAACCTTGATGCAAACCTTTCAACAAAATTTTGGCCCATCGACTTCAACAATTCATCCAAAAAAATCAAACACCATGATCAAACAGGATTCATTTCAGGGATGCAAAGCTGGTTCAATATACGCAAATCAATTAATATTATTCATCACATCAACAGGATCAAGGATAAGAAACACTTGGTTATCTCAATAGATGCAGAAAAAGCATTCGACAAGATCCACCACCCCTTTATGATGAAGGTTCTGGAAAAATTACGAACCCATGGATCATTCCTCAATAAAATAAAGGCTGTATATGACAAACCTACAGCCAGCATTATAGTTAATGTTGAAGAACTAAAGCCATTTCCTCTTAACTCAGGAACAAGACAAGGATATCCACTCTCTCCACTTCTCTTCAATCTAGTATTAGAATGCCTAGCTACAGCAATAAGACAAGATGCAGACATAAAGGGGATCCAAATAGGGAAAGAAGAAATAAAACTCTCCCTATTTGCAGATGACATGATCTTGTATTTAAAGAATCCCATACACTCCACTCCCAAATTACTCAAGCTGATTCAAAACTTTGGCAAAGTAGCAGGTTATAAATTTAACCCCGAAAATCAATGGCTTTTCTATATGCCAACAATGAGAAAAGTGTGGCTGAAATTAGGAAAGCAACTCCATTTGTAATAGCCCCACAAAAAATAAAATACCTAGGAATTAACTTAACCAAAGAAGTGAAGGACCTCTATGATGAAAACTTTAAAATCTTGAGAAAGGAAATCAACACAGAACTTAAAAAATGGCAAAACCTCCCATGCTCCTGGATTGGCAAGATTAACATCGTGAAAATGGCAATACTTCCCAAAGCTATCTACAAATTCAACGCAATACCTATCAAAATTCCACCCTCATTCTTCACGGAAATAGAAGAGGAAATCCAAAAATTCATATCAACTATAAAAGACCCCGAATAGCAAAAACACTCCTCAACGGAAAGAACACTGCTGGAGGAATATCAATACCAAATTTCAAACTCTACTATAAAGCCATAGTAATCAAAACAGCTTGGTATTGGCATAAGAACAGACCTCAGGACCAATGGAATAGAATTGAAAACCCAGAAATGAACTTACAGACCTATAGCCATCTAATCTTCGATAAGGAAGCTAAAACAATAGAATGGAAGAAAGACAGCCTCTTCAGTAAATGGTGCTGGCAAAATTGGTTAACTACATGTAGAAAACTAAAGCTAGATGCTTATATATCACCCTGCACCAGAATCAACTCCAGATGGATCAAAGACCTTGAACTCAAAGCAGACACTCTGAAAACATTACAGGATGGAATAGGAGATACCCTAGGTCTCCTTGGCTCAGGCCGAAATTTTCTGAATAGAGACCCGGAAGCACAACAAATCAAAGAAAGGTTGGACAAATGGGATTGCATAAAGTTGCAGAGCTTCTGCAGGGCAAATGACATAGCTAGCAAGATCAATAGAAAGCCCACCGATTGGGCGAAGATCTTTACTAGCCATACAACGGACAAGGGTCTCATATCTAAAATATACTTGGACCTCAGAAAATTAAACCACCGAACAACAAATCCTCAAAGAAACAACTGCTCAATAAATAAGTGGGCGAAAGACTTCAAGAGAAGCTTCTCTGAAGAAGAAAGAAGGATGGCCAATAGACACATGAAGAAATGTTCAACATCCCTAGCCATAAAAGAAATGCAAATCAAAACAACGTTGAGATATCACCTCACTCCAGTTAGAACAGCAAAAATCAAGAATTCTTACAACAACAGATGCTGGAGGGGATGTGGACAGAAAGGAACCTTACTTCATTGTTGGTGGGAATGTAAACTTGTTCAACCACTTTGGAAAGCAGTATGGAGGTTCCTCAAAAGACTTCACATAGATCTCCCCTATGATCCAGCAATCACACTTTTAGTCATTTACCCAAATGTTTACAAACAAGACCACACTAAAGCTACCAGCACAACTATGTTTATTGCAGCATTATTTACCATAGCTAAGATATGGAACCAACCCAGATGCCCCTCAGTAGATGAATGGATCAAGAAAATGTGGTATATATACACAATGGAATTCTATGCCTCCATCAGAAAGAATGTCATTTCTGCATTTGTTAGGAAATGGAAAGGTTTGGAAAAAATTATATTAAGTTAAGTAAGCCAGGCCTAAAGAATCATAGGTCCCATGGTTTCCCTTATTTGCAATATCTAGTATAGGTATGAGTCAAGCGGAAAAGGTCAGATAATGTGATGTTAGGAAAACGAACCCTTAAATATGTATTTTAATGTTTTCGTTTCTTTCATGCATGTGTTTCTAACGCATTTATAAGATTATTTCTTTGTTGCTTTGTATGACCCTCCCCCACAGTGTAACCCCCGCTTTCACTATATTTGATGTCAGTATAACATGTGGAGGAGATGGGGACAAACAAGTCATTTAAGGATTCAGGTGGACCTGTTGCAACAAGTAGAACTACAAAATGTCATGTCAAAGCAAGCTTTACAATGTCGGTGTGGGGGGGGAGGGGGGTATGATTGGGTGGGGGGAGGGGGGAGTTGGCTGGGAAGGGAGGTGAAGGGTAATCAAAGGAGGAGGCTGCAATTCTTGGTAAGAAATGTATGCATTATCCTGCCAATGTAATTGTAACCCCTCTGTACAGTATGTTCTCAAATAAAATAAAATAAAATTTAAAAAAAAATTTCTTTTAATAATAATAAAACACATGTTTCTGCGATACATAGAAAATAATTAAAGCTTTTAGGAGTATAAATAAGAATGTATATCAAGTTCTTTAATCCAATATGTAAATGGTGATGTAGACTTATGCAGCAAATAATTACCAATTATGAATTTCTAAACTCTTCAACTCTTCAGTGAAATTCTAATAGTGTCCTAATTATGAACAGTATTACTTCTACTTCATATTATGGCAGTTATATATTTCTAAATGTTACCTAATGCGAAATATATAAAAAGTTTAATTATTCTACCTAGCTTCTATATTTCTGCATTTTCATTATTGAGACTTGATGAATATAAATTCCTTCCCCTTATGTATAATTTATTCCTTATCAAGGTTGGTTATGTCACTCACAGTGTTAAAATCCATAATGGATACTTATACATTCTTCACATTAATTTTAGGATTCACGATTAAATAGATGAACTCTTTTTAAACTTGTTGGTTTTATTATTTAGAATGTATATCTAATTCATCTTTCTTCAGTTTGAAGAATAGAAATAGTACTATATGTTCAAAGCACTAGTTAATTTGCAACAGCAATGATTTTTATGTTCTTTTTGCATGAGCTCTATGAACTTCAATTTAACTAATAAATCATTTAGACATTTTAAGTCTCACACAGAATATTGGGACTACATAGTATTTTCCATGTATCTTAATAAAAATTTAGTGAACTTACTTATAATCATAATTAATATACTATTATTTTTATAAGAATATTAAGTGTTCATAACGTGTTCTATTCAAATATACTTTATTCATAAAACAGTAGAGTCAAAGACTCTACTGACTTTGAGACAAAGACTCAATAGATTTTTCCAGGATTTATAAATAAGAAAACTGACTAAAATTCTATGAAACAACAGGTACTTACAAATTCTGAAATACAAGTCAGATTCTATACCCTGTTGTTTTTCATTGTGACCTAATAAGGGAATCATATCTTAAGTGAGAAGGAAAATGTATTCTAGAATCTTCTTCTGAATTGATACTATTTACTTCCACCAGTTCTTGAAAGCATTGCCTTAAAAGTACTTATTCTGCCAGGTGCCAGTGGCTCGTGCCTGGAATCCTAGCTACTCAGGAGGCTGAGATCTAAGGATCACAGTTCAAAGCCAGCTCAGGCAGGAAAGTCCGTGAGACTCTAATCAAATTAACCACTGAAAAACCAGAAGAGGTGTTGTGACTCAAATGGTAGAGCACTTGCCTTGTGCTGAAGAGCTGAGTGACAGTGCCCTGGCCCAGAGTTCAAGCCTGATGACTAGCCACATATATATATATATATATATATATATATATATATATATATATATATATGTATATGTATATATATACATACTGATTTTAAGAAAAATTAGACATAGTATGCAATTTCAAAATATTTTTATATATGAATATCTGATATATAAATATATAAATATATATCATATTTATTCTATATTATAAATTACATTTCAAATATATATATAATAAATGCACACATATATAAAGAAAATGTATTTATATAAATATATAAAATATATAAGAACACATATGTGTATATGTATTTATATATATGTATATATATAAATGAAATTCAAAGTACACTGTGTGCATGTATGGAAATATCACAATATAATTCCTAGTTTTACAAGTTTTGTTTATCAAAAATTAAACAGAAATGCTTACATAAGTTTAAAATGTTAGTAAAATATACGGTATGAACTCCTTAATACACATATGTGTATTAAGGGAAATATGTGGGCAAGAGCAATAGTTGTAACCAGAGTCTATTAGTGAAGGCTCAGTGCTAGTCATTTACAACTAAGTCTGAATTGGCCTACCACAAGCAAGCACTGTCCAGGAATGGAATTATCTAATAAAGAATTTGCTAATTATAATAGAAATTATAGGGAATAATAATAGAAATTTTGCAAGTTTTCTCTAAATTACTGAATTTTTCTGTATAGACTGTGTAATGAAATTCTGTTTCTACAATAATTAGAATCACTTTCAAAGTTCATCTAACAAATTTATTTATTTATTCTTATTGTGAAAATACTGTACAGAGGGGTTACAATTACATGAGCAAGGTAATGAGTATATTTCTTACCAAGCATTGTTGCCTTCTGCTTTGTTTCCCCTTACCATCCCTTCCCATCTCCCCACCTCCCACCAACATCACCCCCATGCCACTTTTTTTTAAATTTAATTTAATTTTATTTGTGAACATACTGTACAGAGGGGTTACAATTACATGGGCAGGATAATGCATACATTTCTTACCAAGGATTGCAGCGTCCTCCTTTGGTTTACTTTTCACACCCCTTCCCAGCCTCCCGCCTCCCCCCCAATCCCAATCCTTCTCCTTCCCCAGCTTCCCCCCCCCCCCACCGACGTTGTAAAGCTCGTTTTGGACATGACAACTTGTACTTCTCATTGTTGCAAGAGGTCCACCTGTATCCTTAAACAACTGGTTTTTACCCATCTCCTCCACAAGTTATACTGACATCAAATATAGTGAAAGCAGGGGTTATATTGTGGGGGAGGGACATACAAAGCAACAAAGAGATAATCATATAAACGCGTTAGAAACACATGCATAAAAGAAAGAAACATTCAAATACATAGCTAAGGGTTCATTTTCCTGACATCACATTATCTGACCTTTTGCGCTTGACTCCTACATATACTAGATATTGCAAATAAGGGAAACCATGGGACCTATGTTTCTTTGGGCCTGGCTTACTTCACTTAATATAATTTTTTCCAAGTTTTTCCATTTCCTAACAAATGGGGCAATGTCGTTCTTTCTGATGGAGGCATAGAATTCCATTGTGTATATATACCACATTTTCTTGATCCATTCATCTACTGAGGGGCATCTGGGTTGGTTCCATATCTTAGCTATGGTAAATAATGCTGCAATAAACATTGTTGTGCTGGTAGCTTTAGTGTGGTCTTGTTTGTAAACATTTGGGTAAATGCCCAAAATGGGATTGCTGGGTCATACGGGAGATCTATGTGAAGTCTTTTGAGGAACCTCCATACTGCTTTCCAAAGTGGTTGAACAAGTTTACATTCCCACCAACAATGAAGTAAGGTTCCTTTCTGTCCACATCCTCTTCAGCATCTGTTTTTGTTAGAGTTCTTGACTTTTGCTGTTCTAACTGGAGTGAGGTGATATCTCAACGTTGTTTTGATTTGCATTTCATTTATGGCTCGGGATGTTGAACATTTCTTCATGTGTCTATTGGCCATCCTTCTTTCTTCTTCAGAGAAGTTTCTCTTTAAGTCTTTCGCCCACTTATTTATTGAGCAGTTGTTTCTTTGAGGATATGTTGTTGGGGGGTTTAATTTTTTGAGGTGCAAGTATATTTTAGATATGAGACCCTTGTCCGTTGTATGGCTAGTAAAGATCTTCTCCCAATGCGTGGGCATTCTATTGATCTTGCTAGCTATGTCATTTGCCTGCAGAAACTCTGCAACTTTATGCAATCCCATTTGTCCAACCTTTCTTTGATTTGTTGTCTTTCCGGGTCTCTATTCAAAAAATTTCGGCCTCAGCCAAAGAGACCTAGGGTTTCTCCTATTCCATCCTGTAATTTTTTCAGAGTGTCTGCTTTGACTTCAAGGTCTTTGATCCATTTGGAGTTGATTCTGGTGCAGGGTGATATATTAGGATCTAGCTTTAGTTTTCTACATGTAGTTAACTAATGTTGGCAGCACCATTTACTGAAGAGGCTGTCCTTGTTCCATTCTATTGTTTTAGCTCCCTTATCGAAGATTAGATGGCTATAGTTCTGTAGGTTCATTTCTGGGTTTTCAATTCTTTTCCATTGGTCCTGAGGTCTGTTCTTATGCCAATACCAAGCTGTTTTGATTACTATGGCTTTATAGTAGAGTTTGAAATTTGGTATTGATATTCCTCCAGCAGTGTTCTTTCCATTGAAGAGCGTTTTTGCTATTCGGGGTCTTTTATTGTTGATATGAATTTTTGGATTGCCTCTTCTATTTCCTTGAAGAATGAGGTTGGAATTTTGATAGATATTGTATTGAATTTGTAGAAAGCCTTGGGAAGTATTGCCATTTTCACAATGTTAATCTTTTCAATCCAGGACCCCTTGCCACTTTTATGTTATTCACGATAATATTGCACAAAATAGTGTAGGTTGAGAGAAAATGTAGTTATATATGGTTTTCTATTGCTCAAATAATCACCTAATATTGAATGGATGTGTTTTTGTCAATTACATATTCCCTATTACCTGAGCAAAAAGCTTACTTTGGAAAGAAAGGCTTTCACATAAATGGTTTCAAAAATTGTTCTTTGCTCTATCATACTGAAAAGGCTTTATCAAGTTTTTCATTAAAAGGTAAAAGTCTGTCCTCGAACTTTGATCGATTTAAGTCAAAACTTCTGAATAATATATTATTATAAATCCTTTCTCTAAAATATAGTGAAGACAGTTCAGAGGGCTTATCTTGATCAGTACTTAATACAGAAATGGTGGTCATTTAAACAACACATATCTAATAATTAGGTGTATTAATTATTTATAGTTTGTGTAACAAGTTTTTTTACATGTAAAAGTACTTATTACAAGATATTGTTGTTGCTGGCAAAGTGTGTCCAAAATCTTTAAGGTAGACATCCATGGGAAGGAAAGATTGTGCATAACCTGTAACTCCAAATGTGCAGGCTGCAGAAAGTAATACACAAAATAAAATCTTGGATTTTAAGGAAGTTATAAGCCTTCTTTTAAAGACGTTTTAGCTGACCACATTGGACCTTGAGGAATAACTTAAAGTCAATTTAAAAGTCGACTTTAATCTCTTCTGTAACATTGTTCACAGCTATGTCTAGAAGGCATTTGATAGAATAATAGAAATGTCATAAGCTAACTACCCGAAGTCCAGGTGCCATCCTCCCCGACCACGTATTCCTAGAGGAAATGTTATATGCTTCTTTACTTACACTAGCAAAAACACTCTAAAACTATGGCTCAGCTGAACCACATTCATATATTGAAACCAATAGTGACTGATACCTTATTGATAACTCTTGTACAAGATCTTCCTGTTTGAGAATTGTCTCTTCCACTTAGATATTGCTTTCAATTAGATTGTTCCGATAGAACTCAAGAAAAAAAATTAGCATTCAACAAACAAAAAAAATTACCTTCTTTAAACTTTGGTATTAAATTATTCATAGTAATAGGCAAAATATTTGGAAAATATAGTGTCAATTCTATGTGTGAAAAGAAAGTTGTAAACACTTAAAAAAAAGAACAGTGTTTCAATTAAATCAATATTATGTTTTCCTGGCCTATATGCTGACTATATTTTGCTTTGTCTTCCCTCCAAACAAATATGAATACTTCTCTTTGTCTTTGTTGAGGCCTGATAAGAAGTCCTATGAATATAGCTAAAGTAAATGGAACTCTATGCCTCTATCAGAGAGAAAAACATTGCCCCATTTGTTAGGAAATGGAAAGACTTGAAAAAAATTATATGAAGTGAAGTAAGCATGGCCCAAAGAAACATAGGTCCCATGGTTTCCCTTATTTGCAATTACTAGTATATGTCTGAGACAAGTAGAAACGGTCAGGTAAGTTGATGTTAGGCAAAATGAACCCTAAGATAAGGATTCAAATGTTTTTTCTCTCTTGCCATTGTTTCTTTTATTTTTTTATAATTATTCTTTTTTGGGTTCAGTCGTGGGGCCTGAACTCTGGACGTGGACACTGTCCCTCAGCTCTACAGCTCAAGTGTAGCGCTCTACCATTTGAGCCACAGCGACACTTCCTGCTTTATTTTCTGCTTATGTGGTGCTGAGGAATCGAACCTATGGCCTCATGCATGCAAGGCAAGCGCTCTACCACTGAGCAACCTTCCCAGCCCCTTCCGATTTTTTCTACCATATCTATAAGATGATTTCTTTGTTGCTTTGTATGTCCCTTCCCCACGGTATAAGCCCTGTTTTCACTGTATTTGATGTTGGTATCATTTGTGGAGGAGAAGGGAAAAAAACAAATCGTTTAAATAGGGATACGGGTGGATCCATTGAAACAATGAGATGTACAAGATGTTATTTCAAAAAAAGAACGTTACATCATTGGCTAGGGCTGAAGAGGGGAAGGAAGTGGGGCAGAGATGGGAAGGGATAGGAAGGGGAAACAAAAGAGGAGTCAACAATGCTTGATAAGGAATATAGTCATTACCTTGCTCACGTAATTGTAACTCCTCTGTACGATATTTTCACAATAAAAAACTTATTAATAACAAAAAATAAAATGAAATCTCAATCATGGGCATTGGCAGTTTAGGACTTCCACATAAAAATATATGAAACAAGTAAACTAATTCCAGTGGCATTACAGAAAATAGTAATGCAACAAACTATGCTTGTTTTGTCATAAAACTACTTAAAATAGTTTAAGTGAGAACAAAACAGTCTTAAGGTAGCAGTATTCTTAGCATAAAGTTTTATTCCAGTATGTACCAGTCTATTACTTAAGAAAATGTATTTTGTCCCCCAAATTTATTTGTTTCATAAAAAAGAGTAGGTATAGGATTTTTAAAAAAATTTGTATTTTACTAAGCATATAGTTTCTGAAGTATTCTAAGTTCTTTCCCTTTAGAATACTCTAAGGGCTTAACTTTCTGGTGAGAACATTAATTGAAATACTTTATGGTCAATGACTTAGCAGACTTCCAGTGACTTTCACTATCTATTACGTTCTTATTTATGTCTTTTTTGGTGCTAGTACAAGGGTTTGAAATAAAAGCCTTTTACCATTGCTTGGCTTTTTCCACTGAAGGCTGCTGCCTTACCACTCATCCAAACTTCCAGATCCAGTGATTTGCTAGTTATTGAGGATAAGAATTTTGAGGACTTGAGGATTTGTCTGCTGGAGCTGGTTTGTACCTTCATCCTTGGTTCTCATCCTCCTTAGTAGTCAAGATTATAGATGAGAAACACCATGACCTAGCAGCTACTTTTTTTTTTCCTGTCATGGGGCTTGAACTCTGGGCCTGGGCACTGTCCCTCATCTCTTCAGCTCAAAGTGAGCACTCTACCACTTGAACCACAGCGCCACTTCTGGTTTTTTGGTGGCTAATTGGAGATAAGTGTTTCACAGCTTTTCCTGCCCAGGCTGCCTTTGAACTGTGATCCTCAGATCTCAGCCTCCGGAGATCTCAGCTAGGAGTACAGGCATGAGCCACTGGCACTTGGCTTAGATTTAAGATTTTTATTTGTCCTACACATGGGGTTGAACTAAGGGCCTAATCCCTGTCCTGAGCTTCTTTTGCTCCTGGCTAACATTTTAATACTTGAGCCATAGCTCCATTTCTGGCTTTTTGATAGTTTATTGATGATAAGAGTCTCATGGACTCTCTTATCTGGTGTGACTTCAAACCATAATCCTCAGATATCAGCCTGCTAAGTAGCAAAGGTTATAGGTATGAGCCACCTGCACCTGGCTAGATTTAAACTTTTATATTAAGTTATACAGTTTAAAAAATCCTACTAGCAAATCCTAGTAGAACAAACCTCTTTGATATTTTGAAGAATTTCACATATTTTGTCCTTTATGCTACATCTGAGTTTTTTTAAATAAAACCTCTCCTTTCATTCAGATGTTTGTGTTGATGGTTGACCAACACCGTGTAATACGGGCCAGAATATTGAAATCATGCAGCTGTTGATTCACCTAGTCTAGCATACAGTTCTTTTAGTCTAATTTTTATCTATCTCAACTTCCATTCATAAACTCAGTTTTGAAAATGCACATTTTTTCACTGCAATAGCAGTGAAAATTACAACTTTGGAACCTGGACATTTTTTGAAACATCTTTCACAGCTCTGCCAGCCAAATAACTATCTTTGTAAACATGATACTTCTGACATGTGAAAGCTGCCATCAAATTCTGATGTTTGAATAGGAGTTATACAGCTTAATCTCTGATAAATTTTCTATGTCAGATGTCAGTGTGCCATATCTTATTTTTTATGCAAGTTTCTCTTTTCTTTTAAAAACTTTATGCTATGTTTTTAAACTGAGTGAAATTCTATTGCCTATTTTATTAACTTCAGAGCTCTTACAGATTGTAGGGACAATGCTAGAAAATGTAGACAATTAATTACCACTCTCTCCAACTGGAGGTTTGTTTTATTTGCAAAACCTAAAGTATACTATCATTTCTCCCCATCATTTACCTTCTTTCTCATGTATATCATTTGTACACAGAAATGACCCCTATGTTGTCACACTCTGTTGCTTACAAGTAAAAATAGATGCCTGAAATATTAGTTGTCAGTTGAAGAGAAGTTTGAAGGTAATAATTCTAAAAAAGACAGTCTTATTTTGTAATGAGGCCTAATTCATGAGGATACTTTCAAAGCATGTGTGTTTTTTATAATTACCTCTGAATATTAGGAAATTATGAGATGCTACAGCTGGAAAGCATGCATACTGTACATATTCAGAAGTTGGAGAAACAAACATATGTAGTCCTGTTGTCTAGATGAATAGAAAATAACACGAAAAACACAAAATCAGAATATAGATAACTCACCCAGAAATACTTTTCAAAACAACATTAAAGCCATCAGGATAGCATTAGAGTTAAAATCTATAAAGATTAATGGTGATATTTTCTGCAAATTTGCATAGTAGTTTAATATCAAATATTTATATTTAATAAATATCTTTTTTCATACATACAAAAGGCCAATAGTCATTCAACAAAAGACTCAATATCACTGTTACAGCAATGTAAATAAATATACACATCAATTTTTCCTCCCATCTGTTAGGGAAAGTATAATTAATCACTTAGATGACAAGTGTTGGTAAGGGTATAACAGAATGAAGGGTTTGGACACTCCACGTGAATATAAATTGGTACCACCAATTGAAAGCATTATGGAGACTTCAAGATATTATTCATAATTTTAATATGCAGCAGTTTTGTCTATGGGTACATTGCCAAGACAATGAAGTCAACATTTTGAAGAGCCATGTGCACCTTCACTTCCATTTTTATACTATTTTTTGAAACCAAGAAATGGAAATAGACTGTCCTGATTGATTGCTGAACCAATAAAAATATATTACATATATGTATACATATATACATGTGTGTATAAACACATATGTATATTATATGCATATCACTGGAATGTTATTCAGACAAAATGAGAGAAATTCTATGATATTACAGTATTTGATAGCTAACAAATTTGTTCTCCCAATAACACAGATAATTGTGTTTATCATGGTTGAGTGGATGGCAAGGTGTTTCTCAAAGTAAACTTCAAATCATAGGATGAATGAGTTTTGGGAATCTGTGTACAGAAGGACTGAAGCTATAGATTTTATTTGAATACATTTGTCTTTAAGAATACTAGAAAAATTACTTTCCTTCTTTATTAAAAGTGTAATATAGTTGATACTTGCTTCCATTGTCCTTTGACTGATCTTATGACTTTTATCTGCGAGCTTGACAATGGATATGATTTTATATGATACCATCAATTATTCTTCATAATAATAATTTTATTGTTTCGATATACCAAGTAAACCAGTTTTGCCATATCCAATTCAGAAAATTGTGTACTTTCTCTATAATAAGTTGTAAAAGTCATAATGAGAGGTTAAACTTGTTTTTTTTGGGTCCAGTTGTGGGACCTGAACTCTGGGCCTGGCTGCTGTCCCTCAGCTCTTCAGCTCAAGGCTAGCACTCTACCACTTGAGCCACAGCGCCACTTCCTGCTTTTTTCTTTTTACTTATGTGGTGCTAAGGAATCGAACCCAGGGCCTCATGCATGCAAGGCAAGCACTCTACCACTGAGCCACCTTCACAGCCCCTTAAATTTGTTTTAATCTGCATTGTAAAATATCAGGAAAGAGAGTAGAAACATAACTGTACACTGGATCCTAAATATTTTGGATAAAGTAGAAAGATATTAGTTTAATTTACCTCTCTCTCTAGATCCCTCATTTTCAAAACCAGAGATTTTCAGAAATAATGGATGTGTTTTCTGACTTTTAATGTGCTTGCAAGCTAAAATCAGAACCCAAATCACTCAATATTAACTCCTCTGTCCAAAAATACCATTAAAATGTTTAGCTTACAAAAATAATTTAAGGAAACATAAGTCACCAAGCGTGTTTCCTATGTTTCCACAAATGCCTCAATATGAAGAATACAAATTTTACTAGAGGAAACAATCATGCCAATTATGACACCTTCTTAAAGGAAAATACATCTTTATGAATCAATGCAAAACTCATTTATTGAATATTTCCTGGATGTCACAATGTGCTCTATTAAAAAATCATAAGAGAATTGTAAGTTCTTTCAGAGAAATCTGGTTTTTTGTTGTTGTTACTGTTTATTTTCCTTTGATTTTTTATGTCAGTCCTGGGTCTTGAACTCAAGGTCTTGGCTTTGGCCCTGAACGATTTTTGTTCAACGCTATCATGCTATCAGTTAAACCACCGCTTCGCTCCCAGGTTTTGTATTTGTTTTTTGTTGTTTTTTTTTTGAGTAATTAGTTGGATATTAGAGGTCCAAAAACTTTCGTCCCTAGTCTGGCTTCAAAGCCTGATCCTCAGATCTCAGCCCCGGGGAAAATGAAGAGTGCAGGCATAAGTTACTGGCAGCCAGCTGTTATTATTTTTCACATAACAATTGTCTGTCCTAGCTTGAATGGCTTTTCAGTAAATCATGCTATTAAAATACTGGGGTTTTTTGCTCTTATATTTTTAAGAGTATAGACATGTTTCTTTTGGTATATTGATGAAGTAATGGCTTTAATACAAGTTATGAACTATGGATATAAAACACTGTTTCAAGGTGTTTATGGTTTTCATAAATTTTCATCATATAAATTCAGGGTGAACTGTATAAATTTTTCTAACTATAAACCATCCTTGTTAATAAAGTGCCTGAGTTATTTAACAAGTTGGACAAAGAATTAACCAAGGAGGGGCCAGCTGATCAACTTTTTATATTATTAAACATAAGGGTCCTTGTGAAAAATCCAAATTTTATTTTACTCAATTTAGGCATTAATAACACATAATACAAAAAAGCCACACTCAATTCTTTTCTTCTAAATAAGGAGTCTGTTTCAAAAAATGAGGTCTGTGGTTTGATGCTGGGAGCTCTTTTGTTTGGTTATTATGTTTCTTATTTGATTGTTCCTTCTTCTTATTTTAATATTTAATGAAAGGTTTTATCCATCTTGTGTCCTTAGGCTTTGAAGCAAAAAGCATAATTTAAAACATCTAATGAGTAAATAAATGTCTGAATACTGAAAAGTTATGGGATATGCTAAAGATATTAAAAGTGATTTTAATAATAGAGCAACAGATTCTACTTTTCTCTTGAGATGATGAAGTATACAAAATAGGATCAGGGTTTGAAGCCAGACTGGGGAAAAAAGTTCTTGGGCCTATTATCTCCAACTAATTGCTCAAAAACAAAACCAAAAGCCAAATACAAAACCTGGAAGCGAAGCTGTAGTTTAACTGGTAGCGTGATAGCTTTGAACAAAAATCGTTCAGGCCCAAAGCCAAGACCTTGAGTTCAAGACCCAGGACTGACATAAAAAATCAAAGGAAAATAAACAGCAACAGCAACAAAAAACAGATTTCTCTGAAAGAACTTACAATTCTCTTATGATTCTTTAGTAAAGCACATTGTGACATCCAGCAGATATTCAATAAATGAGTTTTGCATTGATTCATAAAGATGTATTTTCCTTTAAGAAGGTGTCACAATTGTGCATGATTGTTTCCTCTAGTAAAATTTGTATTCTTCATATTGAGGCAATTGTGAAAACATAGGAAACATGCTTGGTAACTTATGTTTCCTTAAATTATTTTTTTTGTCGGTCTTGGGGCTTGAACTCTGGGGACTGGGCATTGTCCCTTAGCTCTTCAGCTCAAGGCGAGCGCTCTACAACTTGAGCTACAGCGCCACTTCCTCCTTAAATTATTTTTGTAAGCTAAACATTTTAATGGTATTTTTGGTCAGAGGAGATAATATTGAGTGATTTTGGTTCTAATTTTAGCTTGCAACTACATTAAAAGTCAGCAAACACATCCATTATTTCTGAAAATCTCTGGTTTTGAAAATGAGGGATCTAGAGAGAGAGGTAAATTAAACTAATATCTTTCTACTTTATCCAAAATATTTAGGATTCAGTGTTACAGTTATATGTTTCTACTCTCTTTCCTGATATTTTACAATGTATATTGAAACAAATTTAACCTCTCATTATGACTTTTACAACTTATTTTAGAGAAAGTACATGATTTTCTGAATTAGATATGGCAAAATTCGTTTACTTGGTGTGTCAAAACTATAAAATTATTATTATGAAGAATAATTGACGGTCTCATTTAAAATCATATCCATTGTCAAACTCCCAGATAAAAGTCATAAGATCTGTCAAAGAACAAGGGAAGCAAGTATCAACTATATTACACTTTTAATAAAGAAGGAAAGTAATTTTTCTAGTATTCTTAATGGCAAATGTATTCAAATAGAATCTATAGCTTCAGTCCTTCTGTACACAGATTCCCAAAACTCATTCATCCTATGATTTGAAGTTTACTTTGAGAAACACCTTGCCATCCACTCAACCATGATAAACACAATTATCTGTGTTATTGGGAGAACAAATTTGTTAGCTATTAAATACTGTAATATCATAGAATTTCTCTCATTTTGTCTGAATAACATTCCAGTGATATGCATATAATATACATATGTGTTTATACACACATGTATATATGTATACATATATGTAATATATTTTTATTGGTTCAGCAATCAATCAGGACAGTCTATTTCCATTTCTTGGTTTCAAAAAATAGTATAAAAATGGAAGTGAAGGTGCACATGGCTCTTCAAAATGTTGACTTCATTGTCTTGGCAATGTACCCATAGACAAAACTGCTGCATATTAGAATTATGAATAATTTCTTGACGTCTCCATAAAGTTTTCACGTGGTGGTACCAATTTATATTCACATGAAGAGTGTAAACAACCTCCATTCTGTTATACCTTTACCAACACTTGTCACCTGTGTGATTAATTATACTCTCTCTAACAGTTGGGAGGCAAAATTGATGTATATATTTATTTACATTGCTGTAACAGTGATATTGAGTCTTTTGTTGTATAACTATTGGCCTTTTGTATGTATGAAAAAGATATTTATTAAATATAATTATTTGATATTAAACTACTATGCAATTTTGCAGAAATTATCACCACTTATCTTTATAGATTCTAACCCTAATGTTACCTTGATGGCTTTAATGTTGTTTTGAACAGTATTTCTGGGTGAATTATCTATATTCTGATTTTGTGTTTTTCGCGTTATTTTCTATTCATCTAGACAACATGACTACATATGTTTGTTTCTCCAACTCCTGCATATGTACATTATGCATGCTTTCCAGCTGTAGCATCTCATAATTTCCTAATATTCAGAGGTAATTATACAAAACACACATGCTTTGAAAGTATTTTCATTAATTAGGCGTCATTACAAAATAAGACGGTCTTTTTTATAATTATTAATTTCACCCTTCTGTTCAACTGACAACCTAATATTTCAGGCATCCATTTTTACTTGTAAGCAACAGAGTGTGACAACATAGGGGTCATTTCAGTGTACAAATGATATACATGAGAAAGAAGGTAAATGATGGGTAGAAATGATTGTATATTCTAGGTTTTGCAAATGAAACAAAATCTCCAGTTGGAGAGAGTGGTAATTAATTGTCTACATTTTCTGGCATTGTCCCTACAATCTGTAAGAGCTCTGAAGTTAATAAAATAGGCTATAGAATTTCACTCAGTTTAAAACATAGCGTAAAATTTTTAAAAGAAAAGAGGAACTTTCATAAAAAATAAGATATGGCACGCTGACCTCTGACATAGAAAATTTATCAGAGATTAAGCTGTATAACTGCCTATTCAAACATCAGAATTTGATGGCAGCTTTCATAGGTCAGAAATACCGTGTTTACAAAGATAGTTATTTGGCTGGCAGAGCTGTGAAAGATGTTTCAAAAAATGTCCAGGTTCCAAAGTTATAATTTTCACTGCTAATGCAATGAAAAAAATGTGCATTTTCAAAACTGAGTTTGTGAATGGAAGTTGAGATAGATAAAAATTAGACTAAAAGAACTGTATGCTAGACTACGTGAATCAACAGCTGCATGATTTCAATATCCTGGCCCCTATTGTTCAGCCATCAACAAAATCATCTGAATGAAAGAAGAGGTTTTATTAAGAAACTCAGATGTAGCATAAAGGACAAAATAGGTATAATTATTCAAAATATCAAAGAGGTATGTTCTAGGATTTGCTAGTAGGATTTTTTAAACTGTAAAAATTAATATAAAAGTTTAAACCTATTCAGGTGCGTGTGGCTCATACCTATAACCTTTGCTACTTAGCAAGCTGAGATCTAAGGATCACGGTTCAAAGCCAGCGTTGGCAGGAATACCTGTGAAACTCTTATCTCCAATTAACCACACAAAACCCGAAGTGGCCCTGTGGCTCAAATAATAGATTTCTCCCTTTGAGCTGAAGAGATGAGGGACAGTGCCCAGGCCCAGAGTTCAATCCCCACGACAGGAAAAAAAAAGTAGCTGCCAGGTCATGGTGTCTCTCATCTATAATTTTGACTACTAAGGAGGATGAGAACCAAGGATGAGGGTACAAACCAGCTCCAGCAGACAAATCCTCAAGTACTCATAATTCGTATCTTCAATAACTAGCAAATAGCTGGTTGTGGAAATTTGGATGCTTGGTAAGGCACCAGCCTTGAGTGGAAAAAGCCAAACAATAGTACAAATCTTTTATTTCAAACCGTAGTACTAGCACCAAAAAGGACATAAAGAAGAACCTAGTAGATAGTGGAAATCACTGGAAGTCTATGAAGCCATTGACCATAAAGTATTTCAATTAAAGATAAGCCCTTAGAGTATTCTAAAGGGAAAGAACTTAGAATACTGCAGAAACTATATGCTTAGTAAAATAAAAATTGAAATAAAAATAAAAATTAAGAAAAACCGTACCTACTCTTTTTTATGAAACAAATAAATCAGGGGAGCTAAATACATTTTCTTCAGTAATAGACTGGTACATACTGGAATAAAACATTATGCTAAGAATACTGCTAGTTTAAGACTGCTTTGTTGTCACTTAAACTATTTTAAGTAGTTTTATGAAAAAATAAACATGTAGTTTGTTGCATTACTATCTTCTGTAATACCACTGGAATTAGTTAACTTGTTTCATATATATTTATGTGGAATTCCTAAATTGCCAATGCCCATGATTGAGATTTATTTTATTTTTTATAATTAATAAGTTTTTTATTGTGAAGATATTATACAGAGGATTTACAATTACATGAGCAAGGTAATGAGTATATTTCTTATCAAGCATTTTTGCCTCCTCCTGCTAATTCAGTTAAGAGGAAGTCATTCCTAAGTATGGAATACCCCTAATCCAGTGGGACTAATGTCTTAATATAAATAATATTTGGGCAAAAGTATATACTTAAGGAGAAAGGCGGATGACACGGTGTTGTCTTTACAAAGCAAAGAATGCAATAGATTATCAGAATACCACCAGAAATGAGTTGAGCAGGATCAACTGGATCCTCTTGAATCGTGTCCAGAAGAAACTTACCCTGCTGATAGGTTTAATTTTGAATGTTCAGGGTTTATCTGAGGATATGAAATTGTGTTGTTGTTCATTCAGTCTGTGGGAGTTTCTCTGAGTAAGTGAAGATGACTAATAATTATCCGCACAATTCTATTGTACTCCCAACAGAAAAAGGTATATATGTATGTGTCTGTGCATATATATATATATATATATATATATATATATATATATATATATATAAAATACAATTACTATTAGATCATATGATGACAAAATGTGTAGCATATACTTAGGTAGAGGAATTTTTAATAACTATAATACAGTATTTATTTAATTATGACTGAAACATGAGCATTGACATCATCACGAGGAGAGAAATAGAAAAATCCAGATAATGGAAACAAAATAGAATTTCAGAAGTATATGAGTTTGAGAATTGAATGAAGTTATAATTCCAGGGCAGACTTTGTGAAGAGAAACAGATATCCTCAGAATAAGCAGCTGTCTATGATAAATGATAAATTCCATCGGTGTTCCAAAAGTGAACAACTGTAAGGAGTTGAAGAATCATCCATCAAATGAAGTAATATGATGTCTTGTCAAGTTTGTAGCATTTGATAAAATTTAAAAAGTCAGGTATATGATTTAAAATTATAAGAAACTCAAAGGCAGTGTTCCTTTCAGGCTAGAACTGACTTAACATACATGGCCAGAAAGTGGATGCAGAAACATTGTGTTAAACAAATTTTGCTAATATCTATGGTTTCACATTTTTTGGTTATTAAGTGTGAAAAAATTGAAGAAGTCTCTAGGACTCTAAGTTATAATGCACAAAATCTTGGAAGATACATAAAAATTGTGCCTTTGATATAGACAGAAAGACCATTATCCATAAGCAGGAATTCTTGGTCTATCTCTGGAGGAGTCTTATCTGATGCATCTACAGAAATGAACAAGAGATGTGCCCCCAAATCTCCTAAACCCAGTGCTTCAATAAATGGAAAGAAAAATGAAATAAGCAGATAGACTTCATTGCAAATGTCATAAGATATATAAAGCAGAACAAAATGGTATTAAAGGGACCTAGGGCATACAGTACTTGAGAAGCACTTGACTTAAAGAAAGCAATTATCTGAGGCAAAGTCAGTTATGTGAAGATCTCAGGGTAAAGAGCTCAGTCTGAGTGTAGAAAAACTAGAACAAATGTATAAATTAAAGAATATTTTAGAGAAGAATGAGAAGGATTGGGAAGCCATATAAATGGAGAAAAAATGGAGAAAAAATATATGTAAATGAAATACCAAGAAATAAAACAGAAAAGCTGAGTTCGTGAATATTTTAGTACGTATTTTCGAAGTGAATATTTTAGTAAACTAGTTCTAGCTACATGAAAGTATTCATGAAAATATGGCTGTGAGTTGTTATAGGTTCTTTCAAAATCCTACTTTCTCAGGATCTACTGGATCTACTAATGTAAAGTACTATGCCTTTTCTGTGCCCTTAAGTAATGTCTGATGCTACAAATGATACAGGGAAGATATGTATAAGATCTTTAAAAGAATACATACTAGCAAGATGTATTTTTTTCATTTTTATTGTGAAAATACTGTACAGAGGGGTTACAATTACATGGGCAAGGTAACGAGTAGATTTCTTATCAAGCATTGTTGCCTCCTCCTTTGTTTCCCCTTTCTATCCCTTCCCATCGCCCCTCCTTCCCTCTCCCCTCTACCTCTCTCCCCCCCACTTGCTCCCAGCCAAAGTTGTAAAGTTCGTTTTTTGACATAACATCTTGTACATCTCATTGTTGCAATGGGTTTACCTGTATCTCTATTTAAACTATTTGTTTTTTCTTTACCCCTCCACAAATTATACCAACATCAAATACAGTGAAAACAGGGGTTATACCGTGGGGGAGGGACATACAAAGCAACAAAGAAATCGTATTATAAAAACGTTAGAAACAATCGCAAGAAAGAAAAACACATTTGAATCATTATTTTGGGGTTATTTCGCCTAACATCAACTTCTCTGACCGTTTCTACTTGTCTGAGACATATACTAGTAATTGCAAATAAGGGAAACCATGGGAACTATGTTTCTTTGAGCCAAGCTTACTTCACTTCATATAATTTTTTTCAAGTCTTTCCATTTCCTAGCAATGTTTTTCTTTCTGATGGAGGCATAGAGTTCCATTTGCTTTAGATATATTCATAGGACTTCTTATCGAGCCTCTACGAAGACAAAGAGAAGTATTCATATTTGAGTTTGGAGGGAAGACAAAGCAAAATACAGTCAGCATATACGCCACGAAAACATAATATTGATTTAATTGAAACACTGTTCTTTTTTTTAAGTGTTTACAACTTCCTTTTCAAACATAGAATTGACACTATATTTTGAAATATTGGCTTTTCTGTATGTCAATCATGAGAAAAACGTGGCTGAAATTAGAAAAGCAACTCCATTCGTAATAGTCCCACAAAAAATAAAATACCTAGGAATTAACTTAACCAAAGAAGTGAAGGACCTTTATGATGAAAACTTTAAAAATCTGAAAAAGGAAATCAAAACAGAACTTAGATAGTGGCAAAACCTCCCATGCTCCTGGATTGAAAGGATCAACATCGTGAAAATGGCAAAATTTCCCAAGGCTATTTACAAATTCAATGTGATACCTATCAATATTCCAACCTCATTCTTCAAGGAAATAGAAGAAGCAATCCAAAAATTCATATGGAACAAAAAAGGACCCCAAATAACAAAAGTAATCCTTAAAAGAAAGAACGGTGCTGGAGGAATATCAATACCAAATTTCAAACTGTACTACAAAGCCATAGTAATCAAAACAGCTTGGTACTGGCACAAGAACCGACCTCAGGAACAATGGAATAGAATTGAAAACCCAGAAATGAACCCAAAGACCTTTAGCCATCTAATCTTTGATAAGTGAGCTAAAAAAATTAGAATGATAAAGACAGCCTCTTCAGTAAACGGTGCTAACTTGCTTAACTACTTGTAGAAAACTAAAGCTAGATCCTTATATATCACCCTGCACCAGAATCAATTGCAAATGTATCAAAGACCTCCGAATCAAAGCAGACACTCTGAAAACATTACAGGATGGAATAGGAGAAACACTAGTTCTCCTTGGCACAGGCCGAAATTTGCTTAATAAGGACCCAGAAACACAACAAATCAAAGAAAGGTTGGACAAATGGGATTGCATGGAGTTGCAGAACTTCTTCATGGCAAAGGACATAGCTAGCAAGATCAATAGAAAACCAATGGATTATGAGAAGATCTTCACTAGCCATACAACGGACAAGGGTCTTATATCTAAAATATACTTGGAACTCAGAAAATTAAATCCCCCAACAACAAATCCTCAAAGAAACAACTGCCCAATAAATAAGTGGGCTACAGACTTAAAGAGAAACTTCTCTGAAGAGGAAAGAAGGATGGCCAATAGACATATGAAGAAATGCTCAAACTCTCTAGCCATAAAAGAAATGCAAATCAAAACAACATTGAGATATCACCTCATCCCAGTTAGAATGGCTATAATCAAAAACTCTAATAACAACAGATGCTGGAGGGAATGTGGACAGAAGGGGACATTAATGCATTGTTGGTGGGAGTGTAAACTTGTTCAACCACTTTGGAAAGCACTATGGAGGTTCCTCAAAATGCTCCACATAGAGGTGCCCTATGACCCAGCAATCCAACTTTTGGGCATTTAACCAAATGGTCACAAACAAGACCATACTGAAGCTACCAGCACAACTATGTTTATTGCAGCATTATTTACCAGAGTTAAGCTATGGAGCCAACCCAGATGCTTCTCAGTAGATGAATGGATCAAAAAAATGTGGTATATATACACAATGGAATTTTATGTGTCCATCACAATGAATGACATTGCCCCATTTGTTAAAAAATGCAAAGACTTGCAAACAATTATATGAAGTGAAGTAAAGCCAAGCCCAAAGAAACATAGGTCCCATGGTTTCCCTTATTTACTATAACTAGTACATGTCTGAGACAAGGAGAAAACGTCAGATACGATGATGTTAGGCAAAATGTACCCCAAGGTAAGTATTCAAATGTTTTTTCTTTCATTTGAGTGTTTCTAACATATTTATAAGATTAT
Source organism: Dipodomys merriami (assembly GCF_024711535.1). Lineage (NCBI taxonomy): Eukaryota > Metazoa > Chordata > Mammalia > Rodentia > Heteromyidae > Dipodomys > Dipodomys merriami. Next base: position 321,256 of record NW_027206418.1, on the reverse strand, counting down.
TTCTTTGTTGCTTTGTATGTCCCTCCCCCACGATATAACCCCTGCTTTCACTGTGTTTTATGTTGGTTTAATTTATGGAGGGGAAGGAAAAAAAAATGTTTTAATAGGGATACAGTTGGACTCATTGCAGCAACGAGATGTACAAGTCATTATATTGAAAAACAAACTTTACAACGTTGGGGGGGTTGGGAAGTGGGTGGTGGGAGGTGGGGGAGGGGGGTGGAGATGAGAACGGAAGTGATTGGACGGGGAAACAAAGGAGGAGGCAACAATGCTTGATAAGAAATGAACTCATTATCTTGCCCATGTAATTGTAACTCCTCTGTATGGTAGTTTCACAATAAAAAAAATGAAACATAGGTCTTATCCTTTCTTTATTTGCAATAGTTAGTATATGTCTAGGATATTCTTAGCAGATGAGCAGAATAGCTCAATAGCTACATAAATGTGGCCATATAAGATGATGCTAAGCAAAATGAACTACAAGATGTGGACACAAGTGGTTTATCTTTATTGTTGTTTTGTTTTAATGTACTATATGATTTTTTGTTTCTTTTGTTCCTACCCCTATGGTTTATCCCCTGTTGTCACGATGTTTGATTTTGGTACCCTGGTATTATATATATGTTTATTTGAATTTAGGAAGGGAAGAGGAAAACAGAATGATGAGAGAAAGGATAAGGGGAACCAATGCAACATACACAAGACAATTTGTTGGAAATGATCCCTACAACTTGTGTGTGGGGTGGAAGGGAGAGACATTAGGAGAAAAATGAGGGTAGGAGTAACAAGTTTAACAAGAAATGTATTGATTACCTCATTTATGTAATTGTAACCCCTCTGTACATCACCTTGGTAATTTAAAAAAATGTTTCTGTCCTTTAACCATTGCTTATTTCTGATCACCAGCCCTGTCCTAAAGCTGCCCATAGGAAACACCAAGTACTATTTAAATGAGGGTAACAAATATAGAAAATTCTTGAGTTTTGTAGTTCTGTGACAGAAATGGAAGTCAAAGGAAACTACCTTTTTATTTGAAGAAGCAGAATTTTGCTTGGCTTTCAAAAAGTTAGCCACCATATGAAATATTGAGACATAAATGCCAAGTACTTAGTGCTATCCAAAAATACAACGTGATTCAATTTGCCGAGCACTCTTCTCATTCTCTTGTGTGAATTTAATGCTATGAACTGAGTGACAATATTCCTTTGAATTGGAAAGGAAAGCAGATTTGTTAACCATTAAGTGAAGGAGTTTGTAGATAGTGACTCAGAGAACCTTCAAAGTAAGTTTATATGGGTGAGAAATTGAGAGTCAGAGACTGAACATTACCATTCAGTAAATGTGAGTTATATTTACTTCCTACCTTAGAGTCTATGTTATTTCTGTTAATTCCTTAAACTGAGACAAATTTTAAGTAAATTGTAGGGATAAAAAATCATTTTATTTTTAACATACTCTCCAGTGATTCCATCTACACCTATGGGTTATTGAAACCATAAACATGAATCCCTTTCCATGCTTCGTTTGTAGACCTTTAGATACATTTCACTGTATTTGCTATCATTATTAAATAGTAATGTCAATTTGTGCAGATTAGTTGTTTGTATGTTATTGAAAATCTTAAATTGGAAAACTTGAATAAAAAAGAACCTTTTATTCCTACTGTTATGACTGTCATTACATGTCTCCTTCCCCTATTCTCTCTCATATTTTTCCGATCATGGGGCTTGAACTCTGGGTTTGAGTGCTGTCCTTCAGCTCCTCAACTCAAGGTTAGTGCTCTACCACTTGAGACACAGCGCCACATCCAGTTTTTTGGTGGTTTATTGGAGATAAGAGTTTCACAGAATGGCAATCCTCAGATCTCAACCTCCTGAGTAGCTATGATTACAGGCATGAGCCACCAGTGTCAGGCTACATGTCCCTTATTCTTTTGTTTTAATATATTTTTATTGTAAAGATACTGTACAAAGGGGATACAGTTACATGAGTAAGGTAATGAGTCCATTTCCTATCAACCATTGTTGCCCCCTCCTTTGTTTATATCCTACCATCCCTTCCTTCCCCAACTCTCCAACTTCTCCCTCCCCCATTCCAAAGCTGTAAAGTTCAATTACAACATATTCTTTATACCAGATTTGAAGGTTTAATGTAGCTTTGCCTTTAGACATTAGAATCAAGGTAAAAGCAGTTAACAATGCATGTTTAACTACAAGATTTGGCCTTTTATTTTATTTATCTATTTATTTTTTGTCGGTCATGGGGCTTGAACTCTGGGCTTAGGCACCATCCCTGTGCTCTTCAGCTCAAGGCGAGTGCTCTACCGCTTGAGCCACAGGACCACTTCTGATTTTCTAGTGGTTTATTGGAGATAAGAGTCTCACGAACTTTCCTGCCTGGGCTGGCTTTAAACCGCAATCCTCAGATCTCAGCCTCCTGAGTAGCTAGGCTTAGAGGTGAGCCACCGGCGCCCAGTTTTGCCTTTTATTTTTTATTTAACATATTTTATTAATATGAGATATTTAGTTGTGAGTTTACACATTCACAGAGTTTATTATGAACAAATTCATCCAATCTACCAGAACCATATTCCTGCTGTGATCTTTCCCCATTTCAAATAGTATTTGGTTTCATGATATTAGAGAGATGAATGTCGATAGAGAGATATATGATACATAGAGATAGATAGATAGATAGATAGATAGATAAATAGATAGATAGATAGATAGATAGATAGATAGATAGATAGATAGATAGATAGATAGATAGATAGATAGATAGATAGATAGATAGATAGATAGATAGATAGATAGATAGATAGATAGATAGATAGATAGATACACAGATAGATAATGTAAGGTCCTTCAATCCTCTTTCCCCCCTGGTACACCTATTTAAACCAATCCTCTTCTTGCTGATTATTTCCTAGATAGTTCCCCTTTCACATTCATATCCTGTCACTACTACTAAGGTTATTAACATCATCATCTTTTATGTCTGCAATCCACAAATAAGCAAGAACATGTAAATAACTGGTTTTATGGGCTTAGCTCATTTCATTCAGCAAGATGTCCTCCATCTCTTGCAAATAGCATAATTTCATTTTTTTTCCTTTATGGCTGAGTACTATTACAAATTTTCCCTTTAAGACTCAGTAATATTACATGATACATATATAGAGAGAGATACATCTAGTATATCTATGTAGTATTTATACGATCTATCTAGCTTGCTAGCTTGCTAGCTAGCTAGCTATCCATCCATAGTATGTTTCCCTTATTAGTCAGTTGCTGGAAACAGAGATGCAATATACATTGATTTACTTTCCTTAAACGCATGCTCAAAAAGAAGGAATCATATACTATTTTAGTATTATCAGGCACTCAATTCTGGTTTCCATAATGGTTGTAGGAGTTTACAGTTTCATCAATGTTTGTTGTTTGGATTCTTGATGATTGCCATTCTGATTGGCAGCATATTCTAATTGAAACAGAATATTAGATTATCTTTCCTTTGAATTCCTTTTAGATCTAAAGGCATTGAACATTTTTTCATATACTTATTACCAATTTATTTTGTTATTCTAAAAACAATAAACAAATTTGTTCAATTTACATGCTAATTTTAATAAGATTATTTGTTCCTTTGTAGTTTAATTTTTGACCTGCTTGTATATTCATTACAGTATTCTTATCCATTTAAATTTGAAAAAGATTTGCTCTCATTCTGTAAGTTATTTATTAATTCTGGCAATTGTTTCTTTTGATGGGTAGAAACTTTCAAAACATTGATGGAATCCCATAAATTCAATCTCATTTTTACTTGGTGGACTATTGTAGTCCTACTAAGAATATAATTGGCTAAGCCTAAATGTTTCAGTGTTTTTACCAAACATATTTTCCTCATATTGTTTTAAGGTTAAAGGCTTTCTATTCTTTTTTTTTGTTTGGAGTTGTTTTTCTATTAGATAAGGTATATCAGTCTAATTTCAGTCTCCTGAATGTTGACAACTAGTTTTACCATTTTTGCATATTCATTAAAATACTGATGCCCCTCTTCTGTATTTTTATTATAATCCTCGAATACATATTTTGATGTCTCCTGATAATAAAATTTCCCTCAGAATTTCTTCTAGCATAACTCACATCTCTATAAAATTGCCATGTGTCAGTTTTTCTGTAGTGACTCTCTCATAGTCTTTACCAACAATATTTATGATAAGAAAACTTAACAATGATCGATGATAGGCAATCTTTAAGCTGCCTGTGCTGCTTAAGTCACATAATCGATCTACAACCTTGAAGAAATGGCTGCAGTACGGAAATAAGACACAACTAGGCAGAATCTTTCTATAAAGCTTTCTCATTTTGATTTGGAACCTCTACAGGCCATTTAATTCCAATGGTAATACTCTGTCTGTTATGGTAGAACATATTTCATATTCTTTTCTTAAAATATTTTTATTGTGAAAATACCATACAAAGGGGTTATAATTACATGAGCAAGGTAATGAGTACATTTGTTATCAAACATTGTTGCCTCCTCATTTGTTTCCCCTTTCCATCCCTTCCCACCTCCAACCTCAACCTCCATCCCCGTGCCAAAGTTGTAAATTTCATTTTTGACATAAAGTCTTGTACATCTCATTGTTGCAATGAGTCCACCTGTATCCCTATTTAAACAATTTGTTTTTTCACTTCCCCTCCACAAATTATACCAACATCAAATACAGTGAAAACACGGGTTATACCGTTGGGGAGGGGCAAACAAAGCCAAAAAGAAATCATCTTATAAATATGTCAGAAACAATTGCAGGAAAGAAAAATCATTCGCATACTTATCTTGGGTTCATTTCACCTAACACCAACTTATCTGACCGTTTCTCCTTATCTCAGACATATGCTAGCTATTGTAAATAAGGGAAACCATGGGACCTATGTTTCTTTGGGCCTGGCTTACTTCACTTCATATAATTGTTTCCAAGTCTTTCCATTTCCCAACAAATCGGGGAATGCCATTCTTTCTGATGGAGGCATAGAATTCCATTGTGTATATATACCACATTTTCTTGATCCATTCATCTACTGAGGGGCATCTGGGTTGGTTCCATATATTAGCTATGTAAATAATGCTGCAATAAACACAGTTGTGATGGTAGCTTTAGTATGGCCTTGTTTGTGATCATTTGGGTAAATGACCAAAAGTGGGAGTGCTGGGTCATAGTGTAGCTCTTTGTGGAGTCTTTTGAGGAACCTCCATAATACTTTCCAAAGTGGTTGAACAAGTTTACACTCCCACCAACAATGCAGTAGGGTTCCCTTCTGTCCACATCCCCTCCAGCATCTGTTATACAGAGAGAGCACATATTTCATATTCTTGTCTCAATATCTTTCCATCTTAATTTTTATCCTCAAACTACAGGCATGTTAATAAAGAGATGATAAGATTTCTGCAGGCCTGGTCTCAGTCTCTCTGTACATTACGTGATACTTGATGAGAAGTTCTACCAGCTAAATGCTCCCTTTGACTGTCTATTTTTGTGACTTTTTGAAAGTTAGGTTATTATTTTATTTCTGAGTCAGTCAGCATTTTGTTAGGTCATCATTGATGGTAAAATCATTACAAGAATTCTGCCAAGCTATGACATCTTAATAAATTATTAATACTTCATAGTCCAAAATAATATCATATTCCATCTTAGGTACTGTCACAAGAAAGGCACTAGAATCGATGCCAGCACTCACACACACACACATACACACACACACTCACACACACACATACACACACACACACACACACACACACACACACAAAATACATTGTAAAGTAGTTCTGTATGATTTCTCCAAATGCTTAAAATATATATATGCATAGTATTTTATAATTCTCAGAAACAAAGATTATACCCACAGATGTACCAATTGTGATGAAATATAATTTATATATTGACTAAGTGTTCAACATAAAAAATCAATGTACTTAACTAAATGTAGATAAATCAACAACAAATTTAGCTATAATTCTTGCTAGAATTCCAACCAGTTGTGGTAAACATCTCTTTAATACCAGACATCTGGAATAATCTAAAAATTGTTGTCATATTTACAGTCATATTTAATATAGGGTGAAAGACAAGATGACACATTGTCTAAAGTGTGGCCTTTTGGAAAAACTCTACCATGTGCCCTCTTTTTCTATCATATTGGTTTTCTAATAATGTTGTTTTCTGTTGTCTTTAGTGGTTTTTGTTTGATCTTTTTTGTTTTGTTTGCTCATTTATGTCTTTGGGGGGAGGTGAAGGGATGTACAAAAATGGAGGGATAAATGATGAACAGATGCAGCAATGCTACTCGTGAGACACTATCTTGAGAATGAACTATACAACTTGCGAGTGTAGATAGGAGGGAAAAACTGAGAGAGAGCATGGAACGATGATGTTGCCCAGAAAGAACTGTACAGGTTAGCTGACTTACATAACTGTAATCCCTTTATACATCACTTTTATAAAAATAATGAAATAGGGAAAAAGTCTTACCACTCTAAAAATAGTTAATGTAATTATCTCCAATAATTAACAACCATTCATTGATTATATACCAGAAATTAATACAAATCATTCTTTTTAAAGTACACTATATGATACAGTGTGGAAATACATTTGTCAGCAGTTGAAGTATATGTTTCCTCTATGAATCCTGCAGGTTTATTATGACTTTTCATACCATATTTTTTCTAAGATAAGGCAGTATATTATTGGAGTCAACAGTCTTAAGTGATTTTTGATGTAAAAATTGTTATAAATGAAATTTTTTAAAAACCTGATATCTAGAATGACAACTTTCTGAATCTTCAGTCTTCAAATCACTATAGCATTGATCTGAAATTATCAATCTTGAGGCCAGTTGTATAGAATGAGCTTTCAAATATTCATCATTTTCTTTAAGCAGTTAGATTTCTGGTATGAAATTGATACTTGTAGCAGCCAGAATATTTTTAAGGGCCACTGGGTATTCTGGAATCATTGCTTGTTATTCTTGATCTTTCAATCAAGCTCCAAAGTTATCAATAAGTTTTAATGTAGCAATTTCCTCTCCCTTTTCTACATATGTATCAATCAAAAGTGGTAGATACAAGAAATAACTGAGAGGTATCTTTTATGGTTTAGTGAAAGGAAGTTCCTGATTCTTTTTGAGATATAAAATTTGGAACTACCACAAATGTAAGCATATTTGAATTACAATCTCATATGATTACTTAATTTTTGACAAATATCTATTATATTGTTCTATTCAGCATTGTGTTTAACTTTTAATTTCCTGAAGTATGTATGACATAAGAAATGCATAGATCTGAGGTTTCTGATATTTCCATACTTTATTTTCTCCTATGATTCAGGATGAAATGGTGAGCTAGGAAAAGTCATTGGCAAATCAGCATTGACTATAAGTGCATAGTTCTAAGGGTATTACACAATGCAATTATAAATTGCATTAGATGTCTTTCACCACAATGTGTACAAACATAGAAACTGACCCATCCAAAGAAGATACATTAAATGAAAATGCAGTCATTTTTCATTAAGTTTCATAAAGAGATGTTTCTTTTATGATAATTTTATTGTTACTTATAGAATTGATTTAAAATCATGAGTGCATACCAACAATTTTATGCATAAAAATCATGCCATGAACACTTCATGAACTATTAGCCATGTGCCTGAAGCTCACCTCTGAATTTGTAGTTATACATCAGCGTGAGTTCCAGAGGATTGAAGATTGAGGCCAGCTCAAATAGAAAACTTCATGGACTCACTTGCCAAATCTACAAGCAAAATGCAGAAATAGATGCATGGCTCAAGTGGCAGTAGCAGCTCAGCATGTAAGCCTATTGAGTACCCTATGTTCAAATTCCAGTATTGCAAAAAAATTAGTCAATAATTTTATATTTCCTTTACAAACAGGGATGTTGAACATTTCGTCATGTGTTTCTTTGCCATTTTTGTCTCTTCTTCTGAGAAGTTTCTCTTTAGTTCCCTTGCCTATTTAGTAATTGGTTTGTTAGGTTTGGGGGGATTAGTTTCTTAAAGAAAAATATGAGGAAATGTTCACCATCCCTGATTGTAAATGATATGCAAATAAAGACAACCCTGCCATTCCACCTTACACCAGTCAGAAAGGCCCACATCCTAAAGTCAGCCAATGACAAATGCTGGAGAGGATGCAGAGAAAGAGGAACCCTATTACACTGCTGATGGGAATGTATACTTATCCAACCATTTTAGAAATCAGTCTGGTGGATCCTCAGAAAACTAAATAGTGACCTCCCCTATGACCCAGCCATACCACTTATAGGCATCTATCCTGAACAACAGGAACCAGTATACAAGGACAAATGTACCTCCATTTTATTGCAGCACTGTTCACAATAGGCAGGATATGGAAACAACCCAGATATCCCACCACAGATGAATGGATCCAAAAATTATGGTATGTATACACTATGGAATATTATGCAGCCATTAGAAAGGGCAAAATAATGGCATTTGCAAGGAAATGGATGGAACTAGAAGAAATCATGTTGAGTGAGGTAAGCCAAGAACAAAGAGACAAATGGCACATGGTCTCGCTGAAAAGTAGATGTTAAATCCAAAACCTAAGTAGATATGACAAAGTTAATAAGACTTAAGAAACAAATAACTTCCACTCACCTGGTTGAATCACTACTAAATAATCCCATGCTGCTGATCACATATATGGTATATATGTGCACACCAGAGGGAAACCAGAAGGACACAGAACTAGATGGAATCAGGGAAAAACATACAACACTGGGACCCATCAGCTGCACTGGACATTGATCAAAATGAACTAAGCAACACAATGGCAGCAATGGGAGTGAGCGAACTATGGAAAAGAGGGATCAGCTGATGCTATGCAAAATGAAAAAAAATGTACATATCACCCAATGTGGAAGAAATAACTGTATTGTCAAAGCTCATAGAACACATAAATGTTATAGAGCACGATAGACAGTTTGGCCCATGAAAGTTAGATTGTGTTTGTAATTTTAACTAGGCATCACTATCCCACAATACTGTGAAATTTGGGAAATTATGTAACCACTTAATCACAATAAAGAATTTGATCTATCTAGTGGGGGTAGTGGTGTGTTAAATTCCCCAATAATTAATGTGTTTGGATCTATGTGAGATCTGAGGAAAAGTATTGGTACTCCGTTGTTTGGTAAATATATATTTTGAATTGTAATATCCTCCTGAAGGGGAGATCCTTTAATTAGTATGTAGCGACCTTTTTTATCTCTTCTTACTAATTTGAATTTGAAATCTATTTTATCTGATATTAGGATTGCAACTCTCACCTGTTTACGGGGGCATTTGCTTGGTAGGTTTTGTTCCAGCCTTTCACTATCAAAATGTGTTTGTTTTATGGGCCAGGTGTGACTTGTGAAGGCAGCAGATAGAAGGATCTTGCTTTTTAACCAACTAGACAGTCTATGTCGCTTAATTGCAGAGCTTCTGCTTGGCAAAGGACATAGCTAGCAAGATCAATAGAAAGCCCATGGATGATGAGAAGATCTTCACTAGCCATAAAACAGACAAGGGTCTCATATCTAAAATATATATGGAACTCAAAAAATTAAATCCCCCAACAACAAATCCTCAAAGAAACAACTGCCCAATAAATAAGTGGGCTACAGACTTAAAGAGAAACTTCTCTGAAGAGGAAAGAAAAATGGCCAATAGAAACATGGAGAAATGCTCAAGCTCCCTAGCCATAAAAGAAATGCAAATCAAAACAACACTGAGATAGCACCTCACCCCAGTTAGAATGGCTATAATCAAGAACTCTAATAATAACAGATGCTGGAGGGAATGTGGACAGAAAGAAACCTTACTCCGTTGGTGGTGGGAGTGTAAACTTGTTCAAGAACTTTGGAAAGGGGCTGGGAAGTTGGCTCAGAGGTAGAGAGCTTGCCTTGCATGCCTGAGGCCCTGGGTTCGATTCCTCAGCACCACAAAGCAAAAAGAAAAAAGCCGGAAGTGGCGCTGTGGCTCAAGTGGTAGAGCGCTAGCCTTGAGCTGAAGAGCTGAGGGACAGTGCCAGATCCAGTGTTCAGGCCCCATGACCGGACCCCCCCCCAAAAAAAAAGACTCCACATAGAGCTCCCCTATGACCCAGCAGTCCCACTTTTGGGCATTTACCCAAACGATCACAAACAAGATCATACTAAAGCTACCAGCACAACTATGTTTATTGCAACATTATTTACCATAGCTAAGATATGGAACCAACACAGATGCCCCTCAGTAGATGAATGGATCAAGAAAATGTGGTATATATACACAATGGAATTCTATGCCTCCATCAGAAAAAATGGCATTACCCATTTGTTAGGTAATGGAAAGACTTGGAAACAATTATATGAAGTGAAGTAAGCCAGGCCCAAATAAACATAGGTCCCATGGTTTCCCTTATTTGCCATAACTAGGATATGTCTGAGACAAGCAGAAACGATCAGGTAAGTTAATATTAGGCAAAATAAACCCCAAGATAAGGACTCAAGTGGTTTTTTTTCTTGTGATTGTTTCTAACATGTTTATAAGTTGATTTTCTCCATTATATTTCAAAATATTTTCTCATAGTTAATTATATTTGACAACATTGTTAAAGTGTTTCCTGATGAAACAGTTACTTTTCTGTATGAGTCTGTGAGAGTGATTCTGAAAAATTGTCTTTTCATTTGGTGGTCTGAAAAAGTCACTTTTACCAAAAGGGAGTGTATGTGACCTGCTGAAAGTGTAGATTGAAGAAAAAGGCAGAGGAAGCCATATCTCTATCTTTGAGAGCAGGGATATTTGCTTTCTCTGTTCTCAGGCATTACTGTTTATTTTATTTTGGCGGGGGGGGGGGGTGTCCGGTCGTGGGGCCTGAACTCTGGGCCTGGGCCCAGTCCTCAACTCTTCAGCTCAAGGCTAGCTTTCTACCACTTGAGCCACAGTGCCACTTTCGGCTTTTTTCTTTTTGCTTATGTGGTGTTGAGGAATCAAACCCAGGGTCTCAGGCATGCAAGACAAGCACTCTACCACTGAGCCACCTTCCCAGGCATTAGTGTTTATGACTATGAAAGATTTCACTTAGGCAAGGATTCAACAGTCTCTCATTACTCAAACTTTTGATCTCAATTTGAATTGCATACCTGCTTTCCTGATTCTCCAGACTAAACACAGACTATCATGGGACTTCTTGTCGTCTAGAATCAGTCCAATTCCCATAACAAACACCCATTTGAGAAAAGTACAGTGGAAGATATCATGTAGGGTTTACATATACCGGTATATGATACAAACCATTCATTAAAGAAATATTTGTACATCTACTTCAATATAAAACTTTGAAACTATACCGTAATTGCTCAAGAATTCTCTCTAAAATGTAGTATAAAATATGAGAGCTGAAACTGATTATATTAGGACTAATAAGTGTCAGTGCCCTTCATTATTCTCTAAAGAGAAATAAAATCATTCATCTACAAACGTATCTTCTGCAATCATTAATTTAAAATACATAACAGCAACACTAACAAAAACTAACTATAGCAAAGTTTCAGAAGAAAAAAATCTATCTATCATCTATGTATCTATGTATCTATTTGTCTATCTGTATGGAGTTAGAAATCAACTCTGAGATGAACTCAGGCTAATGTAATAAAAAAGGAAATATGGCTGTGTACTCATACTTCATTACATACAGGACAGCAATGAAAGCCAAAATTCATTTCTCTCTGGCATTCACTAATAAAAGGACTTTTAACACATTATTCACCAACAAAACTCAAATGATAAATATTTCTTAAACATGTGAACGTTAGCTGGGTGATTTTCACTCACACCTATAATCCTAGATACTTAAGAGACTGAGATCTTGAAGACTATAGACTAAAATCCAGACTGACGAGAAAAGTCCCCACGACTCTTTTTCTAATGAATCAACAAAATATTGACTGAAGACATGTTTCATTTTATTCTTGAGTCATTAAGCCAAGGAAAGAAAGAGAGATCTGGAATTAAGGTCCTGGCATAAACACAAGGAATATGTAAATGAAGTAAACAAATAAGTAGCAAGGCAAATCTTTTCTAAATGTTCCATGATAGTAAATTTTTTATATTAACATAGTAAATCATGTGTTATTATGTCATAATCACCTTGAAAGTAAAATAAAGCAGTTACAATAGAATTAATCTCCTAAGGATATAGTTGATATTAGTCGAATCATCAACTGGTATAAATACTTGAAGGGCAACTGACAAATTGCTATAAATGGAATCTGAAGTAGCATGAAAAAAAGGAGTTAATTGGAGTTAGTCTTGTAAAGGGCTATACACTTTTGTGTGTACACACACACACACACACACACACACACACACACACTTTTTTCCTCCTTGAATACTCACAAAGAAAATTGAAGAAATCTTCCTTCATCGTTTTTCCATAATAAAGTTAAGAGCAAATATTTTGAAATATACTTTAATTCTTCATATAAAAGCTCATTTCCCGGGGGAAAAATTTCTTCCAAAACCCTTCCACTCTAATAATTAAGCCAATTCTATCTCCCATAGCTTTTTCCACTTATATAAAAGAGGACAAACCTAGGAAGATACCACATAGAAGCCATAGATACTGCCAATGACAAGGTAAAAATTAAATAACATTTAGAGAATATTTTCTCTCACCACTACAAGACAGCAAAATAGTTGTAAGAGTGGTATTTAACAAAACCCAAGAGTAACAAAACACTCAAGGAACTTGAATTCATTGCAATAATAATTACAACAAACAGTAAAGCCAGTCCAGATCTCTAATGGTTTTAAGTTAAGTGAATTTTCAGAGCTTTGGTTATCTTTGTTACTATTTTGATATACATTTCAAAATCCTAAATCTTCTGACATAATGGTCTTAAACATGTAATGGTGACTATATGTAAAAATGAAAAAAAAATACTTCTTTGTTCAAAATACATGTCTGCCCTTTCTATCTGTTACTACTAGGGGAAGAAAAAAATATTAACTTGAGTTGACTTTAACAATAGCTTATAGAAGTGTACATTACTTAAATTTTCTTTAAATTCTCTTTCCTCTAACCTTTACTAGGCTTGGTTAAGGATGGATTATTTTGGTATACCTTGAATAATTTTCTTTTGAATCCTAGGCTGGACTAATCAGTTTGTGTGTATTTAATTAATTTAATAATTAATTTAATTATTCCATGCCTCAGGTTGTATAAGATGTAACTAATGGTCATTTTTTCCCTTGTGATAAGTGCAAAGGTTCGTATTACTTCCCTGACAAAGTATCTCCTTTTAATGAGACTTAAATACAAGCAAGACATACAATTTTTCCCAAAGAAGTGTTAAAGCTGCACAACTATTGGATATTGAATTTTAAATTTTTATCTTTATGTAATAATCTATTAAATAAAATATGCTTAATTTGCTTTATTCTCTTCTGACTGAAAGACTCAAATATATAATCTATTTTTATGCTTACAAATGCTAAATGGATTTTTCACCTAGTTTCTGGAATCTACTCATTAAACTGATTCAAAGAGAATCACTTAGCAGTTTTCTCTAACCTATCCTTTGCATCTAATTGTTTGCAGTTGAGTCAATATATGTTTGTCTTTAAATGTTAAACACATAAGCAGCAATGTTTATGCTGTTTAAGTGTGATTAACTTGTGAAAAATGCATCAAGTGCCCTGAGATCTGCAGCATTTATTTAAAAACTATGTCTAAAGTTTTGAAGAATAAAAAATGGCTTGACAAGGAGGCAGCGCACAAAGATTCTGACACATCAAGGGAAGAAGATCAAACAGGAAGAGAGCAGGCATATTCCCACTGATGGCTTCAATGTCTGGCTGCACTGCAAGGGGCCCAGAGAACAGGCAGACATGAAAAATAGAGAAAGAAGAGAGACATGAATCTCAAGGTGAAGAAATGAAAGACCGTTTGACATTCAAAAATGATTTCTATTTTTGCAAGTTTTGCACCATGAATAAATTCAACTCAACCTAACTTAGTTAAGTCACAATGCAACTAGTTTTCTACATATGTAAAGAATGTAACAACAGCACATTATCTCTCATCAAATGTTTCTATTAAATAAATCTGAGCTTTCATAAATTTTCTTTTTGGTAATATGTTAATTATCCTTAAGTACTTGTTCAAAGGCATTTCAATTCAGCACTCCAATTTATGACCACAATGCATCTTGATCGATGTTACCCCTTTACAATTTTTCAATAACATCTAATATAACATAAAAAATAGATGGGTGAGATGGATTTTAAAATTTGTAAGACTTTAATTTATTTTCCACAAAACTTAGAATAAATTTTTACATTTCTTTATACATAATAAACGTTAATTGATTAAATGACATGATCTAGCTAAGCACTGACTGGAACATTTAATTATGTTCTCAGGGTTTTTTTGTATTGTCCAGTCATCTATTATTTTAAATTTCAATATTTAAATTAATTAAGTTGTGTTTCAAATGCAAGCTATTCCACCATCTGTATGGCACTGGCTTTAGGTTAGAATTAGTTATTTTCAAATTCTCTTGAGTAAAAGCATATAGATATAGCCAAATAGGGCAAAAGAAATGGGAAGAAAACTATACTAAATTAAAAGTATTGGATTTAAAATCACATGGCACATTTAAAACAATAGTAATAAAGACAGACCTCTTGTGTCCATATCTTGGGGTTCATTTAACTTAACATCATCATATATGGTCATATGTACACGCTTTTGAGCTTTTCAGCTCATCTGATAAGATTATCTTATATGTCTACTAATTACTGCAAATAAGGGAAACCATGGGACTTTAATTTCTTTGGGACTGGGTGACTTCACTTAATATGATTTTTTTCAAGTCTTTCCATTTCCTAACAAATGGGGTGGTGTTGTTCTTTCTGATGGAAGCACATAAATCCATTTTCTTGGTCCACATTTTCTTGATCCACTCATTTACTGAGAAGCATCTGGTAATGTACTCACTGCATTACTCATGTAACTGTAACCCCTCTGTACAGCATCTTTACAATGAAATAAAATTAAAAAAAGAAAAGCCAAATGATGATTTTTAAATATCTTTTAAAAAGTAATGGATTTAAGAATGTATTAGACCTAGATTAGAAGTTTACTTTTAAAAAGTGGGATTTTGTTTGAAATCCAGTAGAATCCAGATAGGGACTGTTAGCTTATTTCAAATGTCTTTGGTACACACACACCCACACACACACACACACACACTTCTTCTTCTTCTTCTTCTTCTTCTTCTTCTTCTTCTTCTTCTTCTTCTTCTTCTTCTTCTTCTTCTTCTTCTTCTTCTTCTTCTTCTTCTTCTTTTCTTCTTCTTCTTCTTCTTCTTCTTCTTCTTCTTCTTCTTCTTCTTCTTCTTCTTCTTCTTCTTCTTCTTCTTCTTCTTCTTCTTCTTCTTCTTCTTCTTCTTCTTCTTTCTTCTTCTTCTTCTTTCTTCTACCACTGAGCCACCTTCCCAGCACCTTTCCTATCATCTTAATGCATTCAGTATTTCATTTTGAATTGAAACATTGCTTCCATCAACACTAAAATAAAATATATAAAAATACTAAAGTTTTAGTTACATAATCATATACTATTAAATAGCATTAATGAGCCATGTCGGCAATCCTGATTTTAAAACCTGAAAGAAATTAGAAATTAAGAAGAAATGTGATAATTAAGAATTATCTGAGGAATAATGAGACTATTGGAACAATTTAATCAAGAGATAGTGTTTTCCATTAAAAGTATTTCTCACGCACGGGGGATGGGAAGGGATGGGAAGGGGAAACAAAGGAGGAGGCTACAATGTTTGATAAAAAATGTACTCATTATCTTGCCCATGTAATTGTAACTCCTCTGTACAGTATTTTCACAATAAAAAAATAAAAAAAATTCTCACCCAGTTTGTATTTATATTATAATAATGGAAACTTTGACTTGAGAGTATCAATGTTGCATTTTCCCCAATCTTCATTTTATTTATGTGTTAAGACTCAAGATTGTGAATGTCTTTCCTTTGTGATTTGGTAAAATAATTAACTGGAAATATATAATACAATATTTGAGATGAACTCCAATTTTTAATCCCAGTATAATCATTCTACACTTCCATTTATCAACTACAGATGGACGGTTGCTAGGGATATTTGACTGAGAGGGAAAAGTATTTCACTAGGATTTTTTAAGGAAAAACTTTCATAAGCCCTTTCAAGGAACTAGAAGATCATTTTCAGTGTGACTAATGTCAGTATTACCATTTTGACTTTCATATTACTCTGAACTTGATTGAAATGTTTTTATTATTTTTTTAATTTTATTTTATTTTATTTGAGAACATACTGTACAGAGGGGCTATAATTACATGGGCAGGATAATGCATACATTTCTTACCAAGCATTGCAGCCTCCTCCTTTGTTTACCCTTCACCTCCCTTCCCAGCCTCCCCCCTCCCCCCACCCAATTATATCCCCCTCCCCCCCCACACCGACATTATAAAGTTGGTTTTGACCTGACATTTTGCACTTCTCATTGTTGCAACAGGTCCACCTGAATCCTTAAACGACTTGTTTGTCCCCATCTCCTCCACATGTTATACTGACATCAAATATAGTGAAAGCGGGGGTTACACTGTGGGGGAGGGACATACAAAGCAACAAAGAAATAATCTTATAAATGCGTTAGAAACACATGCATGAAAGAAACGAAAACATTAAAATACATATTTAAGGGTTCATTTTCCTAACATCACATTATCTGACCTTTTCGGCTTGACTCATACCTATACTAGATATTGCAAATAAGGGAAACCATGGGACCTATGCTTCTTTGGGCCTGGCTTACTTCACTTAATATAATTTTTTCCAAACCTTTCCATTTCCTAACAAATGCGGAAATGTCATTCTTTCTGATGGAGGCATAGAATTCCATTGTGTATATATACCACATTTTCTTGATCCATTCATCTACTGAGGGGCATCTGGGTTGGTTCCATATATTAGCTATGGTAAATAATGCTGCAATAAACATAGTTGTGCTGGTAGCTTTAGTGTGGTCTTGTTTGTAAACATTTGGGTAAATGCCCAAAAGTGGGATTGTTGGATCATAGGGGAGATCTATGTGAAGTCTTTTGAGGAACCTCCATACTGCTTTCCAAAGTGGTTGAACAAGTTTACATTCCCACCAACAATGAAGTAAGGTTCCTTTCTGTCCACATCCCCTCCAGCATCTGTTGTTGTTAGAGTTCTTGATTTTTGCTCTTCTAACTGGAGTGAGGTGAAATCTCAATGTTGTTTTGATTTGCATTTCATTTATGGCTAGGGATGTTGAACATTTCTTCATGTGTCTATTGGCCATCCTTCTTTCTTCTTCAGAGAAGCTTCTCTTTAAGTCTTTCGCCCACTTATTTATTGGGCAGTTGTTTCTTTGAGGATTTGTTGTTGGGTGGTTTAATTTTTTGAGGTCCAAGTATATTTTAGATATGAGACCCTTGTCCGTTGTATGGCTAGTAAAGATCTTCTCCCAATCGGTGGGCTTTCTATTGATCTTGCGAACTATGTCATTTGCCCTGCAGAAGCTCTGCAACCTTATGCAATCCCATTTGTCTAACCTTTCTTTGATTTGTTGTGCTTCCGGGTCTCTATTCAGAAAATTTCGGCCTGAGCCAAGGAGACCTAGGGTTTCTCTTATTCCATCCTGTAATGTTTTCAGAGTGTCTGCTTTGAGTTCAAGGTCTTTGATCCATCTGGAGTTGATTCTGGTGCAGGGTGATATATAAGCATCTAGCTTTAGTTTTCTACATGTAGTTAACCAATTTTGCCAGCACCATTTACTGAAGAGGCTGTCTTTCTTCCATTCTATTGTTTTAGCTTCCTTATCGAAGATTAGATGGCTATAGGTCTGTAGGTTCATTTCTGGGTTTTCAATTCTATTCCATTGGCCCTGAGGTCTGTTTTTATGCCTATACCAAGCTGTTTTGATTACTATGGCTTTATAGTAGAGTTTGAAATTTGGTATTGATATTCCTACAGCAGTATTCTTTCCGTTGAGGAGCGTTTTTGCTATTCGGGGTCTTTTATTGTTCCATATGAATTTTTGGATTGCCTCTTCTATTTCCTTGAAGAAGACAAGGATGCCCACTCTCTCCACTTCTCTTCAATCTAGTATTAGAATGCCTAGCTACAACAATAAGACAAGATGCAGACATAAAGGGGATCCAAATAGGGAAAGAAGAAATAAAACTCTCCCTCTTTGCAGATGACATGATCTTGTATTTAAAGAATCCCATAGACTCCACTCCCAAATTACTCAAGCTGATTCAAAACTTTGGCAAAGTAGCAGGTTATAAATTAACCCCCCAAAATCAATGGCTTTTCTGTATGCCAACAATGAGAAAAGTGTGGCTGAAATTAGGAAAGCTACTCCATTTGTAATAGCCCCACAAAAAATAAAATACCTAGGAATTAACTTAACCAAAGAAGTGAAGGACCTCTATGATGAAAACTTTAAAATCTTGAAAAAGGAAATCAACACAGAACTTAAAAAATGGCAAAACCTCCCATGCTCCTGGATTGGCATGATTAACATCGTGAAAATGGCAATACTTCCCAAGACTATCTACAAATTCAACGCGATACCTATCAAAATTGATTGAATGTTTTTAAAGAGAATTATTTGAGATGCCTACAGTATTAAAACTGCCACTCAATATTGATAAAATTTCACTTGAAAGAAAATTATATATTACTTTTAATCAAATTTCTATAGTGTCATTATGACTTTTACAAAGACCAGGGACTATGAATTAAGTGAAATTAAAATATTTTTAAGTTAATCTGTTCATTTGATTTTTGCATATGTTCACTAAATCAGAAATTCTATGTTGTCTGTGTTTGCATTGTACATTCTGGAGTGAATGCTGTTCTCATAAAATTTTTGCTTACATATGCTCTTTTTCAGGAGCGTAAGAAAGGGTTTGGAAGGTTCAATATGGTAATAAAAGGGAAATTTATTGCAGGTTAGCTAAGAGAAATCGGCATAAGCTTTGAATTCATCTAATATATGTTTTATACAGTTAAATATGAAGCAAAGAAAGAAATGGAATTCCTTTCAAGCCATAGTATATTATCATTCAACAATTTAAACACTATAACTGCTTAAACTTGCCAAAGGCTCAACTCTATCTCCCCGAAAATTGTAAAGTCTATCCAGATTGTAGTAAAAAAGGCTATTTATTTTGAAGTGTAATCTTTAGTGTTGTTATCCCTACAGCATGATCAAAATAGGATTTCAGACTCTGCATTGAATTTTATTTCATGTATCTCTCAACATTCAAGTTCCCTAAGATTAATATAAAACATTTCAAAGAAAAGAGTAGTATTATTTATACGGTGATCTGTGACGAATAATAAATATCTTAAATGCTGTGCTGATCATCAGTGTTATACTATTTAACTACCCCCATGATTTTATTTGTTCCAACAAAAATCTGTAAGCTTCAATTAAGAGCACCTGTTTCATCTGTGTTGACAATTATATTATAATGGGTTAACCAAAGAACCATCCTTCCTTTTCTTCTTTCGTGTTCAAATATTTACTTCGAACCATTTCCTATTCAGTGTCTTCTTTTGATTTTCTGTTCTGTTTTCATTTTTAACCAAACTTACAAAGGGAAAAAAAAAAGACCTCAGTTGTATTTTCTATTATTATTTCTCCTCTAAATATAAACACCCTTTTCCTACTTGAAATTTCTAAGCCCATTGTCACTCATTTCCTTGGCATAATTTTGACCTCTTATTTTTTCCCTTGATGGATACTGTCATTTTCTTCCTTCAGTGATATGACCTCCTTGTTTCCCCACGAAACATAATTTCTGATTTTCTGCTATAATAGAATCTAAAGCACACTGATCTCATTTATTTTATACTTTGAGAGGACTTTTTGCTTAGCTTATCTAAGTCAGTTTCACTCATTTTGAATTTCTGTAAAGAATTCACTTCTATGTTTTGTAACAATAGTTTATTTTTTAAATTTATTATAAAGGTGATGGACAAGGGGGTTATAGTTGCATGAGTAAGGTAATGAGTACATTTCTTTTTAAACACTGTTACACCTCCCTCATTTTCTTCCCCTTACCACTCCTCACTCCCCTCTCTGCCCAAGCAGTAAAGTTCATCTCCAAAATAGTGTCTAGTGAGTATCATTGTTGCATTAGTTCATGTTATGTCCTGTTGTTTCTGTGATTCCTATTTTCTTCCATGGATCAGATAAGCTCACATACAATACAAAGGGTACAAAAAACTAAAACAGAAAGAAAAAAAGAGAAATAACTGCATACAGGACATAGTAAGTACCTCTTGTTTCCAATTCTTGGAGTCCATTTTGGTATGCTATGCATTTAGCAGTTGTGATACTCTGCTAAGTATATCATAGACATATTTTAGTTATTAAAAAAAAGGGAAATTATGTAGCCTGTATTTCTTTGGACCTAGCTTGCTTTGCTTAAGGTAATTTTTCTAGGCTTTTCCATTTCCTTACAAATGGGGCAATAGCATTGTCTCTGATGGAAGCATAGAACTCCATTGTATGTATATATACATCTTGCTGATTCATTCCTCTCCTGAGGGTATCTGGGTTGGTTCCATACCTTAGCTATGATAAAAAAAAAAAAACGCTGCAATGAACATGTAATGCTGCTGGGGATGTGGCCAATCTAATGCTACTACACTGTTTTTGGGAGTGTAAAGTTGTTCAACTACTCTGGAAAGCAGTATAGAGGTTCCTCAAAAAGCTAAACATATACAAAATGAGGGAGTAACAATGCTCAAGAGGAAATGTACTTATTACCTTACTCATGTACCTACAATCCCTCTGTACAGTATCTTTACAATTCCCCTATGACCCAGCAATCCCACTCCTGGGCATTTACCCAAAGGACCATAAACAAGACTATACTGAATTTACCATCATTTCTATTTATTAGCCAAATATTTCTTTAGACAGCTGGGAAAGAAAAGCTTCTAATATTATATTTAATCATTTTCCTAAAAAATTTGTAGAACATGTATAAAGTCTAATGGGATCATTATATGCATTTTCTTCACTAATTTCTGTTTATTTTTCTCCTTTGCAAATTATATTTTATACACTACTTAGATTTCCTTCTCAATCTCCAGAAATATACTTTTATAGATCATAATTCCTACCCAAATAATTTTCCAAATAACTTCTATTTGCAAAATAATTTTTCATTAAAACCATTTCATTGAATTAAATATGTCTATTTTGGAATAAGACATAGTATTTAATTTTTAATATTTATTAAATGTTTAGAAATTTTATATTTTACTAGATGTGTGCTTTGTTTTGGTCAAATATGACATTTTTTAAAATATTAATTGATAACTATTTTCATGAAATATGGGAACTTGGAACATACTGTCACTTTGACTTTACCTGTAAGATTCTCCTAAGTTGTCTTAAGTTTTAGCACCTCTCACATGAACATTTTTATTTAAATGTATCAAGAGAAATATATCTGCTTTCCCAATCTTATTCAATTTTCTTCCCTAAGGGTCAACTTCAAATCAATTTTGGAAGAGAATACATTTTATGAGTACATATTATTTGTATGTGGCTGTAATACATAGTTCTACATTAGGAGAAATAATCCCTCCCCTATTTATTTTCATGAATGAATTGACATCTGGTGTTTTCCAAATGGACTATATGTTGGCTTTCTTATTTTTATTTATTTTTAATATAACTTTTAAAATGGAAGGTGAATTACAAAATCATGATTTTTTTCTAATATCATTGTTTTCTTTGTGTCTATTATTTTGAATGAGGTCACTACAAATTCCTAAGTGTGTGATGTACTTTCATGTTGGTCTCATTTCTTATATTTACTAATATTCTATCCAGGATACATTTAAGAAGATGCAGTTACTTTGTTTTGATTTGATGGTCATGATATATTTTTTCCTTTGAAGCCTCCATTCCTTCGTCACGAATTTTGAATGTAAAAATGTAAAAAAGAGAAAACATGTTTACTAGTATTAAGAATGCTTGAAAAACAATTTACACTAACAGCAAACTTTTTCCTTTCTTTTTTGAATTAAGTTTTTTATTGTGAAAATATTCTACAGAGGGGTTACAGTTACATGAGCAAGGTAATGAGTACATTTCCTAACAAGCATTGTTGCCTCCTCCTTTGTTTTTCCCCTACCATCCCTTCCCTCCCATCTCCAGGGCTACACCCCTAAGCTCACCTCTCTACCTCCCACTCCTCTACCCCTCCACTCCTCCACCCCTGCCTAAATTGTAAAGTTCATTTTTCTGTCTTGTACATATCGTTGTTGCAATGGTTCACTTGTATCCCTATTTAAACAATTTGTTTTTTCCCTTCCCCTCCACAAACTATACCAACATCAAATACAGTGAAAACAGGTGTTATACTGTGGGAGAGGGACATACAAAGCAACAAAGAAATATCTTTTAAATATGTTAGAAACAATAGCAAGGAAGAAAACAAAAAATACTTATGTCCTTATCTTGGGGTTCATTTTGCTTAACATCATCTTATCTGACCTTTTCTGCTTGTCCCAGCATATACTTATGCTTTATTGCAAATAAGGAAAACTATTGGACCTTTGTTTCTTTGGGCCTGGCTTACTTCACTTAATATAATTTTTTCCAAGTCTTTCTATTTCCTAACAAATGGGGTAATGTCATTCTTTCTGATAGAGACATAGACTTCCATTGTGTACATTTTCTTGATCCCCTCAGTAGATGAATGGATCAAGAAAATTGTTATTCTTTCTGACATTGTGTTGCTATATAGCCCGAAATTTCATTCAACCCGTGTGTGTGTGTGTGTGTGTGTGTGTGTGTGTGTTTGTGTGTGTGTGTCTGTGTGCCACTGCCTCCTGTTGTTGCTAGGCTTTCTTGCCCATAACTAGTGCTCTAACACCTCAGGCATCCCTCTAAATCAGCTTTTTACTAGTTAATTTGAAATGAGATTTTACAGGCATTTCATCTTAGGCAGGCTTCCTACCATGATCCTCTGATCTCGGTCTCTGGAGGAAAGCTAGCACCAAAAATGGAGAATGAAGTATATAAATAAATAAATAAATCAGATAAGAAACACTGATGTGAAGATGGAGATATCATAATTTTTATACAGGGCCATCTGTGGTGGTTCTTGCCTGCTATCCCAGTTACTTATGAAGAGAAGACTGTAAGAAGTTTGAAGCCAGCTGGTGCAATTAGAGAGGACCTGTTACACCGAACATCTGTACAATGTAACATGCACCTGTGATTTCCGTTATGGTAAGAGCTGTAGGCTCAGCAGCCCTAGGCACCCAAAATGGTACTTAATTTGGAAAATAAAGAAAGAGGCAAGTAAGGTCAAGTGTTATATTGCATGCCTTGTAAGCATGAGTCCCTGAGTTCATATGTTAAAATCTACATAACCTACATATATATGTGAATATACATATGTATAAAAGTTCAGATATATGTGTGTATATATATATATATATATACTATATCTATATATAAAGTGAAGATAAGTAATACAAATTCTTTGTGAATTTTAAAGAAAATAGTGGTGAGGCAAAAATGGCATTCATGATTAAGATTCTAGGAACCATGATTTTCTAGAATCTATTCAAACAATTTTACTTTTATTCTCATTCTAAAAGATGTACAAGGGCTGGGAACGTGGCTTAGTGGTAGAGTACTTGCCTAGCATACATGAAGACCTGGGTTCAATTCCTCAGGACCACATAAACAGTAAAAGCCAGAAGTGGAGCTGTGGCTCAAGTGGTAGAGTGCTAGACTTGAGCATAAGAAGCTCAAGGACATTGCCCAGCCCTGCATAAAGGAAAATAGTCTAATTTTAAACATTTTAATAAATTTAAGGAACAGTCTCAAGAAACAAACAAGTAATATGATCATGCATTTCAGAATGCCAAAAAAACTCTATCTTGAAATTTATCCATGTGAGTAGGGACTGAATTATGACTTATAAAAGAAACATAGGAATATACACATTTTCTCAATTTTTCCAGGTTTGTGAATATTTCCTTTTCCTTATTTTGTCAGTACTGGGTTTTGAACTCAGTAGCTTACAGTCTTACTTAGCATTTTCCACTCAAGGTTGGTGCTCTACAACTTGAACCACACCACGACTTCTATTATTTTACTAGTTAATTGGAGTCTCTCAATTGTCTCCCCAGGCTGGCTTTGAACTGGGATCCTTACATCTCAGTCTTCTAAATGGCTAGGAGACCATCATTAATTATCAGCATCCAACTAAATATTTTAAACACAAGTATTTTCAGTGTTAGGAAACGTAGAAATGTAAATGAATTACAATATCCTTGTATATTTATTTACATGCTACAAACATCTATACTCTTCAGCATTAAAAGTTTGAAAAAATTGTAGTGTATTTTCTTACTGTAGTATACGAGGTATAGTTTTAAGAATTAAGCACAATGTTTGAAATGAATAGTTTTTTTTCTCTTTTTGATGGCCTGATAATATTTATTGGCGATCAATAACATTCAATAGTCTATAAACTTGATTTTCCCTCTTTAAGGCAATATTTTGAAGTAAAAATACAGATACCAGTGACAGATCTCTGCTCTTCTGGCTTCAGTGAGGACTCAGCCTATTTTCTCCATGTTGTAGGCTATCACTATTATGTTCTGGGAACCAAATGAAATAGATTTCTAAGAATATTATTGATAGTATGCTTAATAGTTTGGAACAGCAAATTTAATTAACTTAAAATATTAAATATGACTCTTCAGTGAAAAATACACTGCTTACATAATTTTCTGATTTTTAAATGTTAAGAAATTTAATAGCTGTCCTAAATTGTGAAACTATATAAACTCAGTAATACATTGATTATACATAAAAGCAGAGAACCCTAAAGTCTTCTGCTAGTATTCCATTGTATTCCTAGTGAATACTCAAAATGAGTATTTTACTTAATACAAATTATAGCTTCATTCTTTAATTCTTTTTTAATTTAATTTAATTGTAAAGGTGATGGACAGAAGGATTATAGTTGTATAGGTCAGGTATTGAGTATATTTCTTGTAAAACATTGTTTCCCCTCCCTCAGTTTTTGCCCATCCCCGCCTCCAGTGCTCCGCACCAAGTGGTAAAACATTTGCAACATATTGTCTTATGAATATCAATGCTGCAGTGGTTCACCCTTTGTCCTTTGTCTCACCATTTTGTTGTTCCCCTTCCCTTCCCTAATTCAAATAAACATATACTCATAATGTTGAAATTTCATGCTCATTTTATTTTGCAAAATTAATGCTTAAATTGCATGTTAAGAGACTTTAATGCCACAATTCCTTATTCCTTTCTGTATTAACATATTTATGTATGTATAATATATATCAATATATAACACAAATTAATTTATGTATGTATGTATGTATGTATGTATGTATGTTTGAGGACTGTGACTTAAACTCAGGGCTTTGGGATCTTGATGGTATTTTTACTTGAGGCTGACACTGTATTAGTATTTGAATCACAGTCCAATTTCAGTAGTTTATTGGTTAATTAGATAAGAGTTTCACTGCCCGGGCTGACTTTGAAGCATAGTGCTTAGATCTCAGCTTCCCAAATAGCTTTAATTATAGTTGCCAATCACCAGCATCCAGCTTCTGTTTCTTGTCATGGAGATATTATCTTCAAAATCCACCTATGAAGATCTTACAATAAGCATCTTTGCATCTCAAAATAGTAAAATATCCTACAGATTCTGACTAATTTTTATAAGACAATGTAATTTATCTTAGGATGTACTGCTTTCATGACGCTCATAGCCTGGATTAATAGTGTAAGCTAATTATCTGTAGTTATATTAATTAATCTTTCATTAAATTTTCTTGTCTTTAACCTGATTATAACAATAATATCTATGATTGCTATGAAGAGTAAAACAAATTAATATTTCTAAAATTATTACGAAGTACCTATGATTAAATGTGTTCTTACTGAATGCTAGTTATTCTCATCCAAACAATGAGCTTTTGATATGTATTAGAGTTTGTTAATAGTACTAACTCTAGGATGATATGGTTGTAGAAGAAATGTAAAAAGTGGAAAGCATTCTTTAGGACTTTGGTTACTGTACTGCTATTTTTCTGTTACATTTAAAATAGGTTTTGGTTATATTAAAATTATGCCACAAACAAATGTCATTAAGTGAATTAAAGCATTAATAGAGAAATCTAGGACACAGGAGACAAGATTATTCTTAAAGAGATGATCTTATTAAGATTATTGTTAAGGAGACAAAATAGAGAAAAAGAGCAGAGCAGAGAAGAGAAGAGAGAGAAGACAAGACAAAGGAAGAGAGGAGAGTAGAGAAGAAGAGACAAGAGAGAAGAAGAGAAGAGAGGAGGAGAAGAGAAGAGGAAAGGAGTGGAGAAGAAAGGAGAGGAGAGGAGAGAAGAGAAGTGAAGAGAAGAGAAGAGAAGAGTAAAGAGAAGAGAAGAGAAGAGAAGAGAAGAGAAGAGAAGAGAAGAGAAGAGGGGAAGGGACAAAAGAGAAAAAGGGAAGAAGCCAAGGACAAAGATGAGCAGAAGAAAAAAGAGGGCAAGAAGAAGAACATGTTGGTTGTCAGATTGTTTTGGGACAGAAAGAACAATGACAGCTGAAGCAAAAGGAGGAGTGAGTAGAAGAGCAAAGAGTAAGAAGAAGGGTGAGAAAGAGAGAAGGAGGAGGTAAAGGACGAAGAAGGGGAAATCAAGAAAAGGAGAAAGAAATAATAAAAATGTTGGAAATTTGGAGAGTAGCCTATGTGGCAAATGAGTAGCCTTTTTATCTTAAGCAAAATGCACATAATTAAATTCTTAGGGAATTAGTAAATACAAGAGAAAATGCAGCTGGATCGCCAGTGAAGATCACTATTTTTCAAAACATATAATGCAGAACTTACTAAATGTTCTTTCCTTACCTAAACTTGGCAGGTTTAAGAAGTTCCTTTTATTCTGGTTTCTTTTTGGCCTGTGTTTTAGGGGAAAAATTCAAGAAACTATATTTAAGGGTAGACTTTATTGCAATTGTCTTCACTGAAGTTTGTGAGACATTTTCATTCCTTCTGCTCTCTCTTTTTTAATCATTTTTCCATAATAATTGAAGGTTTTGAACTCTTTCCCTTTGTGTGTCATCAGATAAATTCAATTAATGCTTCTATTTCAATTATCCTAGTTTCTTTTGTTCAATTTCATCCTCTTTTCTATTTTATATAGAAGTTATCCATTATTTCTGTGATGGTTACATTCATCTTTTAATTTAGTATTTCTTTGATTCTAATCATCTCCCTTATAAAAACTGAGCAGCTGTGTGATATAACGTTCTCCTATTTTACTCAGATTTTATTTTTCCACACTTTTAACTACACAGACTAGATTTTAAAACTTTAAATCTGCTAAATTATTATCCTCACTATGTGCATTCATTTGATTTGTCCTTCCTAAGTTTACTAATATTTTCATTGAAATATTTTACAATATTTCTTACATCAAACAAATTGCATAGGTGTTAAAATTTCAATAATGCTTTGACTAATTTAACAAGACTATATTTCATATGGCTCTCATGTTCAGAAATAGGCCTTGGCTATATTTACATTCTTCATCTCATTTCCTAAGTTATTGCTTTTCTCCTATAATCAAATAAGTAGGAAACTATATTGCAGTTGGATTAAAAGTTCAAGTATTATAGGCCAAGATACTTGACTCAGAGATAGCAAAAACATCTATTTCTTTATTTTTCTAGAAACAAACATGCGATTAAGAAAGGGAAATTGTTCCATTGGTAATTACAGGTGGAATTTCAGCGAGCGATGGGAATAATCTTGCTTACTGCACAATGGGACATGATACTATTGAAGCTATTTCGTAAAAAAAGATAAATATTGATTCATTACTTCTAAGTCAGTAATGCTATATAGATGTCTCCTTTTATGCCTTATAGTATGTGTGTGTGTGTGTGTGTAGTTCTCTGCAGTAAAGGGACTTGTTAGTTACACTGTCTTACAATCTAGTATAGATATTTAGGTATTTTTGAAAGTATTAATAGCTAATGTATTTGGGGCATCTGTGGGTATTGTGAATTTTATAAAACTAATATTATTTAATGACAATGGAAAGAAATAGCTCAAGTAAGATTTGTTTTAAATTACCTGATCGAAATTCAAGAGAATTAATTACTCTAGACTATATGAGACTATACTATAGACTATATTACTGTATGAGAAATGTAAAAAAAGGCTCTACTGTGTTCTACCAAGAAAAGAAATCTGAATTGTTCCAGAAATGAGTTTTGGATTTATATTGACTAATTAGAAAATGATATTCACTGTGAGTATTTGAAAATGGAAGACTTAAATATCTTCTATGGAAGTGACTAAAGATTTCAGCATCAGTTGATATTATATTTTACAATTGAAGGATTCTGGAAAGATCAGTCTTCATTAGTGAGAAATTTGAATATCAGTCTGGAAGTGCAATTTATCCTGTAGATAATAGGAAACAGCTAAACATTTGAGCAAGAACATGACATGACAGAAGGTTCATTTCAGGTATATTGAGCTATGAGATTATGAAAAATGAATATAAAGATGGAAAATGATTGCTCTTGAAGGATTAAAACCTATCAGAGAAGAGAATTCAGCTTGAAGAGAAGTAACAAAAGACCATCTTATAAAAGGATGAATTAACATTTTAGCATGCAGAGATAAGATATGAAAGTAGAACGCAGAAAATGAGTAATATGCAAATATTAAAAATCTTCTCTAATGAGTAAGTCAGATAAAATAATTAATTTTCCTTGGGAAAAAAGGAATTTTAGTCTTCTGATGCTGTCAATAAATAGAATCTTATGCTTTCATCAATGATTATATAATTTCTCTTAAAAATAGTATTCTATAAATTAATAAAAATCTATAAATTAATAATATATCTATAAATTAATGCCTTGTGAAGCAAGGTACTATTCTCTCACACCTGTAATCTTAGCTACTCAGGAGGCTGCATTCTGAGGATAGCAGTTCAAAGCTAGCTCAGATGGGAAATGTCACAAGACTATCCTTAGTTAACAAGTGCAAGTGTGGCTAAGAGATAGAGTACCAGCCCCTTGAGCAAAGAAGCTAAGGGGCCGTGTGAGTGCCAATACCAGAAAATGAATGTATATACACATTTGTTTGTATATTTATATATCTACATATAATATATTCACACATATATCCATTTCTCCTTGTGTACAGAAAACTATACTACAGTATAGAAGATAGAATATAGAATAGAATATATTATACATGATTAATAAAAACTCATATAAAAGTTCATATATATGAATAACTGCTACGTATATAAATATAGACTATAGAATATATATAGAATTGAAATTGTAACATATTATAAAATAATTGTAGCATAATATATTGTAATATAATTTTATATAATATATAATATATAAATATAGAATATAGAATAGCTATAAATAAATATAGAATAAAAATGCTAATTCTATAAACTACACTAACATTATATATAGAATGCTTATTCTAAATTTATATGTTATATTGTGATATGCATATGATTAACAAAAACTTACATAAAACTATTCTATTATTCAAATCCTATGTCTGAAAAAGTTGTAAAAGTTCCATCTAATTTTTTTATCTTCCAAGAGATCCCTATTTCATCTATGTTTCGATTTCCATACAGTCATTTTTGAATAATATGTGATTTCAAGAGAGTATACATCATGGTCTTCCTACACTTTAATGAGAAAAGGTATGTTTTGAAAATATATCATTTCAATTAAATGAAAGCAATTCTTTTTAGGAAGACCTTGAATTTTAAGGTAAAATATTATGGACAAATTTAATTCAAATAAGTGGAATGAAAGACTTTCTATAATTTTGTCTGTCCTATGACCTCTCCCTGGAATTTTCAGAAAATAGAATATGTTAACTAGCTTTGTTAATCATATGGTCAACAAAATAAATTACAATAAATATGAGCTGCTTCTTACTCTCATGACATTTTATTTCCATGTATTATACTGTTATTCTTTTCATATGACAGGTACATTTTCTATTCTAAAAATTATCATGCACTTGACATCCATAATAAGTTTGATTCCTGGAGATTTTATCTAAGATTCTCCAATTGTATCATAATAGGCCTCTGATAATGTTAGAATTCCAGAATGTATGAATGAAGTCACCCAGATATATAGAAAAGGCACTAGCAATAAAATTTAGATATAATTTAGGGATATTCCACTTCTGCTCATGCCTCTTTCATTTATTGAGTCCTGTGATTATTAAGACATGGTCCATTTTTTTATAGTTTTTGTGTTTGATTACTGTTTCAGAGGTATATCACATTGTCTATTTGTATGCAAGCTTTCTTGACTCGCCTTATTTTGCTAAAGCCTACCATATTCAGCATACATGCTACACTCATAAATGAACTTTCAGAGTATCTCCAAGGTCATTATTACAAAAGGTTATTATTGTTGTTGAGGATAGTGAATATACGAAATACAGACATTGTTTTACTTCCTTTTCGAAATTTGCTTTGAGATAGTGAGATAATAATTTTGAATGAAGTTACATAGATATTTAATGTGATCTTCAAATAGGGTCTTTGAGGAATTGTTGTTGTTTTGGTGGTGGTTTCTTTTTCCTTCTGTTGCTTTTCATTTTAGGAAAAGTTAAAGCCAAAAATTTTGGATAAGGATCAAAATGGTCAGTGTTTATATTCTGGGAGAAATTAGCTCCAAATGTACTGACAGGATCTATAATAAAATTAGCATAGGCCAATTTTCTGAGAGCCAGAGACTTCACTACAGATGAGGAAAGCTCTCAAAAAAATCTGTGCAAAAAAATTTCTCCACGGAATCATGCTTCTTTTCATGGAAGAACTCCAAGATTATAAACATGGGTCTGGGCATGAAAAACCTTTCTCCATGCAGTACAGATAATAGGTAAGCAGGTGATCACCACTGTTCTCCAAGAAACGTAATCATCCTAATAAATACTGTTAGCTAGCTTTCCTTCATTATTAATGAAATATCAGATACTTTACAACAGCAGCTTCCAGATGGTCTACACACTCAGTTGTAGCACATGGATCTACACCTGTTATGTTAGTCACCCCTGATGTTATTTCCTAAAGAAAGTTTCCTTGAAATTCAGACAATATGGCTTTTATTACATTGCTAACTGTTCATCTGTTTTTATTTTAATACTAGTTATTGCAAATAAGGGAAACCATGGTACCTATGTTTCTTTGGCCTGGCTTACATCACTTCATATAATTTTTTTCCAAATCTTTCCACTTCCTAACAAAAGGGCAATGCCATTCTTTCTGATGGAGGCATTGACATTTTCTCGATACATTCATCTACTGAGGGGCATCTGGGTTGGTTCCATATCTTAGCTATGGTACATAATGTTGCAATACTTATAGTTGTGCTGGTAGCTTTAGTATGGTCTTATTTGTGATCATTCAGGAAAATGCCCAAAAGTGGGATTGCTGGGTCATTGGGGAGCTCTATGTGGAGTCTTTTGAGGAAACTTCACACAGCTTTCCAAAGTGGTTGAACAGTTTACACTGCCACCAACAATGCAGTAGGGTTCCCTTCTGTCCACATCCCCTCCAGCATCTATTGTTATTAGAGTTCTTGATTATAGCCATTCTAACTGGGGTGAGACCTCAGGACCAATGGAATAGAATTGAAAACCCAAAAATGAGCCCACAGACCTATAGCCATAGGACCCTTCGATAAGGGACCTAAAAAAATAGAAAGACAGACTCATCAGTAAATGGTGCTGGCAAAATTGGTTTATCACTTGTAGAAACTAAAGCTAGCTCCTTATAAATCACCCTCTAACAGAATGTACTCCAAATGGATCAAAGACCTTGGGGTAAAAGCAAACACTCTGAAAACATAACAGGAGGAAATAGGAGAAACCCTAGGTCTCCTTGGCACAGGCTGAAATTTTCTTAATAGAGACTCAGAAACACAACAAATCAAAGAAAGGTTGGACAAATATAATTGCATAAAATGGTAGAGCTTCTGCATGGCAAAGGTCATAGCTAGAAAGATCAATAGAAAACACATGGATTGGGAGAAGATCTTCACTAGCCATACAATAGACAAGAGTCTCATATAAAATATACCTAGAAATCAAAAAAATTAAATCCCCCAACAACAAATCCACAAAGAAACAACTGCCCAATAAATAAGTGGGATAAAGACTTAAAGAGAAAGTTCTCTGAAGAGGAAATAAGAATGTCCAATAAACACATGAAGAAATGCTGAACCTCTCTACCCATAAAAGAAATGCAAATCAAAACGACGAGATACCAATTCATTCAGTTAGAATGGCTAAAGTTCCTTTTCAACATAATGTCTTGTACATCTCATTGTTACAATGAATCAGCCTGTATCCTTATTTCAGCATTTTGTTATTTCCCCTCACCTCCCCAAATTAGAAAAATGTATATACAAGATGCAGGGCACCAGAATCAAATACAGTGACAACAGAGGTTATACTATGGGGGAAGAACATACAAAAGAAACAAA
The DNA here is from genome assembly GCF_024711535.1 of Dipodomys merriami. Classification (NCBI taxonomy): domain Eukaryota; kingdom Metazoa; phylum Chordata; class Mammalia; order Rodentia; family Heteromyidae; genus Dipodomys; species Dipodomys merriami. Next base: position 288,500 of record NW_027206418.1, on the reverse strand, counting down.
AAAATCACATAGTACATTAGAAACAACAGGGAAGGGATGGTATGTGACAAAAAAAAGGAAGAGGCAACAATGCTTGTTCATGTAACTGTAACCCCTCTACAGTATTTTTACATTAAAAAGTTATTAAATATACTAACATTATATACTAAAATATAAATATTAATATAGTATATATAATATATTTGAATATATTATGTATAACATATAAATAATCAAATATATTATATAATGCATATAAAATATGTATATATAATATATTATATAATATATATAATGTATATACATTGTATATATAATTTATATATAGATATATGTTTCTAACATATTTAAAAGATATTTCTTTGTTGCTTTGTGTGTCCCTCAAACATGGTATAACCCCTGGTTTCATCGTATTTGATGTTGGTATAGTTTGTGGAAGGGAAAGGTAAAAACAAACCGTATAAATAGGGATACAGGTGGACCCATTGCAACAATGAGATGTACAAGTTGTTATGTCAAAAAATGAACTTTACAACTTTGGAGGGGTGGATGGGAATGGATGGGAAGGGGAAAGAAAGGAGGAGGCAACAATGCTTGATACGAAATGTACTCATTACCTTGCTCATGTAATTGTGACCCCTCTGTACAGTATTTTCACAATAAAAAAATCTAACTTGCCCTCACTGGTGCAAGTTTTACGGCTTTAAACATCCCCTTTTCGAAAGCAATCTTATTCCACATGGTATTCAATGTAAACAAAAGTACAATTTTGTGACTTTTTAAATATTATTTTTGTGTATGAGTGATGAGTGGTGGTCTTGAGGCTTGAACTCAGGGTCTAAGACTTTTGCTCAATGCTAGAGCTCTACCACTTGAACTACAGCACAACTTCCATGTTTTTGTTCATGAAGTGAAAATTTGAGTCTCACAGACATTCATCCTTGGGGTGTCTCCAAACTGTATCCTCTGATCTCAGCCTCCAGAGTAGCTAGGGATTATGCCACTAGTGACCAGAATAATGTTTGTGATTTCTTTTGCTCTGATGATGCACTTTTCTCCTAGCAGAACTCCTGTTTTCTATTTCCAAAGTCAAACACCTGCTCGCCACACCAATGCATTTTCTGTTTTCTATTCCCATAGCACGTGCTTTTCTAGGGTTTTAAGACAGGTAATCCACTGCTGACAGCTCTCCCCATCACAACCTGATGGAGATTGATAAGGGATAAACTGGGGCAAGACCAAACCCAAGCTCATTCATCTTCCTCCTCTCAAGAGAGAGTCGACTTCTCATTCAAGTTTTGATAAATGTGAATTTAATTACTAGATTGTTACACTTTTCCTGCAACCGAGTTAAAAATATGCTATCATTTCTTATTTTGATTTAAAAACGATAAGGGAGACTGGTGCTGGTGGCTCATGCCTTTAATCGTAGCTACTCAGGATTCTGAAATCTGAGGATGTGGTTCAAAACCAGCCCCAGTAGGAAAGCCCATGAAATTCGTTTCTCCAATTAACCACTAGAAATCCGGAAGTGCTGCTGTGGCTTAAAAGTGGTACATTGCTAGCCTCGTCCTGAAGAGCTCAGGGACACTGCCCAGGTCCAGAGTTCAAGCCCCATAGCAGACCAAAACAAAATCAAAAACAAAAAATAAAATTATGAAATAATTAAAAGTACTGTGAATATATAGGATATACAATATGTTTTTAAATATTACAAAATGGGGCTGGGAAGATGTCTCAGTGGTAGAGCGCTTCCCTTGCATCCCTGAGGCCCTGAGTTCGATTCCTCGGCACCACATAAGCAAAAAGAAAAAAGCCAGAAGTGGCGCTGTGGCTCAAGTGGTAGAGCGCTAGCCTTGAGCGGAAGAGCTGAGGGACAGTGCCCAGGCCCAGAGTTCAGGCCCCACGACTGGACCCCTCAAAACATAAAAAAAAATACAAAATGGTTAAAGAAATATCAATCACAGTGCATAAATCTTGTATTTTCATTGTATCCAACATAGAATAAATTGTAGTTACCGATTAGTTGGAAAAAAACAATGAAAGAGGAAGTTTTAGAATGAAAAAAATATTCGAATCTAATTTATTGAAAATGAAAATATTCACTAGCATCAATGTTTTCTTAATGATTTTAGGATACTCATTTTTTTGGGGTCTGTTTCTGTTTTTTGTTTTCTTTTTGGTTTTTAACTCTGGGCCTGGGCGCTGTCCCTCAGCTCTTCAGCTCAAGGCTAGTGCTCTACCACTTGAGCCACAGTGCAATTTCCGGCTTGTTTCTGCTTATGTGGTACTGAGGAATCGAATCCAGGGCCTCATGCATGTGAGGCAAGCACTCTACCACTGAGTCAACTTCACAACCCATTATTTTAGATATTACATCTTTGTGACCTTATGTGGTTCAAGGGGTAGAATGCCAGCCATGAGCAAAGAGGGTCTTCAAGAGTTCAAGGGACTAAGTTTAAGACACAATACCATAACAAAAACATGCAAATAACCAATATCCATTCCTGTTCAAACGATTTTCAAGGGAGGAAATTGCCCTAGTGTTTGCTAAAAGGAAAAGATCCAATACATGGTAATGTTCATTAATGTAAAATATAATGTTATCATTATACCTAATGGGTATAAATGGAGTGCTAGTATCCTAAATACAAGAAAGAATATCATTACTTTCATGAATATGTGTAGTGGTATATGTTTATAAATTATGTTTTCTATGTTTTATATTATATAATATATATGATTATAATTTATGCTGTGAATGGTTATAATTGTTTATAATTCATAAACAACATATTCATTATATTCAATATATTCAAATATATTCATTATATACAATATGTAATTTAATTATTTATAATATGTCATGTTGTCTTCTTCATATAAATTATAGAGTGCCTTGGTAGTCTCAGGAATAACAATTGGGATCGAGAATCATCAAAGTGAAAATTGTCTTTGGGGTGGGAAAAAATTGCCTAGAATTTGTGAAGCTTTGAGTTCAACCATTCTCCCACTCAAATTAAATGTTTGAATTTTAAAATGTTAACAGTTCTAAAGACAGCAGTACTTCATGAGACAATATAAGGCTATGGAACTTATACAATACATAAAACACATTTAAAATCTAGTGAGAATTATACAACCTATGAGGGTATTTATTTTTCACAAGTAGTAGTAGCCAGGATCAATTGTTGAACACTTGAAAAATAAGACTTATTCAGGCAGCGAAAGAAGCGCCTATGAGGAAATGCAGGGAAATTTCATGTTATAGGCACAGATAAGGTTTGAACAAGAAGTGGCCCACCGAACATCATGCTCCATGTATACCCAGCAAACACATAATTCCTCTGAATCTGGAGATATCAGAACTGACAGATGGGTACTGACTCTGGAGAACAGTGACATGTGGGATTGTCACACTGTCACAGCCTTATATACCAGGTACACCTGACCCTGAGTTTTTTTTTTTTTTTTTTTTTTTTTGCCACAGCTCCCTTTATGCCTATTTTTTCTGTGGTCAATTAGAGATATCTCTGATACATTCCTTCGATCGTCATATTTCAGCCTCCTAGGTAGCTAAGGATACAAGCATTAATCATTGGAATTGTAGTACATCTTCAGTATATTTAATATAATATTAATATTAAATGATAATTTTATATTATATGATATTATGATATATAATTTATTACATATTTTGTATATATACTATATAGTATTAGTATATAGTATATATACATTATTTATGTATGTATATGTTTATATATATTCATTATATGTACATTATATATATATACATTATATATACATCATGTATATACTATATATGTTGTATATACATTTTATAATATATTTTCATTATTTATGATATATTACACATAATATATTCAAATATATTATATATGCTATATTAATACTTATATAATGTTAGTATATTTTAATATCTTTTTATTGTAAAAATATTGTACAGAGGGGTTACAGTTACATGAACAAGCTTTGTTGCCTTTCTTTGTGTGTCCCATACCATCCCTTCCCTCCCACTTCCATAACTATGTTTTCCCCTTTGCCCCCCTAAATTGTAAAGTTCATTTTCTTTTCTTTAACTTTTTTACTGTGAAAATGCTGTACAGTGGAGTTAGTTACATGAGCAAGATAATGAGTACATTTCTTATCAAGCATTGTTGCCTCCTCCTTTGTTTTTCCCCTACCATACCTTCCCTTCCATCTCTGCAACTACACTCTTCCCCACCCAGCCAACTCCCACCCGTAAATTGTAAAGTTCGTTTTCCTATGTAGTGTCTTGTACATCTCATTGCTAAAATGGGTCAACCTGTATCCCTATTTAAACATTTTGTTTTTTCCCTACCCCTCCACAAATTATACCGTCATCAAATTTAGTGAGAATAAGGGTTATATCATAAGGGGAGGAATATACAAAGCAACAAAAAAATCACATGGTACATTATGAATGTGTTAGAAACAATAGCAAGAAAGAGAAAAAAAACACTTGAGCCCCTAAGTGGGTGTTCATTTTGCTTAACTTCATTTTATCAGGTCATATGTCCATAGCTTTTGACCTTTTCTACTTGTCCCAGATGTATACTAATTATTGCAAATAAGGGAAAACATGGGACATATTTTTCTTTGGGCCTGGCAGAATTTATTAAATATATTTTTCCAAGTCTTTCCATTTCCTAACAAATGGGGGAGGCATAGAATTCCATTGTGTGTATACATACATATACATATATGTGTGTGTGTATGTATATATATATACATATATATATATACATAAATATATATCACACTTTCTTGATCCATTCATCTACTGAGGGGTGTCTGGGTTGGTTCCATATCTCATGCATGGTAAATAATGCTGAAATAAAGATAGTTGTGCTGGTAGCTTTATTAAGGTCTGGTCTGTGATCATTCTAGTAAATGCCCAAAAGTGGGATTGCTGGGTCATAGGGGAGCTCTATGTGGAGTCTTTTGAGGAAACTTCATACTACTTTCCAAAGTGTTTGAACAAGTTTACACTCCCACCAACAATGCAGTAGGTTTCCCTTCTGTCCACATACCCTCCGGCATCTGTTGTTATTAGAGTTCTTGATTATAGCATTCTAACTGGGGTGAGGTGGTATCTCAATGTTGTTTTGATTTGAATTTCTTTTATGGTTAGAAAGGTTGAACATTTCTTCATGTGTCTATTGGCCATTCTTATTTCCTCTTCAGAGAACTTTCTCTGTAAGACTTTATCCCACTTATTTATTGGGTAATTGGTTCTTTGAGGATTTGTTGTTGGGGGATTTAATTTTCTGATTTCCAGGTATATTTTAGGTATGAGATCCTTGTCCATTGTATGGCAAGTGAATATATTCTCCCAATCCATGGGCTTTCTATTGATCTTGCTAACTTTGTCTTTTGCTATGCAGAAGTTCTGCACCTTCATGCAATCCCATTTGCCCAACCTTTCTTTGATTTATTGTGTTTCTGGATCTCTATTAAGAAAATTTCAGCCTGTCCCAAGAAGACCTAGGGTTTCTCCTATTCCGTCCTGTAATATTTTCAGGGTGCCTGCTTTGACTACGAGGTCTTTGATACATTTGGAGTTGATTCTGGTGCAGGGTGATTTAGAGGCATCTAACTTTAGTTTTCTACAGGTGTTAAACCAATTTTGCCTGCACGATTTAATGAAGAGGCTGTCTTTTTCCATTCTATGTTTGTAGGTCCCTTATCGAAGATTAGATTGCTATAGGTCTGTGGGTTCATTTCTGGGTTTCAAATTCTATTCCGTTGGTCCTGAGGTCTGTTCTTGTGCCAGTATCAAGCTGTTTTGATTACTATGGCTTTGTAGTAGATTTTGAAATTTGGTATTGCTATTCCCCCAACACTGTTGTTTCTGTTAAGGATTGTTTTTGCTATTCGGGTCTTTTATAGTTCCATATGAATTTTTGGATTGTCTCTTCTATTTCTTTGAAGAATTAGATTAGAATATTGATAGGTATCACATTGAATTTGTAGATAGCCTTGGGAAGTATTGCCATTTTCACGATGTTGATCCTTCCAATCCAGGAGCATGGGAAGCTTTTCCAATTTCTAAATTCTGCTTTGATTTCCTTTTACAGGTTTTTATTTTTTCTTGTAGAGGTCCTTCACTTCTTTAGTTAATTCCTATGTATTTTATTTTTTTGTGGGACTGTTCCAAAAAGAGTGGCTTTCCTGATTTCAGCCACACTTTCTCATTGTTGGCATACAGAAAAGCCATAGATTTTTGAAGGTTAATTTTATACCCTGCTACTTTGCCAAAGTTTTGAATCATAGCTATTAATTTGGGAGTGGAGTCCATGGGATTCTTTAAATACAAAATCATGTCATGTGCAAAGAGGGAGAGTTTTATTTCATCTTTCCTTCTTTGGATCCTCTTTATGTTTGCATCTTATTTCTGTAGCTAGGCATTCTAATACTAAATTGAAGAGAAGTGGAGAGAGTGGATATCCTTGTATTGTTCTTGAGGTTAGAGGAAATGGCTTTAGGTTTTCACCATTAAGTATAATGCTGGCTGTAGGTTTGACATTCACAGCCTTTGTTGTATTGAGGATTGTTCCATAGATTCCTAATTTTCCAGAGCCTTCATCATAAAGGAGTGTTGGATCTTGTCAAATGCTTTTTCTGCATCTATTGAGATAACCACGTGATTCTTATCCTTGCTCTTGATGTAATGAATTATGTTAATTGATTTGTGTATATTGCATGCTTGAAATGAATCCTGTTTCATCATAGTGTATGATTTTTTTATGAATTTTTGAAGTTGATTGGCCAAAATTTTGTTGCAACCATGTTCATCAAAGAAATGGGTCTATAGTTCTTTCTTTGATGAGTCCATGTCTGGTTTGGGGATGAGGGTTATGATGGCTTCATAGAAAGTGTTTGGTAGTGAACATTCTCTTTCAATTTCATTGAAGATTTGGAGGAGAATTGGAGTGAGTTCTACTTTGAAGGCCTTATAAAATTCAGGTGTAAATCCATCCTGTCCTGGGATTTTCTTAGATGGAAGGTCTGTTATTGCTGTTTCTATTTCAGTGCTTGATATGGACCTATTAAGTTGATTTAACTCATCTTGGTTTAATTTTCGCATGTTGATATTTGCTAGGAAATCGTGATTTCTTCCAGATTCTCAAACTTATTAGCATAAAGTTTTGAGAAGTATTTCCTTATAATGATCTGAATATTGGTTGTTTCGGTGATGATGTTTCCATTCTCATCTCTGAGTTTGTTTATTTGGGTGTGTTCCCTTCTTTTTATGATAAAATTTGCTAAAGGTCTGTCAATTTTGTTAATTTTTTCATAGAAAAACTCTTTGTTTTGTTAATTCTTGCTATAGATTTTTGTATTCTAATTAGTTTAATTCTGATTTAATTTTAATTATTTCTTTCCATATACTGGATTGGGGTTTAGCTTGCTGTTCTTTTCCAAGGAAGTTCAGATGTCACATTAAATTCTTGGTTTCATATTTCCCCAATTTGTTGATGTAGGAACTCAGAGCTATAAACTTGCTCCTGAGTACTACCTTTGCTGTGTCCCAGAGCAGCCGGTAATTTGTGTGTTCATTTTAGTGGAATATCATGAACACTTGAATTTCTTTCTAATCTCTTTCACAACCCACTGTTGATTCAACAGTGTGTTTTTCACGCTCCGTGTGTTACAGAACTTTCTTTTGTGGCTTATGGTGTTGCGTTCTAATTTTATTTCCTTGTGGTCTGAGAGAATACAAGACATAACTTCAATGTTTCTGAATTTGGACGTTTGCTTTGTGACCTAAAATGTGGTCTATTTCGGAAAATGTTCTGTGTGCTGCTGAGAAAAACGTGTATTCAGATGCTGCTGGTTGAAATATTCAGTAGGTGTCTGTTGATCTATGCAGTTGTTTAGATCTGCGGTTTCTCTGTTGAGTTTTTGCTGAGTTGATCTATGTAGTGGGGATAGTGGTGTGTGAAAGTTCACAACAAATAATGTCTTTGGATCTATGTGCGATTTGAAGAAAAGTAGTGTTTCTTGGATGAATGTGGGTGTTCCGTTTTTCAGTGAATAGATATTTAAAATTGTAATATCCCCCTGAAGGAGAGATCCCTTAATTAGTATGTAGCGACCTTCTTTATCTCTTCTCACGAATTTTAATTTTCAGTCTAGTTTATCTGACATTAGAATTGCAACTCCGGCCTGTTTATGGGGGTCGTTTGCTTGGTCGATTTTATTTCAGCCTTTCACTTTCAGAATATGTTTGTTTTTATGGGCAAGGTGTGACTCTTGAAATCAGCAGATAGAAGGATCTTGCTTTTTAATCCAACTAGACAGTTTATGTTGCTTAATTGGAGAGTTAAGTCCAGTTCCAGTCTGCTTTGAAATTTTTTTCAAAATGGTTCAGCCTGGGTGGAACACTCAGCTAATAGTATGGAAGGGAGCACCGAGAGGCATGACTCACCTCACGACGGATCACTGCCCACTCCCAAGATCCAACTAGGAGCTTTATAACTCCAGCAACTTTAATATACACTATTGGAGCTGGAGTTACCACAGCTGCTGGCACCAGACTTGCCATCCAATGGATCCTTATGAAAGGATTTAAAGTGGACTCATTCCAATTACAAGGACTCGAAAGAGTCTTGTAATGTTATTTTTGTCACTACTTTCCCGGGTCAGGAGTGTTAGTATATTATATGAATATAATATAACATAATATAATATAATATAATATATCCCTACTTTCTATCTTGTGTCTTTTGAGAAATTATGCTCTTCTTATATAAGATTTCTAATATTTGTGGGAGTGCAATGAAGTTATATTTAAAAATCTTTCACTGAGTTTTGTATCATTTTCATCGGTGTCAAGAAATTTCAACATTGCAATGTAAAGAAATGAAATTGAAAGGTAAAACTAAATGAATAGCTGATCAAAGATCATATCTTTATTGCAGTTTACAGTTATAATTTTTTGCGAATTAAATCCATGAAAAATTAGACTTCCCTTATCAAAACATATAAACCTTATTTTTGTTGCCTACAATTTTGATGTAGCTCTATACCAACCGTGTGTACAATCGACAGAATTCCCATGCATAAATACTCGAATGCATGTGTATTTAGTATGATGTTTAGGAACAAGAAATAATCTGAACATTTTCCTTTTTATTTTTCCCAGTAAGTTTCTAAGTACCATTCACGATATGAAGAATGAAAAATTATTCAAGCATATTTTTAAAAGAAGATAGAAACAAATAAAAATATTTGATATATCTCTGTTGCTAAAGATAAATTGGAAACCATGATCTATGCACTTGCAGGTTGGAGAGAACTGGAATACAAACATATTTCTGTGGTGAATTTAGATAGAAAAAGACATTTCACTTTGGATACACAGAATAGACAAATATGGGGAAACGGTTAGAATATAATGTTTCTGGAAATGTCCTTACAATTTGACTGGAAATAAAGAAAAACAACAATATTTCCAGTCAATCTATCTACTTAAAGCAATATAGTCTACCCCATTCTGAAATTCTCACTAAGATTATGTGTTTTGATCTTTTAAAAAATGTTCTTTGGCCTGTTGAGGTGGTGAACATTATTAAAGTTCCTTTCTAGCTGGACTCCCATGGCTCACGCCTTTAATCCTAGCTACTCATGAGGCTGAGGTCTGAGGATCATGGTTCCAAGCCAGCCCGGGCAGGAAAGTCCGTGAAACTCATCTCCAATAAAATCACTAGAAAACCAGAAGTGGTGCTGTGGCGCAAGAGGTAGAGCACTCATCTTGAGCTGAAGAGCACAGGGACAGCGCTCAAGCCCAGAGTTCAAGCCCCACCACTGATCAATCAATAAATAAACAAATTTCCTTTCTTTGTATGTATGCAAATGCCATGATGAAATCTCTTACGATATATAATTTAATATTTCTATTTTTATTTTATTTATTTTATTGGCATTAAATAGTTATACAATGGGTTTTCAATTTAATATATCAATTTATGAGTACAATACATTTTGACTGATGTCATCCTGTTCATGATTTTTACAACTAAGAAAATTGTGTTAGTACATTTTTGCTCACAACTCAGTTTAAATTTTATATTCACAAGGGAACTTTATTTTATTTCTTTTCTGTTTTTTCCTCCATCTGGTACCAGGATTTAAAACCAGCTTGTTACCTTACAGCTGTTGCTCTCTCACTTGAGCCATGCCTCTAACCCTGCATGTTGCTTACTATGTTGAAGATGATGTCTTTAGAACTTTTCTGCTTAGGCTAGATTTGAACCTCAGTCCTCAGTTCAGAGACTGCTAGGTAGCGAGCATTACAATTGTGAACCCATTGGTGCCTGGTGATTTCTTCACTTCTTCATCACTCTCCTGTCTCTTTCTTTCACTCTGGATTGACACCAATATTGAAGGAGAAATCTCCAGGACACATTGTGATACTTTGTGCAAGGCCTCAGTCAGTGTGTGCACTTGGTCCATTCCTTCCTAGGAGACTGCTGTCAATGACTTATTTTGTCACCATATTTGTAGACAACCTTCAGTCCTGGGCTGAAAAACCTGCACAGACCTCTAATCATAGTTTGTATTTATCAGCCGCCACTTTAGAATAGGATCTACTGGAGGTTAAGATGTTGTGGCATCCTTTCTTGTATAATAAGGAAGAGTTATACCTTCCATCATTTGACGCTCCTATTTCTTTGCCTCAAGTCAAAATGGATTCTCATTTAAATTCTCCAAGACAATTGATACTGTCCTGCATCACCTGCACACTATTGAGGATATAAGAAAACCAGGTAGTTTAGTGAATGCTGCAATCAGCTTCATGGGAAGCTCACTGTTGCTGCAAGTTAAACTTTCAGGAAGGAAGTTTTATTTTATTTCTAGGTTGGCTTCTTTGTTTTGGAGCCAGAGATGTGGTACATGGTGGGCGCGATCAGAATTGGAATATATTGGCCAAATGGAAAAAGAGAAATGGGAAGAGGTAATGATCCCATCCTCCCTTCAACTGCAATTCTCCAGTGACACTGCTCTCTCCCATTAGGTCCTCATTCCCATCTACTGTTTGGTTCCTTCTTCCCCTTCATAACTGAGAATGTGACTGCCTCTCTCTCTGAATCCACCTAAAAAGAAAGACATTTTGCTCTTCACTTCCCTAAAATATAAAACTGTCTTCTGAGAATGTCTTCCCAATTCCTAGGAGGGAATTTTTTGACAAAAAAAGAAAGCTCCTTTTATGTACAATTCATTTCTGCAATTGTTTTCATCTGGCTAGGTATAGAAAAGAATTACAACCAAGTGGCATATTTCAATTGATATTTAATGAAAGTAATTTATCACTGTTTTATAGTGTTCTACCATTGAGGTGAAATGACAGCAATAATCCTTTGTATACTTTCGAGAATTGTGTATTTGCTAGAATATCATTTTCTCTCCATTGGTATTCTGATTAGGTGCTCTAATTCCCTTCTAATACACAAAATTGTGAGATGATCAGGGGACATCTTGTTCTTTAGAGTGTGAGTGGTTACTCACTCCAGCTTACGAAATTTGAGATTTCAATGATCTATAAGGACCTTGGAGATAGTGCAGACTTGCTAATGCTTAACCATCCATTCATAGATTTATATGGCAAGTGTTTATTTTCACAGTACCTGAGTTTTATTTAGTCCTGACTCATTGAGCCTGAAATGCTTAGAGATACTTCAGGGAACTTAGCTCCCTGCTGTTCAAATGGCAAGGTTCTGTAAATGAATTCCTCAGGTAAATGACAGCACATGCTGCTGGAGTTTGCATGAGTACATTTAAAACCTGACCCTTTTTTATCACAAGATTTAAAATTACAAGTATTAGTAGATACCTGGAAGACCTAATAAATTATGGGGCCTTATGATAAATACAAATAAGATTGTTAACCCATCCAAGTTTTTATACTGTGATTTTTTTGTTTATATCCCAATACTTGCATAGCAAAAAAGCCAATTTCTTTAGAATTCACAGAAATAATTAAATTTTACAAAAAGATTAGCATAATGATAACAAGCCAGACTTCTGTAACAAAATAATCAATATTCATGTTTTATTCCAACAGAGTTTAAATGAAGATGAGCCAGGCACCAGTGGCTCATGCTAGTAATCAGGAGGCTGAGATGTGAGGATCATGGTACAAAGCCAGCCCAGAGAAGGAAAGTCCATGAGACTCTTACATCCAATAAACCACTAAAAAACCAGAAGTGGTGCTGTGGCTCAAGCAGTAGTGCTTGCCTTGAGCTGAAGAGCACAGGGACAGCACACAAGCCCAGAGTTCAAGCCCCATGACTGACAAAAAAATTGATAAAGGTTACATAATTATAATTAACAATCAACATAAACATTCAAGAAATATTATGGTATATGCATTGAAAAATCCAATTGAAACACTCCCTCAATAAAAAATAGTAAGTTTCAGGCACATGTTTTGTTAATCTACATCATTTATTTTAATTGAAAGAAAAAGTAAGAAGAGGTTTAATAAATCTGAGGTTTTAGAAATTAGAGATTTTAAAAATTACATGAATCACCGGGTGCTCGTGGTTCATGCCTGTAAGCCTGCTACTCAGTAGGCTGAGATCTGAGGATCACTGTTCAAAGCCAGCTCCAGGCAGGAAACTCTGTGAGACTCTTATCTCCAATTAACGACAAGAAAACCAGAAGTGGTGCTCTGGCTCAAGTGGCAGAGTGCCAACCTTGAGCTGAAGAGCTGGGAAACAGCACCCAGGCCCAGAGTTCAAGCCCCATAATGAAAAACAAATTACATGAATCACTGTGATTTTATTTGTTATTTTCTCAATAGATAGTATTATAAAGTATTACTGATACATAGTAATATGTATATGGTTGACTTTTACAACTTGATATTTTTGAATGTATATTTTGGAATATATCTATATATATACAAATATCTATATGTGTCTTAATAGATAGGTATATATACATAATTAATAGATACATATATAAACATATCTCCATTTTGATAGAGATATATGTATGAACATGTATGTATGCAAAATATACCACAGAGTATTTTTGTTTTCTATCTTTACTATGTATCCTTTCTCATGTTTTGTCTTATACTATGTATGTATTCATTCTCTCCCTCTGATCCCCAACCTAGAAAACACTCATTATTCTAATTTTTCATTTCTTATAATTCTTCTAAGTGGAATCCTACAGTATGCATTTTTTGGTCTGAATCCCATCATTCAACATAATTACAAATGGCATAGTCAAAATGTTTTTGCATTTATCTATCTCATTTATCTTAAAAATGTAGTTTTTTTGTTTCCATTTGTATTATTTCTCTAATGACTAATGATGTTAGCTACTTTGATATTGCCTGTGAATTTAATATCTTCTTGGGTGAACCACATGCGCAAACTCTTTAGCAATTTTTAAGTTAGAGCATTTGTTTCCTTATTGATGAGAAGTGATTTATTGATTGATTTTCAATTTTTAGTTTTTGGTGCCAGTACTGGAACTTGAACTCAGGACCTAATTGCAGTCTATTAGTTTTTTCATTTAAGGTTCTTTATCATTAGAGCCACAGCTTCACTTTCAGCTTTTTTTAAATGAATAATTGGAGATAAAGTCTCATGATCTGTTCTCTGAAGACTGGTTTTAAACCATAATCCTCAGATATCAGCAACATGTCTAGCTAGGATTTGCAAGTGTGAGCCACCAGTTAAAAATCATCAGTGATTTTTAATTGTTCTTTGTATATTCTGTATTACTTTACTTCCCACAAAATTGGTATTTGTATTACAGGGATATTTATTATCTATTATTATAGATATACATTTTGATGAAATTCAACATTTTATGTTATTGGCCTAATGTGATCTAAAGTGTTTCATTCATTGCCTGTATTTTCTCTTCTTGGGGATATATGGTATTCCATTGTAGTAATTGGCATCCCACATCATTTTTTTCTGTAGAGAAATATTTAATTACTTCAGAATTAAACCATAGCAGACTTTAGGCTACTTAGCACTATATTAACACTACATAGTGACATTACTAAGTTCTTTTTTTTTAAATTTTATTTTATTTGTGAACATACTGTACAGAGGAGTTACAATTACATGGGCAGGATAATGCGAACATTTCTTACCAAGCATTGCAGCCTCCTCCTTTGTTTACCCTTCACATCCCTTCCCAGCCTCCCCCCTCCCCCCAATCCCAATCCTTCTCCTTTCCCCCTCCCCCCCCCCCCCGCACCGAAGTTGTAAAACTCGTTTTGGACATGACAACTTGTACTTCTCATTGTTGCAACAGGACCACCTGTATCCTTAAACAACTGGTTTTTCCCCATCTCCTCCACAAGTTATGCTGACATCAAATATAGTGAAAGCAGGGGTTATACTGTGGGGGAGGTACATACAAAGCAACAAAGAGATAATCTTATAAATGCGTTAGAAACACATGCATGAAAGAAAAAAACATTAAAATACACAGCTAAGGGTTCATTTTCCTGACATCACATTATCTGACCTTTTCCGCTTGACTCATACATATACTAGATATTACAAATAAAGGAAACCATGGGACCTATGTTTCTTTGGGCCTGGCTTACTTCACTTAATATAATTTTTTCCAAGTTTTTCCATTTCCTAACAAATGGGGCAATGTCATTCTTTCTGATGGAGGCATAGAATTCCATTGTGTATATATACCACACATTACCAAGTTCTTAATGACTGTAAGGTAATGAATAAGGGAGTTGAAACTTCTTCAGCTTTCCAAAATAGAACTCATATGTGAAGTCAATATAAAATATAGCCTAGATTTCTTAACACCATTCAAGAAACATCCATTGCCTTAATTTGTACAGATGTCTATGTTTCAAAAATATTTGTGTGTGTCCAAGGGTAAGTATGCATGAACCAAGATTCCTTAACATGTCCTTTGAAAAATACAAGTAGAAAAAACACTTACTACAAGTTACTAAGGGAGCTGAAACAAGCATTTGCTTTACAAAGAGAACAAAAACTATCTGTATTCTGAAAATGCAGGTTCAATTGCGTTAGCTCAATCATTGCTTTGGTTAGAAGTTCAATATGAGGAGCCATAAATAAGAAAGATGAAGGAGATACCTGCTAGCACAAGTGGGGTGAGGGGTCTATGACATGTGTCCAACTGAGATAAGGATGAAAAAATTAAGAATTGAGTAGAATTCCAGCCCAGAGGCATTTAAATGAAACAGTGGTTGAAGGAAAAAGAATGTCAACTCAGATTGAAAGTTGAAATTAGGCACTAGAAAATAGCCAAAAAGTTAGCAGGATTCTATGTGGTCTTATTAGTGTTCATCCTGAAATACTGTAACTTATTCTGAAATATGATATTTGTTTTCCATTTTGAGTTCAATGCTTTCCTGTAGTAAGTAAAGCAGTGATGAATGTATTTCATATTTATTTTGCATAGACATCGAATATGAAGAAGACATGAGATTTTTGACAAAAAGTTAAATTTGACAAAATTTTTCTCTAATGTGCCTGCATTTAATTCTCAGGTATTATCTTTTAAAAATGAAGAAATGATGCTTTAAATATGCTATTGTATTGTTACTGTATTGTTTACTGTATATTTTCATGAGTAAGACTTTATACTATATCTTCTATTACTCAAAAATGCTATAAAGAAAAAAAATAAGACTCTATACCTGATAGTATATATATATATATATATATATGTATATATATATATATATATATATATATATATATATGTCTTAGATATAACAATAACCTGGTAATTTATTGTCATTTACATCTCTACATGTTTCAATATGTCTTCATTAATAGAATGAGAGGTATTCAGATGAGACCAATCAGTGTGAATTTCACCATATGGTGATATAGTCCTTAGATTTTTCTAGAATTTAACTTCTACATAGATATATCTAGGTTTAGTAACAACTATACCCAATTTGCAATGGAATCTGCAAATAATCACTGTAAATCTGTTCAGATAGCTAGCTGTATTTACTGGTTTGGGTATTACAAGTTCACTCCACCCTAACCCCAATGGATTGCTTGTCTTAAACTATAGATAGCAACAGATTTTAACTCTATCTATTCTCTATCATATGTACCTTAAATATATAAATATATATATATATTGTTTTAAATACATACATAGTTTTCTCTATGCATGAATACTTATAAAACATAAAATAGCCACAGTTAGTTATTAATAACCATTAAGTATTAAGAAAATAGAATAATTATGATATGCTGTAATAAAAGTTATATAAATATTGTTACTTTTGTCATATTTTCACAAAGTATGTGTGTGTGTGTGTGTGTGTGTGTGTGTGTGTGTGTGGCTTGAAATGAGACCTAGCTCCTTGTACATGCTAGCCAAATTCATCACCACATAAGGTAGTCCTTCAGACTTCAAAGTAACAGGTCTTCTTATGGGGATGGTGTGATACAGGAAATATGCCATCACACAGCTTTCAAGTGAGAAAAGAAGGTGAAGAGAATGACATAGGACAGAGTAGGCAGTGGTAGGCTAATATAAGGGTTATCATTCACAACACTGGGACCTCACTACAGTTGATCAGATGCCTGAGACAGACATTCAGTACCTTATGAGTGGGTTGCATATTTACAGAAGACAAACTGGGCCCAGAAGACACAGTGAGCAAACGATGATTTACTTTCCCAGCCAGCGAGAATGGGATGGTAGGAGATTTCATTGTGCTTCTCAGAATGGCATGACATTTACAATCTATGAAGTGTTCTTTTGTTCAATATTCTATTGGATATTTGTAGACAGTAGTTTAGTGGTTTAGTGTAGGTAAATAAAGCTTGGAACATGAAATTGTAGATAAAAGGAGACTTTGTTAGGTGAATGTATTCTTTTTCATGAGATATGATAATTTAACTATTTCATTTATTTTATTCATGAGAAATAATAATTTAACTTTCCAAACCCCTTTACAATTTCTCATTTATTACCGCTATAGTTTTTCTTTGTATTGTTACACAAACATGAAAAAGATGTACAATTTCCTTAAAATTATTGTAATTAATTTGTATGTGATGTTTAATATATTGTTTCTATAAACATTTTTGTTTAGGAGCTATGAATGTGAAACTTCATTGAAATTATTAAATAATGTCACTATTGTCATTTTCTGATCCTACTGGTTTTGATCAAGATTAAATATTTTTTTCATGCCCCTCTTTGTATATAAGTGATGGTTTTGGTGTTATTGAAATTAATTACCTAATTTAGACAGTCTCTCTTTTTGTAGCGCAGACTGGCCTCAAGCTCATAATGATCCTGCCTCAGCCTCCTAATACTTTGATTTATAAAGTATTTTCCTATTCTCTACTGAGCAATAGCTTGAAATCTGTGCTTTGAACCCCATCACTTTTAATAATCCAGGCTAGTCAAGAAAGGATCACACTTTTGATGGTAAAATCGTTGGCTCTGTTATTTCTTTATAACTTTGTTTCATATGTATAGGGATATAATCTCAAAGTAGGTGGTATATTCTTTTAGGGAAAGTCTAATCTCAGCCTTCAGGAAGAAGGTTGTTTTAAGAACAGGCATATTTACTTTTCATCCCTTTGCTAAACGTTACAACAGGAAAGACATAGACTGACATGTTTATTCTCCAGAACTTTACATTCAGTTTGCCCTGCTATGTAGTGATGTTATCATCTCATAACTTTCTAGATTGAGACTAATCAAGAAAACAGTTAACTATTTTTTCCTATTCAGCTACTTTCCCCATAGAATGTGTATGGAAACTATCTACACGTTTAAATTGAATGTAATGCCACCTGAGAAAATTAGTTGTTAAATATAGACAGAGTTTGCCTGCCACTGGTGGCTCACATCTCTAATCCTAGCTACTCCGGAGGCTGAGATCTGAGGATTGCAGTTCCAAGGCAGCCCAGGCAGGAAACTCCATGAGACTTATATCTCCAATAGACTACTTCAAAAATCTGGTTCTGTGGCTCAATTGTTAGAGTGCTCTTGAGGGAAAGGAAGCTACGGACAGTGGCCAGGCCCAGAGTTCAAGCCCCAGGACCAACAAAAGAAAACAAGAGTGGGTAACAATGTCCAACAAGAAATGTACTCACTACCTTATGGTATATAACTGTATATAACCTTGACAAAAAATTAAATTTAAAAAATAAAATGTACTTGCGTAACTAAAAAAAAAAATGGAATCTTGCCACCACAATATTATAGTGATAAAAAAAAAATCTACAGAATTGCCTAGTCATCAATTTGTGGATACTTATTCAAAACCTTGTTTCCATCTTTATATTCATAACCCTTCTTGATGCTTACTTCCAGTAACCTCATTCTCTTGTTGTATATAAAGTTTAGCAGCACTTATTTAAACTTCTTAGCTTTTATATAATAAAATTTCATTAACTTCATATAAATGCATCTGGTTTCTGCCATTCTTACTGTCTCGATTGCCATTAGGTCTCACTCATTTCCTACATACAGAATTACCAAATTTTTACTTTCCTATAGGCTAACCCATTTTCAGACTATTATCAAGACACTAAAATTGGACTTGTAAAGATGGAAATTAAAGACTCATTCAGTGCTGGGAAGGTGGCTCCGTCGTAGAGTGCTTGCCTTGTATGCATGAGGCCCTGGGTTCGATTCCTCAGCACCACATAAGCAAAAAAGAAAAAAGCGGAAGTGGTACTGTGTCTCAAGTGGTAGAGCGCTAGCCTTGACCTGAAGAGCTGAGGGACAGTGCCAAGGACCAGAGTTCAGGCCTCATGACCGGACCGCCAAAAACAACAAAGACTCATTCACTTCTTTTCAGTTGAAACAGTGCTCAGCCCATAAATATTGTAAACAAGTCCCTATAAAATGTATTTTTCCAGAGTAGTTGAACTGGAAACTCTATGGAGGTTCCTTAAAAGATTAAACATAGCTGGGAGCTGGTGGCTCACGCCTGTAATCCTAGCTACTGACAGACTGAGATCTGAGAATCATGGTTCAAAGCCAGCCCGGAAGAAAAGTCCGTGAGACCCTTATCTCGAATTAACCACCAGAAAACAGGAAGTGGTGCTGTGACTAAAGCGGTAGAGAGCTCGCCTTGAGCTAAAGAGCTGAGGGATAGCGCCCAAGCCCAGAGTTCAAGCCCCATGACTGACAAAAAAAAAAAAGTTTAAACATAGAGTTTCCCTATGACCCAGCAATCCCACTCCTGGTCTTTTACCCAATACACTACAAACCAGGCCACACTAGAGCTACCATCAAAACCATGTTCATTTCAGCATTGCTTACCATGGCCAAGATATGGAATCAACACAGATGCCCCTTAGTAAATGAATGGATCAAGAAAATGTGGTAAATATACACCATGGAATTCTATGCATCCATCAGAAATAATGATATTGCCTCATTTGTAAGAAATGGAAAGACTTGGAAAGTAAGCCAGTCGATATGCTTGAAAGAAAATAGTATCATGAATAAAATAATAATTTTCTGAATATTAGCAGGAGAATTTCTCTACATTTGTTTTAAGACTCTGCTAGACTTAATATGACTTAGGAACTTAGGAACTTCGAATGTATAAAGAATTTTATGGTAGAAAATCATTTATAACATATTTCTATTTTAATAATGATCAGTATTCATACAGAACTATATGACATTTAACATTGTTGTGCAGATCTACACACTAAAGTTACTGGGAATAAATTATTTTTCTTTGGTTCTTTCATGTTTCACATACAGAGAGCTAGACAGGAATAATCTTGCTCAGAATGGTCACAAACAAATTAAAGTGGCTATTAAAGAAGTGCTTGTTAAACTAGCTCAGCTTCTAAGTTTAAGGTATCAAGAAATCCCTTAGAATATTTTCTGCATTAATCTCAATATCTAAACTTAAAAGTAATCACAAATTTAATGCAAAGTTTAATATTGAGTAGATATTGAGTTGACTGGACAGAGGTGGGAAATGACACTGCAAGCTTGAATAATATGCAGATGGCTTCAATCAGTCCCACACACACCAATTGGGATGGAAGTGAGAAAGAGGAGGCAGGAATAGAGTTCCACTGCAGGGTGACCTCCTGAGCACAGTAGGAAATTGGGCTAAGCCATGCCTACACCCAGGTGATGAACCCCTACAGTGACAGCTCTGCATGGCATTTATTTCCCATCCTCTCTCTGGGTCTTAAATTTTTCCCAGTTCATTTTCTTTTTACAGCATTCACAGGTGCTAAAATTATTGCAAATGGTAGTGTTTCCCATTATTAGGGAATAAAGCTTAGCCATACTTGGAGAATATTAGCCAATCATACATATTAGCATATGAATGCAATCAGAGTGTTTTTAAAGAAATTCTACAGGGGGTTCCGGGGAGATGGCAGAGGAGAAGCTGGAATCTGAACAAGCTCTCACATAGAAAGCAGTTTTAGAGTTCCAGTGAACAGTCCTAAGCCAGAGAATCACACCAAGTGTGCCATCACAGGACAGAGAGTTAGATAAGAGAGGGAAAGCCAAGGAAAGAAGACACATCTGAGTGCTTGCCAGCAGCTGCCCCGGCAGCGGCGGCAGGGTCCCGGGGGAGACCGCAGTCAGGAACATACCTGAGTGCTCACACAGAGAGTCCGGGACGAAGGAGCCAGACGCAGCAGGCGAGCAGATTCTACTCAACACCAGCAAGAACCGACAAGGAGCGGACATCTTCATTCTGCAGTTTGCAGACCAGAGACGACCCAGGATACAAGACTCGGCGTGAGTACAAGCCCGACGTCCTCACTCCTTCTCAGGGAGCAGAGGAGGTAAGGCCACGCCTCCCCCCACCCCAGCACCAGTGATCTCCATCTTGGATAGCGACAAAGCTCGGAGGAGCTTCCAGCTCCGAATCAGGCCTTGGAATAAAACGAGTCATTTAGCAGGTCACAAGAACTTAACGGCGAAGTGACCTTCCAGACTCAGCTCCATCCAGGGAAAGGTCACCCAGCTCAGGCGCCAGCCATTGGAGTGGCTTTCCTCACTGGGTAACCAGAGCCAGAGGCTGCCCCTCCCTCTAGCAGCCACCAAAATCAATGGAAAAACAGAAACCCTGAGAATGGCTCCAGGCTGGGCTCTATGATATTTTTCACAAAATAGCCCCAGGAAAAAGCTACTGATTGTTGAAAGGCCTCAACTCTACCCAGAACCTAGTCTCACCACTGCATCCCCCTCTTTTGTGATTCTCAAAGCAGATCACCCTCCCATTAAACTAATCTGGGAGGGGGATCTCAAAATCTTGGGTAAAGCAAAGCATTTTTCTGCCTGTTCAAACAAACTGACTGAACAAACCAATCAAGCCACAGGACCTCAAGCTGACCAGAGACTCCAACAAGAGGCTGGTTACAGACAAAAGGGAGATACAAGATTCTTCCCACCCCTCCCAAAAAATTCAAAAAAAAAATCAAAGAACTTTTTTTTTTCTTCTTCTTCTTTTCTTTTCTTTTTTTTTCCTTTTTTTTTTTGGTACCTTATATATATATAAAGAATTTTTTCCTTTTCTAAAAATTTTATTAATCTTTAATTTTTGCCTTTTTTGAAAAAATAATTGTTTTCTAGTAACTTTTTTTTCCTCTTATAATTTTTATTTTAAGAATACGTGAATGTGGGTTTTCCTTTCTTGTCTTCTTTCTCTTTTTTTTTCTTAACTATCTTTTTGTTTTTCGTCTAGATATACTGAACTTCTGATCTTTTTTTTCCCTTTCTCATCCTTCTCAACTTTTCCTCTCCTTTGATTTTCTTTATGTGAGTTAACTCTTGTCCTGCACATCCTCAGATAAACCCTTAGTTAACTAGTAGACCCTATCCCCCATTGTGTACACACTTAATCCACAAATTTATTACTCAATTCAAAACCTCTGAGAATTAAATTCCTTAATAGCAGTACTACCTCTTTATACCTATATAATATTTTAAGCATTTTTTTTAAAGTTTTTCACTTCTCCTCTATGTCCCTTAGCTTCTCTTTATATACTCACATTCCTCTCTAAATAGATGGTCTTTTAATCATCATAATAATATTAATTTTTCCGTTTCTATTTTTTTCTGGTCTCATTTCATTTCCCTTTCCCTTTCTTCTATCTCTCTCTCTCTCTAATTGCATCCTACACAACCTATTTCCTGCATTGTGATTAGGACATAGTTAACTCTCCCTGTGCCTCCCCACACCAATCTATTTCTATTTTTTACCCTCATCTCTCCCTAACCCTAATAATTTCTGGTTTTCCAAATTCTTCTCTGCATTTCGAAGCCCATTAACATATAGCTGTTAGATGTTGAATAGATGTATCTGTTGAACTAGATTGTATCTGTAGACTATTGACTGTACGAATGCAAACTTTGATTGATGGTTGCCTTAAGATAGTGTTCTAGCACAAAACTGGTGCTATTTTCATCTCAAATGGGCAGAGTAAGCCGGAAAAACACAAGAAAAATGGCAAATCCGGATATCTCAATTCCCAATCTTGATAATCAGGGGTCAGAACAGATAATGAATAATCCATAGGAGATTTCCCAAATAGCTCTGCAAACACTGCTGGCAAACATGATAAATGAGAAGTTTGACAACTTACAAAGGACGCTGTATGAGCATGAAAAAGAGAGAGAGGAAGCATCTGAAAAGCTTATACAGGAATATCATAAGCGTGAGGAAGACACTCAAAAACTGATACAGGATTTGTGTGAAAAACTTGAGAATACTCAAAGAGAAAGGGAGGAATGGTGTGAGCAGGCTGAGAACACTCAAAGAGAACTGCAGGAATCCCATGAATGGGAGGAAAGAGAACTACAGGAATCCCACAAACGGGAAGAAGCAAATCAAAGAGTAATACAGGAAAAGAGAGACCAGGTAGAGAATACACAAAGATCACTAAAGGCATTCATGGAATCCATTAACATAGAGCTGAAGGAAGTCAGGGAGACCACAAAGGGAACGCTGAACGGAACCCAACAGAAGGAATGGGAGTCCAAAGAAACCATAACCAATCAACTAAGTGATTTGAAAACAAACACTGAACACCAAATTAAGGAAGTAAAGAAATTCATACAAGACCTAAAACAGAGCTTCAACAAAGAAATTGAAGCCATCAAAGCTGACCAAATAGAAGGAAAAGAGATAAAAAACAAAGTAGAGAGTCTTGACAGCAGGTTAGACCATGCAGAAGATCAAATCTCAGGGATTGAAGACAGCCTAGATATTATAGAGAAAGAACATACAACCATCCAAGACAAGTCCAAGAAATATGATAGGTCTATCCAACACCTGGAAGACACCATCAGAAGGCCCAATCTAAGGATAATGGGTGTAGAGGAGCACCTAGAAACAGAAGTTAATGTTTAACAGGATCCTAGCAGAGAACTTCCCAAACATACAAAAAGATAGGCCTATTCAGATACAAGAAGCCTTTAGAACCCCAAATAAACCAGAACAGAATAGGACATCCCACCATCACATTATAATCCACACAGGATCAACTCAGACCAAGGAAAAGATCCTTAAAGCTGACAAGGAGCAAAGATTAATGTTCTATAAAGGAAAACCAATTAGAATCACCTCAGATTTCTCAGCAGAGACAATCAAAGCAAGAAGAGCCTGGAATGATGTATGCCATACCCTAATAACAAACAACTATCAACCAAAAATACTGTACCCAGCTGAACTCTCCTTCATAACTGAAGGTCAAATAAAAACCTTCCATAGCAAAGAAAAATTGAAACAATACATCTCCACCAAACCAGCCATACAAAAGATTCTTAAAGATGTCCTACACATAGAAAACCAACAAGACCGCAATAAAGGCCAAGAAACTGCACCCAAACTGAGAATCCAAGAACCATAGGAAGAACCCAGTTTTTGCAGCCCCCAAGAAGGTGGATAACATGGCAAAAACTCCCAAATACCTCTCAGTCCTATCTCTTAACGTTAACGGACTGAACTCTCCAATTAAGCGACATAGACTGTCTACTTGGATTAAAAAACAAGACCCTTCTATCTGCTGCCTGCAGGAGTCACATCTTGCCCGTAAAAACAAACACATTTTCAATGTTAAAGGCTGGAACAAAATCTACCAAGCAAACGGCCCTCATAAACAGGCGGGAGTTGCAATCCTAATATCAGATAAAATAGACTTCAAATTAAAATTCGTGAGAAGAGATAAAGAAGGTCGCTACATACTAATTAAAGGATATCTCCTTCAGGAGGATATTACAATTCTAAATATCTATTCGCCAAACAATGGAGCACCCAAATTTATCAAAGAAACACTACTTTCCCTCAAATCCCATATAGATCCAAAGACATTAATTGTTGGGGATTTTAACACACACTCTCCCCACTAGATAGATCAAATCGGCAAAAGTTCAACAGAGAAACCGCAGATCTAAACAGCAGCATAGATCAACTAGTCTTAACAGAAATCTACCGAACATTTTACCCAGCAGCAACAGAATACACGTTCTTCTCAGCAGCACATGGAACGTTTTATAAAATAGACCACATTTTAGGCCACAAAGCAAACTTGTCTAAGTTCAGAAACATTGAAGTTATACCTTGCATGCTCTCTGACCACAAGGGAATAAAATTAGAACTCAACACCAAAAGCCACCAAAGAAAGTCCGGTATCACATGGAGGCTGAACAACACACTGCTGAATCATGAGTGGGCCATGGAAGAGATTAGAAAGGAAATTCAAATGTTCATGCTATTCAACAAAAATGAACACACAAATTACCAGCTCCTCTGGGACACAGCAAAGGCAGTACTCAGAGGCAAGTTTATAGCTCTGAGCTCCTACATCAAGAAATTGGAGAGATCGGAAACCAACAATATAATGACACTTCTAAACCTCTTTGGAAAAGAGCAGCAAGATGAACCCCAATCCAGTAGATGGAAAGAAATAATCAAAAATAAATCAGAATTAAATGAATTAGAACCCAAAAAAACTATAGAAAGGATCAACAAAACAAAGAGTTGGTTCTTCGAAAAACTTAACAAAATTGACAGACCCTTAGCAAATCTTATCAGAAAAAGAAAAGAACACACCCAAATTAATAAACTCAGAGATGAGAATGGAAAAATCACCCCGGAAACGACCAAGATTCAGAACATTACAAGGGAATACTTCTCAAAACTTTATGCTAATAAGTTTGAGAACTTGACAGAAATCTACCTTTTCCTAGCAAATATTGACAGGCCAAAACTAAAACAAGATGAGTTATACTATCTTAACAGGCCCATATCTAGCACTGAAATAGAAAAAGCAATGAGAGACCTCCCAGCTAAGAAATGTTCAGGATCAGATGGTTTTACAGCGGAATTTTACAAGGCCTTCAAAGCAGAGCTCACAGCCATACTCCTCCAACTTTTCAATGAAATTGAAAGAGAATGCTCACTACTGAACACATTCTATGAAGCCATCATAACCCTCATCCCAAAACCAGGCAGGGACTCATCAAAGAAAGAGAGGTATAGACCCATTTCTTTGATGAACATTGATGCAAAACTTCTCAACAAAATTTTGGCCAATTGACTTGAACAATTCATCCAAAAAATCATACACCACGATCAAAGAGGATTCATTTCAGGGATGCAAAGCTGGTTCAATATACACAAATCAATTAATACTATTCATCACATAAACAGGAGCAAGGATAAGAACCACATGGTTATCTCAGAGATGCAGATAAAGCATTCGACAAGATCGAACACCCCTTTATGATGAAGGTTTTGGAAAAATTAGGAATCCATGGAACAGTCCTCAATACAATAAAGGCTGTATATGACAAACCTACAGCCAGCATTATACTCAATGATGAAAAACTAAAGCCAATTCCTCTTAATTCAGGAACAAGACAAGGATGCCCACTCTCTCCACTTCACTTCAATCTAGTATTAGAATGCCTAGCTACAGCAATAAGACAAGATGCAGACATAAAGGGGATCCAAATAGGGAAAGAAGAAATAAAACTCTCCCTCTTTGCAGATGACATGATCTGGTATTTAAAGAATCCCATAGACTACACTCCCAAATTAGTCAAGCTGATTCAAAACTTTGGCAAAGTAGCAGGTTATAAAATTAACCCCCAAAATCAGTGGCTTTTCTGTATGCCAACAATGAGAAAAGTGTGGCTGAAATTAGGAAAGCAACTCCATTTGTAATAGCCCCACAAAAAATAAAATACCTAGGAATTAACTTAAACGAAGAAATGAAGGACCTCTATGATGAAAACTTTAAAATCTTGAAAAAGGAAATCAACAGAGAACTTAAAAAATGGCAAAACATCCCATGCCCCTGGATTGGAAAGATTAACTTCGTGAAAATGGCAATACTTCCCAAGGCTATCTACAAACTCAATGCAATACCTATCAAAATTCCAACCTCATTCTTCAAGGAAATAGAAGAGGCAATCCAAAAATTCATATGGAACAATAAAAGACCCGAATAGCAAAAACGCCCCTCAATGGAAAGAACACTGCTGGAGGAATATCAATACCAATTTTCAAACTCTACTATAAAGCCATAGTAATCAAAACAGCTTGGTATTGGCATAAGAACAGACCTCAGGACCAATGGAATAGAATTGAAAACCCAGAAATGAACCTACAGACCTATAGCCATCTAGTCTTCGATAAGGGAGCTAAAACAATAGAATGGAACAAAGACAGCCTCTTCATTAAATGGTGCTGGCAAAACTGGTTAACTACTTGTAGAAAACTAAAGCTAGATCCTTATATATCACCCTGCACCAGAATCAACTCCAGATGGATCAAAGACCTTGAACTCAAAGCAGACACTCTGAAAACATTACAGGATGGAATAAGAGAAACCCTAGGTCTCCTTGGCTCTGGCCGAAATTTTTTGAATAGAGACCCGGAAACACAACAAATCAAAGAAAGGTTGGACAAATAGGATTGCATAAAGTTGCAGAGCTTCTGAATGGCAAAGGACATAGTTAGCCAGATCAATAGAAAGCCCACCGATTGGGAGAAGATCTTTACTAGCCATACAACGGACAAGGGTCTCATATCTAAAATATACTTGGACCTCAAAAAATTAAACCACCCAACAACAAATCCTCACAGAAACAACTGCCCAATAAATAAGTGGGTGAAAGACTTAAACAGAAACTTCTGTGAAGAAGAAAGAAGGATGGCCAATAGACACATGAAGAAATATTCAACATCCCTAGCCATAAAAGAAATGCAAATCCAAACAATATTGAGATATCACCTCACCCCAGTTAGAACGACAAGAATCAAGAACTCTAACAACAGATGCTGGAGGGGATGTGGACAGAAAGGAACCTTACTTCATTGTTGGTGGGAATGTAAACTTGTTCAACCTCTTTGGAAAGCTGCATGGAGGTTCCTCAAAAGACTTCACATAGAACTCCCCTAGGACCCAGCAATCCCACTTTTGGGCATTTACCCAAATGTTTACAAACAAGACCACAGTAAAGCTACCAGCACAACAATGATTATTGTAGCATTATTTACCATAGCTAAGATATGGAACCAACCCAGATTCCCCTCAGTAGATGAATGGATCAAGAAAATGTGGTATATATACACAATGGAATTCTATGCCTCCATCAGAAAGAACGACATTGCCCCATTTGTTAGGAAATGGAAAAAATTATATTAAGTGAAGTATGCCAGGCCCAAAGAAACATAGGTCCCATGGTTTCCCTTATCTTCAATATCTAGTATATGTATGAGTCAATCAGAAAAGGTCAGATAATGTGATGTCAGGGAAATGAACCCATATATATGTATTTTAATGTTTTTCTCTTTCATGCATGTGTTTCTAACGCATTTATAAGATTATCTCTTTGTTGCTTTGTATGTCCCTCCTCCACAGTATAACCCCTGCTTTCACTATATTTGATGTCAGTATAACTTTTGGAGGAGATGGAGAAAAACCAGTTGTTTAAGGATACAGGTGGACCTGTTGCAACAATGAGAAGAACCAGTTGTCATGTCCAAAACAAGCTTTACAACGTCGGTGCGGGGGGGAGGGGAGGATGGGGAAGGTGAAGGATTGGGATTGGGGTGGAGGGGGGAGGCTGGGAAGGGATGTGAAGGGTAAACAAAGGAGTTGGCTGCAATGCTTGGTAAGAAATGTACGCATTATCCTGCCCATGTAATTGTAACCCCTCTGTACAGTATGTTCACAAAAAAATTAAATTAAATTAAAAAAAATAAGTTCTAGAAAGCCAAATTGCATTTGATATGATAAGGTTGTGAGACAACCATATTTTGAAAATATTTTTGAGACTGGTGACGTGTCATTTCTACTACCAGAAAAGTTCAAAGAAAAATTGTATTTTTTACTTTGCTATGAATGATTCCAACTTGGAAAAGTTTTGTGTAGACCAAAATTCATTTATGTATTTTTTTATATTCACAGGTGCAGTACTGAGATTGAGGTAAATTTAACCTGAGATTTGAGTGAAGCATTCTTAACCTATGTAGATATTCTTTTAAATTACTTATTACTGGAATTAATTTACCCTTATACATGTGTAAATTTATATATATGAAAAATTATGTAGAAATAGGTAAATATGTATTGTATATTATCTATTTTTCTTTCTATTCAGTTATCATCTACATACTTGCATATGAACACACACACACACACACAAACACACAAATAGCATTGTGGAACATAAGCCCCAGAACTAGATTTTATCAATATTTTCACATGTAAATTTTCAAGTTTCTAAAATTCATTATGAACTTTCTTTTGTCAGGCGCAGTGGTTCATACCTATAATCCTAGCTATACTGGAGGCTGAGATTTGGTGATCTTGGTTAGAAGTCAGTCTGGGTGGGAAAATCTGTGAGAATCCTCACTGGCCCAAAAAAGATAGAAGTGTCATTTTGGTTCATATGTTTATATTTTAGGATAATATACTGGTTAAATATTGAAGTATGCATCCAGATTTACATATTTTGACAGATTTATGTTTTGTCATTTTATAACCATGCGTAATTCAGATTCAAACAAATAACAAAAAAGTAGTATTTAATATTAGATTTTTTTGTATGTGAAAATCTCATAAATTATTATGTAGAATGCCAAAGAGTGCCTGAAGGTTGGTAACTTCTCACTATTTGGAAACAGAAGCTAGATATCAATGAAGGTTTAATTTCTAAATGTGTAGACAACCCTATTCTGTCTCAAGTAAATTCTCCTTTTTGTTTTCTAAATGAAGTTTATTAAGCTTAGTGGCTAGTGGGTCACACCTGCAGTCCTGACAACTCAGATGGCTAAGATCTGTTCAAAATAAGCTGGAGCAGAAACAGCTATGAGAGTATTATATTCCAAGTAACTACCAGTGGAAAGAAAGGAAGAAAGGAAGAAAGGAAGAAAGGAAGAAAGAAAGAAAGAAAGAAAGAAAGAAAGAAAGAAAGAAAGAAAGAAAGAAAGAAAGAAAGAAAGAAAGAAAGAAAGAAAGAGAAAGAAAGAAAGAATGAAAGAAAGAAAGGAAGAAAGAAAGAAAAAAGAAAGGAAGGAAGGAAGGAAGGAAGGAAGGAAGGAAGGAAGGAAGGAAGGAAGAAGGAAGAAGGAAGAAGGAAGAAGGAAGAAGGAAATAAGGAAGGAAAAATGAAGGAGGGGAGAGAAAACGAAAGGAAGATATAGAAGAAACAAAGGAAAGAAGGAAGGATAGAATGAAACAAAGAGAAATAGTGAGAGAAAGAACAGAAGAGAAGAGAAAAGAAAAGGAAAATGAAAAGAAAAGAAAAGAAGCCACAAATGTCTGAAAGATAGGCCCTGAATTCAAGCCTCAGTACTGGAATGAGACAGAGGAGAGAGAGAGAGACAGCGACAGAGAGAGAGACAGAGACAGAGAGAGACAGAGACAGAGACAGAGACAGAGAGACAGAGACAGAGACAGAGAAAGAGAGAGAGAGAGGAAAGAGAGGAGAGATAAAGAGGAGAATAGAAAGGAGACAAGAGATAGAGGGGAAGAGAGGAACTTAAAAAATTAAATCCACCAAAAACAAATCTTCAAAGAAACAACTGCCCAATAAATAAGTAGGCTAAAGAATAAAAGAGAAAATTCTCTGAAGAGGAAAGAAGGATGGCCAATAGACACATGAAGATATGTTCAGCCTCTGTAGCCATAAAAGAAATGCAAATCAAAACAACATTGAGATGCCACCTCACCCCAGTTAGAATGGTTATAAACAAGAACTCTAATAACAACAGATGGTGGAGGGGATGTGGACAGAAGGAAACCTTATGGCATTGTTGGTGGGAGTGTAAACTTGTTCAACAACTTTGGAAAGTAGTATGGAGGTTCCTGAAAAGACACAACATAGAGCTCCCCTATGACCCGGCAATCCCACTTTTGGGCATTTACCCAAATGTTCACAAACAAGACCACACCAAAGCTACCAGAACGACTATGTTTATTGCAGCATTATTTACCATATCTAAGATATGGAACCAATCCAGATTCCCCTCAGTAGATGAATGGATCAAGAAAGTGTGGTATATATACACAAGGGAATTCTATGCCTCCAACAGAAAGAATGACATTGCCCCATTTGTTAGGAAATGGAAAGACTTGGAAAAATTTATAAGAAGTGAAGTAAGCCAGGGTCCAAGAAACATAGGTCCCATGATTTCCCTTATTTGCAATAACTAGTGTATGTCTGAGTCAAGCAGAAAAGGTCAGATAAGTTGTTGTGAAGCCATGATTCTGGAGTACCAGAGAAAAGTAATGAACACATTTTAAGTTTTAGCACATTTTTTATATTGTTAAAATACCATACAGAGG
This sequence comes from Dipodomys merriami, assembly GCF_024711535.1. Taxonomy (NCBI): domain Eukaryota; kingdom Metazoa; phylum Chordata; class Mammalia; order Rodentia; family Heteromyidae; genus Dipodomys; species Dipodomys merriami. The sequence goes on along the minus strand of NW_027206418.1, from coordinate 257,658 downwards.
GATTACAATTACATGGGCAAGGTAATGAGTACATTTCTTTTTGGGGAGGGGGCTTTATATATATTTTTTTACATTTAAACTGATATATATTTTTCCCCTTCCCATCCTCCCCTCTCTGCCTCCTCACCCAATCCTCCCTGCCCCGCCACCAAAATTGTAAAGTTCGCTTTTGACATAACAATTTATACATCTCATTGTTGCAATGGGTCCACCTGTGTCCCTATTTAAACGATTTGTTTTTCCCCTTCCCCTCCACCAATTATACCGACATCAAATACAGTGAAAGCAGGGCTAATACTGTGGGGGAGGGACATATAAAGCAACAAAGAAATAATCCTATAAATGTGTTAGAAACAATCTCATGAAAGAGAAAAAATACATTTGAATACATATCTTAGGATTCATTTCCCTAACATCACCTTATCTGACCTTTTATGTACATTACATTTCTTCTTAAGCATTATTGCCTCCTCCTTTGTTTCTCCTTCCCATCCCTTCTCATCTCCCCTCCTCTGCCAAATTTGTGAAGTTTAATTTTCTTCATCACATCTTGTACATTTCATTGTTGCAATGGGCCACCTGTAACCCTATTTAAACAATTGTTTTTTTTTCCTTCCCCTCCACAAATTATACCAACATCAACTATAGTGAAAACAGGGGTTATACCGGGGGGGAGGGACATACAAAGCAACAAAACATCATCTTATAACTATGTTAGAAACTATAGAAAGAAAGAAAAAACATTTGCTTCCTTATCCTGGTGTTCATTTTGCCTAACATCAGCATGTCTGACTGTTTCTGTTTGTCTCAGACATATACTAGTAATTGCAAATAAGGGAAACCATGGGACCTATGTTTCTTTGGGGCTGGTTTACTTCACTTAATATGATTTTTTCCAAGTCTTTCCATTTCCTAATAAATGGGGCAATGTCATTCTTTCTGATAGAGGCATAGAATTCCATTGTGTATATATACCACATTTTCTTGACACATTTTAACCCATTTTAAATCCTTTCTCTTATGAGCTGAATTGTGTCTTCAAAGATGAGTTGATTCTCCAATTGTCCATATCTCAGATATTTACTACATTTTTACATTATATTTTATAAACTATACACATTGTATATTAAATACATTTATGGGATAGTGTAGGTGAGATGAAAGTAGTTAAGATGAGGTGAGATTGGAATATTGTGGGCTTTAAAATTAATGGAATGCTCTTTCTTTGTCTCTCTCTTTACCCCTCTCCCTCTCTTCCTTTAGGACTGACATCTTTATCAAAAGAGAAACACAAGGATAAAGGCAGACATAGGTGTACTGCAATTTCAAGCCAAGATATAAACATTGCTAACAGCCACCACAAGCTTTGAGTGAGGAATAATAGGATTCTTTCTTACCGGACTGAATGGGGCACGACATTGACAGCATCTTGACCTTTTACTTCTAACCTGCAGAACTGATTGACAAGTACCTCGGTTATTTTAACCACCTACTTGGTGGTGCCTTGTTACAGCAAGACTAGAAAAGTCAAACAAGCTTTGTGTGATAGGTTGCCATTTACATTTTTATAACTGAATATTCAAGGTTTCAGAAAGGTTAAGTAAATTATTCAACTTTAGTATATTGATAAATAATAGTGCTGTATCATGCCAAATCCAATATTCTTTTCATTGTAAGTATGCCTCATTTAAAAAATAGGTGGCATAACTTTTATATAACTCATGCAATCTATTGTGATATAATATTCCACACAGTTTCTGAGTGCAATGTTAGATACATATTCTTCTCTCAAAAATAAATAGCTTTAAAGTGTTTTTTCCTAAGAACAAGAGAGAAAATACTGATATTGTCCAGTGTCTTTAATTGGGTAGCATCTTCTGAACTTTGTCAACTTGTCCTTTTTCTTCACTTTGTGACAAACCTTGAAATCAAAGTGAATGTGAAAATTATATCAGACTCTATATGTTGGGAAAATAATAAAAACTACATAATCCAGATACTCAGTTTAAAGGTTGAATAAACAAAAGGTACAGAAGACCTCTATAAAAATCAATCATGTATACAGGTAGATGTTAATATGTTGTCTGTTAACTTTAACATCAGGTTCTAGGACATGTTTTATGCATCAGTTTTAGAAACACTCATCAGCTCAGGTTTAGAGTAGATATTGAAACAGTGGTGGGATTGTTCTACTGTGAATAAAGAAAGTCGTAGCATATTTGGAAAGGAAAATAACGAGCGTATCATTTAACAAAACAGTTTTAGGGAACATTTTATTTTACTAATTTCATAGAATTGTACAACCTTTATAGTGAGATTACTTTAGGTTTTCAATGAATGTTATCATGTTTATACAATTTTCAAAGGCATTTGCCTTTGTATGAAAAGTGGCCAATACAGTTATCTATGGCACTATTATAGTATATGTGATTCCATTTTAATCATTCAATCTTCAGTATACTTGATTGAATCTGTCAGATATATAATTTAGCAAAGTCAGTAACATGTATTCTGGACGGTTTAGTGAATATTGAAAGTTATCTAAAATTGAAGGGATATATTTATAGTTTTAAAACATATCATCTGAAAGAAAACTAAATCCCATTGCTAATATAATAATCAAAAGAAAATTTGAGATACCATTGCATCATTTAAATTTCAATTCTTGTTATATCTCTAAGTCTTTTTAGCAAAAGCTTTACATCTTCTGTTTTTTTGTTTGTTTGTTTGTTTGTTTTTTGTCGGTTGTAGACCTGAACTCTGGGCCTGGGCACTGTCCCTCAGTTCTTCAGCTCAAGGTTAGCCCTCTACAACTTGAGCCACAGCGCCACTTCCGGCTTTCTCTGCTTATTTGGTGCTGAAGGATGGAACCCAGGGCCTAATGCATCCAAGGCAAGCACTCTACCAATAGAGCCACCTTCCCAGCCCAAAAGCTTTACATCTTCTAAAGATGAATCCTATCAATTTTTATTCAGCCAATTCCAGAATGAAAAAATGAAAAGTGGTTAGACAAACTAAAATTAAAGCCTGAAATGGCTAAGTTGATGAAGTTTTTTAAAAGCCAATTGGCATAACCTCATGCAGTCGGTGAATATTAGTCAAGGTAAATTTTCATCCTCATTTTGCTATTGGTTAGGAGAATGCTATCATCTAAGGCTATCATACTATTGGCTATGAGAATGCTGTCTTCTTTGAATTAAAGCTAACCCGAATAAAGCTAGAGCACAAACGAAAGCTAAAGAACAATTTATACTCTTTTTCTTGAAAGAGAGAAGAGAGTGGAAAATGAAAGAGGGTGAATAACGTAAGATATACCAAGTGTAACTAAGAAATGTTCAGTGAACATCAGCAGACTGATGATCAATAAGAAGATGGAGTGGTAGGAGATTAAGAATCTTTAATATTGTTACAATGAGATGTACAAGTCGTTATGTCAAAAACGAACTTTACAACTTTGGTGGGGGGGCAGGGAGGATTGGGTGGGGAGGGCGGGGGGAGGGGAGGATGGGAAGGGATGGGAAGGGGAAACAAAGGAGGAAGCTACAATGCTTGATAAGAAATGTACTCATTATCTTGCCCATGTAATTATAATCCCTTTGTACAGTATTTTCACAATAAAAAATAAATAAAAATTTTAAAAAAGAATCTTTAATACTGTTAGAATAGGTTATTTGCAAGTATGTAAACAGGAAAAATAAACTTACCATTTCTTAGGGGAAAGGGGGAAAAGAGTATGATACAGTAGGAAAAATAGATTGCCATACAATGTTAACATGTATGGTCATGTAATAGTAACTTCTTTTTGGACTTCTCCATGTGGGTTTACTTTGCAAACTCAATTTATAGATAATACCAGAAGAGTGACTGATGATCAGTTTTATCAAGTACATTAATTTGATTAGGACAGGAGTAAAAGTTTTAAGTTTTTTATATATGTCAAATAAGAAAAATGACCTTTCTCTAAGTATGTTCTGCATTTTTTCAGTGTTTCATTCTGCAATTTACTTACAATGTCTTGGCTTTGATTCCATTTCAGTTATTTCTTCTATTTCTCTGAGTGGCCATCCATGTGCACAAATGTATCTGGATTTATCTTTGGTTTCTCAGCTGTATTTCTAATCAGATCCTTGTTACCTTCTCTCTTTGTAATTGTCTTATCTATCACTTCTATTTGAAACCATATATATAGTCATTTCAATACACTGAAAAGTTTGGTTCCATTTAAATTATTTATTTTAAAACCTTTCTTTTGTTAATCCTTATCATTTTCATGTTTTGATTTAATACCAGATATTGAGTTGGCAAAAACAAAAGGATGATTTGAGTTTCTTGATCGTGTTAGCTTCCTTTCCAAATAATTTGATTTTGCTTTTTGGAGGTAGAAAACTTTGCATCAATTGATAGACAGGATGAGAGGTATTCTTTGTTATTGGTCATCTCTAATGGATAACAGGTTTTTTTTTTTTTATTACTGATGCCTACTTCTTCAAATTCACTGACATGCTTAATGTATGATACAGAATATCTTGACACAAGCTTATGAAAATTTGAAAGCAGATCTGCCAAAATATTTGCAACTCTGAACCCACTTTAGTAATAACAAGTTATTCAGGATAAAAGAGTATACCTTGTACTCATTACCTTGTCCATGTAATTGTAACCCCTCTGTGTGGTATTTTCACAATAAAAAATTTTTTGTCAAAAAGTATACCTGCTTAGACTTCTATCTACCTTGTACCTTATTTCATCCAATTTTTGTTCTGTATTATTAGTTTGAAGCATAATTTTCATATTTTTTGGGTCCGGTAGTGGAGCCTGAACTCTGGGCCTGGGCGCTGTCCCTCAGCTCTTTACCTCAAGGCTAGCACTCTACCACTTGAACCACAGAGCCACTTCCGGCTTTTTTCTTTTTTGCTTATGTGGTGCTGAGGAATCGAACCCAGGGCCTCAGGCATGCAAGGCAAGCGCTCTACCACTGCGCCATCTTCGCAGCCCAATTTTCATATTTTTTATAAACTGGTTTCTTTTTGTCCTAACTGGGAGAATAATTAAATTACTTTCCATTGCCCCAAACAGAAATTTTGTGGTTATTATTTATTTGTACTAATTGCCTATCCATTGTATTCACTCAGATGTACCGGGTGTCAGGAGCCAGTGGCCAACACGTGTAATTCTAGTTATTCAGGAACCTGAGATCTGGATGCAAGCAGTTTGAAACAAGCCTCAAGAGAAAAGTCTGTGAGAGTCTGTTTGCAAATTCATTAGTGAAAAGCCATGCTACAGGTGTGGATCAAGTGGGAGAGTGCCAACCAACAAGATGACTAAGACCAGGACACCAAATTCAACATTTCTACCTCAATATAAAATAATGCCTTAACTTGTTGAATGTAATTTAAAAAATGTTCTCAAGCAATGAATTTTTTGCAAGCTTTTTTTGTGATTAAGTGATTACATGATTTCACAAATTTCACAGTATTGTGGGATAGTGATGCTTAGTGAAAGTCACAAACACATTCTAACTTTCATGGGGCAAATTGTCTATTGTGGTCTATAAAGTTTACGAGTTCTATGAGCTTTGAATATACACTTATTTCTTCCACCTCACATAATATGTACATTCCTTTCCTTTTGCTCAGTGTCAGCTTTTCTCTCTTTCTCACTCATTCCCTCCCTCCCATCACTGGCATTCAGTTGCTTAGCTAAAATAGTGAATTTTAAGTAAAAATTATACCATGTAACAGCAGTAAAGAAAAAGTGTTTAAAATATTTTTAGTTTTTTTTTTGGTCCAGTCGTGGAGTCTGAACTCCGGACCTGGGTGCTGTCCCTCAGCTCTTCAGCTCAAGGCTAGCACTCTACCACTTGAGCCATAGCGCCACTTCCGGCTATTTTCCTTTTGCTTTATGTGGTGCTGAAGAATTGAACCCAGGGCCTCATTCACGCAAGGCAAGCGCTCTACCACTGAGCCACCTTTCCAGCCCTTATTTCATTTTTTATGGCATCTATCCATCCATCCATCCATCCATCCATCCATCCATCCATCTATCTATCCATCCATCTATACATACATATCAACCTATTCATAATCTTCATTGAAACATCTATTTCACTAATGAGCAATTAGAAGATATCTTGGGCCCTCTGTATTATACCACTATGTAAGATTCCCAAGGCCTGCAGGCAGCCTTAGAATGACATCCTACTTTTTTTTAAGTGTAAAATTTTATTTTTCTAGGATATTATGGTATTTTCTAAAAAACTCTGGTTTAAAAAAATAAATTTCTCCATGCAGAAGCAATTTCAAGAAGTATTGAGATATCTAACTAAAATACTCAAAACTGAGGGAAATTGGACATCCTTAGAGTTACATTTGCATAGGGCCTATTTTTATGTCATCTACAAACCAAATTTTATCCATTTGGCTTTTGATAGTGTATCATGAAGAAAATAACATCACCTCTAATTTCAAACCATGTAACTTATGTTAACCACAGTGTGCGTGGCACAATTGCTATTGTAAAATGCAAGGTGCTCTTTGCTAATATTCTGGAGTGTTGATTCCCTCACTGTACGTGTCCATTTTCTGATAAAAAGGTGAAAGCTTGCCGGGTGCTGGGGCTCACACCTGTGATTTTAGCTACTCAGGAAGCTGAGATCTGAGTCAGATCATGGTTCAAAGCCAGACTGGGCAGGAAAGTCCATGAGACACTTAGCTCCAATAAACCACTCAGAAAACTGGAAGTTGTGCTATGGCTCAAGTGGTAGAGCACTAGCCTTGAGCTGAAGAGCTGAGGGACAGGGCCCAGGCCCCGAGTTCAAGCCCCATGACCTACAAAAAGAAAAAAAAATCGTGAAATCTTTAGTTAGACAATGTTGGAACATTAAAACACAAAATGAGCCTAATGTTTTGTTTGGACCTGTGTTCTTCTGGAAGTATAGTATGTTATAATCATTGTATTCCAAATATTCCTTTCAATTTAATATGTCCTCCCATGGGCTTTTTATGGTTTTAGGATGTAAGAACATAAGTACTAGTTGGGCATTAGTGTCTCACACCTGTTATCCTAGCTACACCCCAGGATGAAATCTGAGGGTTGTAGTTAAAGCAACTTGGGCGGAAGATCTGTGAGACTTTTATCTCCACTTACAAAGAAGAACACACAGAATTGTCTAGGAGACCTTAACTGGCCGTAAATAGGAGGAAGATCTTTTTACTCTCAGGTCAGAAGAGGTGAGAGGAGGGAAAGAAAGTGGAAACAATGACCATAGTCCAATTTAAATACCTGCCAGCATTTTATCTCTTACCAGCAAGAAGGTCCTCCAATGATTCCTAACTCTGCTCCAGGCTGGCCAAATATCTGGAATTTCTTCTCTGTCTCTAGATCTTTTCTGTAATTATTCTCTTGAAGCAACTTCTTCTGTGTTATAAGTGAAGGTTTTCTAGGGTTAGTTAGTGAACTAGTATTGAAAAAGCTATGATAGATTCTTACTTAAACAACTATGATATGTACCAGGTCCTGTATTGAATCCCCAGCAGCACAAAAACAAACAGCTAAACAAACAAACGTAAATAATTAAAAATAAAGAGTCTATGATCACAGCCACTGTGGATGTATGAGTCACCGATTCACTTGATCTTTTCTGATTCATTTGATTGTCTTTCTTCACTTGTCAAGTTCAATCAAATCCACATAGCCACTGTTACATAGTTTATATAATACTGTAGCTTTCCAGTGCTCTGTAGACTAAGCTTGTTTGGGCATACAATATTTTATTTTCATCATACATCCTGGCATACTTCCTACTTTCACTGTTAAGTAGTAAAAAAGTGGGGCTGAGTCTTCCTTCCCTGTTTCTTTTCTAAAGCTTAGCAAAATGGTACCAATCTGTGTTTTGAGATCTCATGTAAGTTGGACAAAATCAGACTGATAATTGACTGTCCTCAATAAGGATAATTGATTTGAAAGCACATTTTGGTTTGTTATCATTAAAATTTATTTAAGCAAAAATATAATTTCTGCATGATTCTAATTATATTCATCCTGGCTATGTTAATGACTTATTTAAGGGATAAATTATTTAAACAGTCATGCTTCAAAAGATAAATGAAATGATAAAACTCTCCTTACATTATTCAGGACATTGTATTTGAAAGCTTTAATATTATATCTTTAACTGGAAGGTTTACTACTTTAGAACTATATCTTTAACTTGTAGATGATCCACAAATATATATATATATATATATATATATATATATATATATATAATCCAGAAGTATATATATAAACATATATGTGTGTGTGTGTGTCTCCTATCTCTCTCTCTCTCTCTCTCTCTCTATATATATATATATATATATATAAATATATATATATATATGCTTATATATGATACAAGGTAAATTCATTCTTCAGTTTTATCTTAGCTATCCTGGTGTCACTGTGTCCGATAATGCTCTTAGTAGTCTCTGCTTCTCCCTTTCTGAATGATACTTGTGGCTAAAAGTGCAAAACCAGGAACCTTTCCTCTTGTAGAAACCCAATAAAAATTGATTTCAACATTTTACACATTATAGGTTTTAACATTCCTTGTCATTTATATCTATGACAATACTTATTCATCAGTACTGAAAAACATACTGACAATAGGATCCAAATTATTGTAATGATAGTATTTTTGCATTCATAAATGAACTAACAAGATATACTGACATTCATCTTTTGTATTGTATTGATAATTTGCAAGAAATTGCTGTCATTTAAGTATATTGTCAATATCATAGAGGCCCATTATTTCTTATATATTTACATGAATATTTCATGTTCTATTAGCAAAGACTGTTGTCTTAATATGTTCTTGTATTTTAACTCATTGGGAGTTTTCCATGTGAAGTGACTTGAACGTTGTTTTCCAATGCCTCTGAAACTTGTAAAAATAACTGAAAGGAGCTGGGTGCCAGTAGCACACACCTGTCATCCAAGCTACTCAGGAGGACAAGATCTGAGGATCAAGGTTAAAAGCCAACTAGGGTAGGAAAGTCCATGAAAGTCTTATCTCCAATTAACCACCAGAAAAAAAGAAGTGTGCTGTGGCTCAAGTAATAGAGTGTTAGCCTTGAGCTGAAGAGCTCAGGGACAATGGTCAGGCCCAAAATTCAAGCCCTACAACCTACAAAAAATAAAAATAAAAAATAATAGAAATAATTAATGAAATGCTAAGACATGTGTTACTGGTTCTATAGATGATTACATGTTGATATTAAAAATTATAATTCTATAAAGAAACAATAAAGAAAGCAAACAAAATTATTAACTTAAAGAACCTATACAGAGCTGTTCCGGGAAGATGGCGGAGGAGAAGCTGGAATGAACAAGCTCTCGCATAGAAAGCAGTTTTAGAGTTCCAGTGAACAGTCCTAAGCCAGAGAATCACACCAAGTGTGCCATCACAGGACAGAGAGTTAGACAAGAGAGGGGAAGCCAAGGAAACACATCAGCTGCCGCTGCGGCAGCAGGGTCGTGGCAGCGACCACCGCCGCGGGGTCATACCTGAGACACAGAGAGTCCGGGAAAAAGGAGCCAGACGCAGCGGACGAGCAGATTCTACTCAACACCAACAAGAACAGACAAGGAGCGGACATCTTCATCCTGCTGTTTGCAGACCAGAGATGACCCAGGATCCAAGACTCGGCGTGAGTACAAGCCCGAAGTCCTCACTCCTTCTCAGGGAGCAGAGGAGGGAAGGCCACCCCTCCCCCCCCAGCACCGGTGATCTCCATCATGGATACCGAAAAAGCTCGGAGGAGCTGCTAGCTCCAGCTCAGGCCTTGGAATAAAACGAGTCAGTTAGCAGGTCACAAGAACTTAACGGCGAAGTGACCTGCCAGACTCAGCTCCATCCAGGGAAAAGTCACCCAGCTCAGGCACCAGCCATTGGAGTGCCTTGCCTCACTGGGTAACCAGAGCCAGAGGCTGCCCCTCCCTCTAGCAGCCACCACAATCAATTGAACAACAGAAACCCTGAGAATGGATCCAGGCTGGGCGCTGTGAGCTTTATCACAAAATAGCCCCAGGGAAAAGCTACTGTTTGTTGAAAGGCCTCAACTCTACCCAGAACCTAGCCTCATCACCACATCCCCCTCTTTTGTGATTCTCAAAGCAGGTCACCCTCCCAGAAAACTAAACTGGGAGGGGGATCTCAAAATCTTGAGTAAAGCAGAGCATTTTTCTGCCTCTTCCAACCAACCGACTTAAGAAACCAATCAAGCCACAGGACCTCAAGCTGACCAGAGACTCCAACAAGAGACTGGTTACAAACAAAAGGGAGATACAGGATTCTTCCCACTCCTCCCACCCCACAAAAAAATTCAAAAGACTTTTTCTTTTTTTTTCTTCTTCTTCTTCTTTTCTTTTTGCTTGTTTTTTTGTTTTTGGTTACCTTATATATATATATATATATATATATATATATATATATATATATATATATATATATATATATTTCCCTTCTAAAACTTTTATTAATCTTTAATTTTTGCCTCTTCTGAAAAAATAATTGTTTTCCAGTAACTTTTTTTTTTTCGTTCTCATCTTATAATTTTTATTTTAGGAATATGTGAATGAGCGTTTTCCTTTCTTTTCTTGTCTTCTTTCTCTTTTTCTTTCTTTCTTAATTATCTTTTTGTTTTTTGTCTAGCTCTACTGAACTTCTGATCTTTTCTTCTCCCTTTCCCATCCTTAAAGTTTTTCACATCTCCTCTATGTCCCTCCCCTTCTCTGAACATATTCACATTCCTCTCTAAATAGACGGTCTTTTAACCTCTATAATAACATTAATTTTTACGTTTCTATTTTTTTCTGGTCTCTCTTCATTCCCCTTTCCATCTCTTCTTTTTCTTTCTCTCTCTACTTGCATCCTACCCAACCCATTTCCTGCATTGTGATTAGGACATAGTTAACTCTCCCTGTGCCTCCCCACACCAATCTATTCCTATTTTTTACCCACATCTCTCCCTAATCCTAATAATTTCTGGTTTTCCAAATTCTTTTCTGCGGTTCGAAGTCCTTTAACATATAGTTGTTTGATGTTGAATAGATGTATCTGTTGAACTAGATTGTATCTGTAGATTATTGACTGTACAAACGCAAACGTTGGTTGATGGTTGCCTTAAGATAGTGTTCTAGCACAAAACTGTTGCAATCTTCATCTCAAATGGGCCGAGTAAGCCGGAAAAACACAAGAAAAATGGCAAATTCGGGTATCTCAATTCCCAATCTTGATAATCAGGGATTAGAACAGATAAAGAATAATCCAGAGGAGAGTTCCCAAATAGCTCTACAAACACTAATAGCAAACATGATAAATGAGAAGTTTGACAATGTAAAAAGGACTCTGTATGAGCGTGATAGGGAGAGAGAGGAGGCATCCCAGAAGTTTATACAGGAATATCATAAGCGTGATGAAGCTACTCAAAAACTAATAGTGGATTTGTGTGAACAACTTGAGAATACTCAAAGAGAAAGGGAGGAATGGCGTGAGCAGACAGAGAACACTCAAAGAGAACTGCAGGAATCCCAGGAACGGGAAGAAAGAGAATTGCAGGAATCCCACAGACGGGATGAAGCTAATCAAAGATTAATTCAGGAATTGACAGACCAGGTAGAGAATACACAAAGATCACTAAAGGCATACATGTAATCCATTAACAAAGAGCTGAAGGAAGTCAGGGAGACCACAAAGGGAATACTGAATGGAACCCAACAGAAGGAATGGGAGTCCAAAGAAACCATAACCAATCAACTAAGTGATTTGAGAACAAACACTGAACACCAAATTAAGGAAGTAAAGAAATTCATACAAGACCTAAAACAGAGCTTCAACAAAGAACTTGAAGCCATCAAATCTGACCAATTAGAAGGAAAAGAGATAAAAAACAAAGTAGAGAGTCTTGACAGCAGGTTAGACCATGCAGAAGATCGAATCTCAGGGATTGAAGACAGCCTAGATATTATAGAGTAAAAACATACAACCATCCAAGACAAGTCTAAGAAATATGATAGGTCTATCCAACACCTGGAAGACACCATCAGGAGGCCCAATCTAAGGATAATGGGTGTAGAGGAGCACCTAGAAACAGAAGTAAATGGTCTAGGAAATTTGTTTAACAGGATCCTAGCAGAGAACTTCCCAAACATACAAAAAGATAGGCCTATTCAGATACAAGAAGCTTTTAGAACCCCAAATAGACCAGACCAGAATAGGACATCCCACCGTCACATTATAATCCACACAGGATCAACCCAGACCAAGGAAAAGATCCTTAAAGCTGTCAAGGAGAAAAGGGTAGCCTGGAATGACGTATGCCATGCCCTAAAAACAAACAACTATCAACCAAGAATACTGTACCCAGCTAAACTCTCCTTCATAACTGAAGGCAAAATAAAAACCTTCCATAGCAAAGAAAAATTGGAACGATACATCTCCACCAAACCAGCCATACAAAAGATTCTTAAAGATATCCTATACATAGAAAACCAACAAGACCGCAACAAAGGCCAAGAAACTGCACCCAAACTGAGAATCCAAAAACCTTAGGAAGAACCCAGTTTTCGCAGCCCCCAAGAAGATGGATAACTTGGCAAGAACTCCCAAATACCTCTCAGTCCTATCTCTTAACGTTATCGGACTGAACTCTCCAATTAAGCGACATAGACTGTCTACTTGGATTAAAAAACAAGACCCTTCTATCTGCTGCCTGCAGGAGTCACATCTTGCCCGTAAAAACAAACACATTTTCAAGGTTAAAGGCTGGAACAAAATCTACCAAGCAAACGGCCCTCATAAACAGGTGGGAGTTGCAATCCTAATATCAGATAAAACAGACTTCAAAATAAAATTCGTTGGAAGAGATAAAGAAGGTCGCTACATACTAATTAAAGGATCTCTCCTTCAGGAGGATATTACAATTCTAAATATCTATTCGCCAAACAATGGAGCACCCAAATTTATCAAAGAAACACTACTTTCCCTCAAATCCCATATAGATCCAAAGACATTAATTGTTGGGGATTTTAACACACCACTCTTCCCACTAGATAGATCAACTCAGCAAAAACTCAATAGAGAAACCGCAGATCTAAACAGCAGCATAGATCAACTAGACTTAACAGACATTTACCGAACATTTCACCCAGCAGCATCAGAATACACGTTCTTCTCAGCAGCACATGGAACGTTTTATAAAATAGACCACATTTTAGGCCACAAAGCAAACTTGTCTAAATTCAGAAACATTGAAGTTATACCTTGCATTCTCTCTGAGGACAAGGGAATAAAATTAGAACTTAACACCAAAAGCCACCAAAGAAAGTCCGGTATCACATGGAGGCTGAACAACACACTGCTGAATCATGAGTGGGTCATGGAAGAGATTAGAAAGGAAATTCAAATGTTCATGCTATTCAACAAAAATGAACACACAAATTACCAGCTCCTCTGGGACACAGCAAAGGCAGTACTCAGAGGCAAGTTTATAGCTCTGAGCTCCTACATCAAGAAATTGGAGAGATCGGAAACCAACAATATAATGACACTTCTAAACCTTTTTGGAAAAGAGCAGCAAGATGAACCCCAATCCAGGAGATGGAAAGAAATAATCAAAAATAAATCAGAATTAAATGAATTAGAACCCAAAAAAACTATAGAAAGAATCACCAAAACAAAGAGTTGGTTCTTCGAAAAACTTAACAAAATTGACAGACCCTTAGCAAACCTTATCAGAAAAAGAAGAGAACACACCCAATTAATAAACTCAGAGATGAGAATGGAAAAATCAACACGGAAACGACCAAGATTCAGAACATTACAAGGGAATACTTCTCAAAACTTTATGCTAATAAGTTTGAGAACTTGACAGAAATCTACTTTTCCTAGCAAATATTGACATGCCAAAACTAAACCAAGATGAGTTAAACCAGCTTAACAGGCCCATATCAAGCATTGAAATAGAAACAGCAATAAGAGACCTCCCAGCTAAGAAAAGTCCAGGACCAGATGGCTTTACAGCGGAATTTTACAAGGCCTTCAAAGCAGAGCTCATACCAATACTCCTCCAACTCTTCAATGAAATGAAAGAGAAAGCTCACTACCGAACACATTCTATGAAGCCATCATAACCCTCAACCCAAAACCAGGCAGGGACTCATCAAAGAAAGAGAACTATAGACCCATTTCTTTGATGAATATTGATGCAAAACTTCTCAACAAAATTTTGGCCAATTGACTTGAACAATTCATCCAAAAAATCATACAACACGATCAAACAGGATTCATTTCAGGGATGCAAAGCTGGTTCAATATACGCATATCAATTAATATTATTCATCACATCAACAGGAGCAAGAATAAGAACCACATGGTTATCTCAATAGATGCAGAAAAAGCATTTGACAAGATCCAATACCCCTTTATGATGAAGGTTCTGGAAAAATTAGGAATCCATGAAATATTCCTCAATACAATAAAGGCTATATATGACAAACCTACAGCCTGCATTATACTCAATGTGTAAAAACTAAAGCCATTTCCTCTTAATTCAGGAACAAGTCAAGGATGCCCACTCTCTCCACTTCTCTTCAATCTAGTATTAGAATGCCTAGCTACAGCAATAAGAAAAGATGCAGACATAAAGGGGATCCAAATAGGGAAAGAAGAAATAAAACTCTCCCTCTTTGCAGACGACATGATCTCGTATTTAAAGAATCCCATAGACTCCACTCCCAAATTAGTCAAACTGATTCAAAACTTTGGCAAAGTAGCAGGTTATAAAATTAACCCCCAAAATCAATGGCTTTTCTCTATGCCAACAATGAGAAAAGTGTGGCTGAAATTAGGAAAGCAACTCCATTTGTAATAGCCCCACAAAAAATAAAATACCTAGGAATTAACTTAACCAAAGAAGTGAAGGACCTCTATGATGAAAACTTTAAAATCTTGAAAAAGGAAATCAACACAGAACTTAAAAAATGGCAAAACCTCCCATGCTCCTGGATTGGCAAGATTAACATCGTGAAAATGGCAGAACTTCCCAAGGCTATCTACAAATTCAACGCGATACCTATCAAAATTCCACCCTCATTCTTCAAGGAAATAGAAGAGGCAATCCAAAAATTCATATGGAACAATAAAAGACCCCGAATAGCAAAAACGCTCCTCAACGGAAAGAACACTGCTGGAGGAATATCAATACCAAATTTCAAACTCTACTATAAAGCCATAGTAATCAAAACAGCTTGGTATAGGCATAAAAACAGACCTCAGGGCCAATGGAATAGAATTGAAAACCCAGAAATGAACCTACAGACCTATAGCCATCTAATCTTTGATAAGGAAGCTAAAACAATAGAATGGAAGAAAGACAGCCTCTTCAGTAAATGGTGCTGGCAAAATTGGTTAACTACATGTAGAAAACTAAAGCTAGATCCTTATATATCACCCTGCACCAGAATCAACTCCAGATGGATCAAAGACCTTGAACTCAAAGCAGACACTCTGAAAACATTACAGGATGGAATAGGAGAAACCCTAGGTCTCCTTGGCTCAGGCCGAAATTTTCTGAATAGAGACCCAGAAGCACAACAAATCAAAGAAAGGTTGGACAAATGGGATTGCATAAGATTGCAGAGCTTCTGCAGGGCAAATGACATAGCTGGCAAGATCAATAGAAAGCCCACCGATTGGGAGAAGATCTTTACTAGCCATAAAACGGACAAGGGTCTCATATCTAAAATATACTTGGACCTCAAAAAATTAAACCACCCAACAACAAATCCTCAAAGAAACAACTGCCCAATAAATAAGTGGGCGAAAGACTTAAAGAGAAGCTTCTCTGAAGAAGAAAGAAGGATGGCCAATAGACACATGAAGAAATGTTCAACATCCCTAGCCATAAAAGAAATGCAAATCAAAACAATGTTGAGATATCACCTCACTCCAGTTAGAACAGCAAAAATCAAGAACTCTAACAACAACAGATGCTGGAGGGGATGTGGACAGAAAGGAACCTTACTTCATTGTTGGTGGGAATGTAAACTTGTTCAACCACTTTGGAAAGCAGTATGGAGGTTCCTCAAAAGACTTCACATAGATCTCCCCTATGATCCAGCAATCCCTCTTTTGGGCATTTACCCAAATGTTTACAAACAAGACCACACTAAAGCTACCAGCACAACTATGTTTATTGCAGCATTATTTACCATAGCTAAGATATGGAACCAACCCAGATGCCCCTCAGTAGATGAATGGATCAAGAAAATGTGGTATATATACACAATGGAATTCTATGCCTCCATCAGAAAGAATGACATTTCCGCATTTGTTAGGAAATGGAAAGGTTTGGAAAAAATTATATTAAGTGAAGTAAGCCAGGCCCAAAGAAGCATAGGTCCCATGGTTTCCCTTATTTGCAATATCTAGTATAGGTATGAGTCAAGCAGAAAAGGTCAGATAATGTGATGTTAGGAAAACGAACCCTTAAATATGTATTTTAATGTTTTCGTTTCTTTCATGCATGTGTTTCTAACACATTTATAAGATTATTTCTTTGTTGCTTTGTATGTCCCTCCCCCACAGTGTAACCCCCGCTTTCACTATATTTGATGTCAGTATAACATGTGGAGGAGATGGGGACAAACAAGTCGTTTAAGGATTCAGGTGGACCTGTTGCAACAATGAGAAGTACAAAATGTCAGGTCAAAACCAGCTTTACAATGTCGGTGTGGGGGGGGAGGGGGGTATAATTGGGTGGGGGGAGGGGGTAGGCTGGGATGGGAGGTGAAGGGTAAACAAAGGAGGAGGCTGCAATGCTTGGTAAGAAATGTATGCATTATCCTGCCCATGTAATTGTAGCCCCTCTGTACAGTATGTTCTCAAATAAAATAAAATTAAATTAAAAAAAAAGAACCTGTACAATTTTTATTTTGATGAATATGTTGTCATAAGAAATATGTAACTGTTATAATGATGTTCTAAATATTTTTGCTTATTGATTTTTATGGACAGATTAATTTATGTGAGGTTTTATAATCATAACAATCATATTTTTTAATTGAAAGCATATTATATATTCTTTTTCATATATATATTTACCTGAGATATTATTGACATTTTAACATAAGAATTGAGGCCATGGATCATAATTATTTTAATTTTTTGAATAACAGTGTTTAAACATATTTTAATGATTATAGTGATATGTTGAACATATTGTATTTAGACATTCACAATGTTTTTAAATTGCTATCCTTATTACTATTTTCCACACTCATACGTAGTACATTTTTCAAATAATATTTTGTTACTCTTTTAAGTATCTCACAAACTACCATCAATTTTTAAATTTTTGATGATTTTCTTATCTTACCTCTATATTTCTTCTATTGCTTTCCCCCCAAAAAAGTTTCTGTAATTCTTTATTTACAGCAGATATCACTTTCATGAGTTCTTTTCTATTTATGTCTGGTTTGGCTGATTTTTGAAAGTTATGTTATGACTTAAATATGACTCTTAATAAGCTATAATTGCTCATACATAGAATAACACATATATCAATCAAAGAAATCAATACTAGTGTAAACTCATAACAAATAATTGCCATAGAAACTTCTCAGTGTATTTGTAAGTATAATTAAATAAAACTGAAATAGTTCTTTCAAGCTCTGTGTTATTGAGTAGATATGAGTTATTATTGACCCATAATGACACAATCACTAAACAAATGTCCATTTCATATATATGGTGTTCCCTATGTTATTTTTTGTTTTGTTTCTTAATTTTATTATTGTAAAGGTCATATACAGAGAGCTTAAAGTTACAAAAATCAGATAACAATTACATTTCCGTTCAAAAAGTATTATCCTCTCCCTTGTTTTCTCCCAGGTTTTCCCTCCCCACTATCTGATCTGACCCTCCAAGTTGTATAGTTCAATTCCAAAATAGTGTCTAGTGAGTATCGTTGCTAAATTAGTTCACTTCTTGTCCCACTATTTCTGTGTTTCTTCTTATCCTCCCCAAATCAGATTAATTTAGCTATTTTTAGTTTCTTTCATCAGTGTTATTCTTATAATACAGCTAAATGAAAACTTATGTATTCAAAGGGTATCTATTAGAACTTAAACTGAACAGTTCTATAAAATATAAATCCATTTTCTTTTTTTGAGGGGGGTCCAGTTGTGGAGCCTGAATTTTGAGCCTGGATGCTATCCCTCAGCTCTTCAGCTCAAGGTTAGCGCTCTACCACTTGAACCATAGCGCAACTTCCGGCTTTTTTTCTTTTTGCTTATGTGGTGCTGAGGAATCAAACCCAGGGTCTCATGCATGAAAGGCAAACGCTCTACCACTGCGCCACCTTCCCAGCCCCTACAAATCCATTTTCTACATATATAAATAATATTAACATAGGTACCATAGTCCATTTTGTGCTGCTGTAACAGAATTCCTGAGACTGGGCCCATTATACTGAACAAAATTATACTGGTCCATATCTCTGGAAAATTTGTGATCGGTATAAAATGATTCTTTACATGTTCTTTCATCCTATGGCAGACAAGTAAAGAGAAGTGAACAAAGGACAAGAAGTCAAACTCACAAACTCAAGCAGATTTTAATTGCCATTAATCCATTCATATAGGGGAACCCTTCTCATCTAAACACCTCACATTGAGTCTAATACTCAAACATAATTTTACTAGTGATTATTTCAGTATTAAAGTAGATATAGTCAGCCCAGGTATATATGCTGTTTCATATAAGATGTTTGCAAATGAACTGTAGAGATACAATGCTTTGTAAACAGGAAAGTGTGTGTGTGTGTCATTTCCTTGATCCAAGAAATGTTATCTCAAAATAATTTTTCCAAGTATCCATTTCTTTAAGAATGGTCAATATCATTCCTTCTGATGGATGAGTAGAATTATATTGTGTATATATACCATATTTTTTTTTTACCTATTAGGCCACTGAAGGGCATCTGGGCTGATTGGATGTTTTGGCTATGGTAAATAATGCTGTTTTGAACATGGTTGTGCTGGTGACTTTAGTGTGGCCTTAAAGAGGGGGATGTGGGGAGAAAGCAGCCAAGAATTCATTGTATATACCATAGAATTGAGAAAAAATAGGGAAATGGTGGGTCAAAGGGTGTTGAAGAGGTTGAAGGGATGACATGGATCAACATGCATCATACACATCAATTGCTTTATGGCAAAAAAAATCAATACATAAAAAGAAAAATGAATGAAGGGGTAGATTAAGATGGGTGGTTAAGAACATTGAAAGGGGCAACATTGAACAAGATTCACTGTATTCATAAACTGCTTTGTGAATAGCAAATCCTTTGTAATGTTACTTAAAGATAATAAAAAAAGCAATTAAAAAGAACTGTAGGTCAAAAGCCAAAAAAAGAAAAGAAAGAAAAAGAAAAATTGCCTCATTTTAAGCGTAGACATACTTTTTTTTTCTTTTATCAAGCACAAAGTTTAGACTTTACATGTTATTTTCATCTATCAGAGGTGAGATGATCCGGCAATTTAGCCCTTTAAGGGCCCTCAAATCATTTGGAATATGACTGTAAAAACACATATGTTTCTTGTGTGCTTCTTGTCCACTACTCTTGGCCATCTGGCTGTATTGGTCATTTTTAATTGCCATTGAATAACTTATTTAAAAAAAGCCAGATGGCTTTGGTAGAATTAAAGGTGCCATCTCATGTTAAATATATTATATTTTGTTCATAAACATTTTGTTAACTAGTATTTTTCTGGTATTTGGATTACAAACTATATAGTGCATTGCTCCTATGCTTAAGCTGATGATATACTGAAGAAAATAACCAAACAATGCTAATATATTTATATGTATATGTATATAAAATACACTTACACATAAAGAATGGAATTCCTCTGTTTGCAATCATTTCAATGCTATGGGAAATTTGTACTCAATGACAGAAAAATTATCAGTGCTTTCTCTTCTTTTAAATGATATGCTATCTTCAGTTTCAATAATGTGGAAAAACACTTGCTGTAATATTCGTAAAAATGAGTACTGTTCTAAAGATGTGAACTCGATAGTATAGCAAGTAAATTTGTTATAAAGATTAAAGAATTCTATAAAATTGGTATTGACCCACAAGTTAACCTGCTGACATTTAACTTAAAAATTAGCTTTATAAGCTGAAGAACAGAGGACAAGCCCTGAGTTCAAGCTCCAGAACCAACACACTCTATCACATACACAAAAGATAATCAAATCAAGCCAAAAATTGTCTTGTATATAACTTTATCTGATGTGGGGTGTGGAAGGGTTAAGCACAGAAATGGTGGGACAAAGGGTCAACCAATTTAGCAGAAATTGCTAGATACTACGTTGGAACTATACAATTTTGGGGGAGGGAAGTAGGGAGAGGAAAAACTGGGAAAGAATGAGGGAGGTAATGACACGTTTCAAAAGGAAATACACTCATTACTTGACTCATATAACTGACACCTCTCTGCATATCACTTTTACAAAAATATTTAAAATAAATAAATAAAACAAAAAGAAAAAATTAGCTTTATAGTAATTTTTATCAGAGCTTTAATTAATAATGATAATTTTCTAGATCTGAAAACTATGAATACATTTCAGAAAAAAAAATCAAGTAGCTTTCATACTTTCATGTAATGCGTTATATTTGCTAACTTGATAAAAAAAAACGGCATACTATATCACCACTTTTTAGTAGAAAATCATATTGGCATTTAAATAAATACCAGTATTATCAATTGGCTAGTTCAATGATGACATTGACATATATTTAAGAAATTTCAGTTTATATATTTAGTAACAATAAACAAAAAAATCTGAACATATGTTCTCACAAGTTTAATTTTTGTCCTAATTTTAAAAATGTATAGTTAGGGTCAAACTTTAGTAGCAATGTATTTATAGCAACTTCAAAATTTGCAAGATAACATCTTTCTTAATCTAGTCAGAATACTGACAAATCTCCCTTATCTCTTTGTATTATGACATTTTTGTTGACACTGTTGTATTGAAGAACTTATTATTAGTTAAAGCCTTTCCCAAAATAATCCTACTGAAAGATGGAACATCCTGATAAACTATATAATAACATTCCTAAGAAGCTATTAAAAATTGATACATCAGGCTGGGAAGGGAGGTGAAGGGTAAACAAAGGAGGAGGCTGCAATGCTTGGTAAGAAATGTATGCATTATCCTGCCCATGTAATTGTAGCCCCTCTGTACAGTATGTTCTCAAATAAAATAAAATAATATTTTTAAAAAATTGATACATCAGTCCAACAAAATCATTTTAATTATGTACTTTTGTGTACAATAAAACTTTTGAGTAAAAAATGCTGTTACATTTTGTGTAAAACAAAAGTAAAATATGAAAAATAATTTTCAGCTGTGGACATTGGCAAAATATGCATTGTAATATGTTTGGCTAAACTATTATTTCTGACTAATATTTTGTTGTTTGTGCCCATAATTGAAATCAAGAATAACCTGCAGAATTTGCTAGTAACTAAATGTTAATAATTCATAATATTACTTATTTTTGGTGATGTATTTCAGAGAAAATTTAAAGAACAACTTAGCCATATTATGACGCTGTTAATAATCTGAAACAGACTTGAAGGGAGTCTGAGAGCTTGTCAATGGTCAATTTTGTTTCTTTTTTGTTATTTTTTATTAGTTATCTTTAAGGAGTTGTACCAAGTTTGTTGCAATTTAACAAATAAATTTAAGAATACAATGCATCTTGATCTACGTCACCCTTTTCAACATTCTGATCCATCCCTTTTCTTCCTGTCCCTTCCTATACTCTTCTTAATTTTGTAGGATACACAATGGATTCTTGACTGCATTCTTCCCATCTTTCCTTTTCACTTATCCACTGCTTTGCCCTGACACTTCCCATATGAATACCTGCCTCTGGGTGGTGAACTATAATTTTACCTTTCTGAGGAATTACACTATAGTTTTCCACACAGAAATACAGTTTTATTTATTTAAATTCTTTCCTGGTTGCATACAAACACATAAACTCATTACCCTGGACATAATTACAAGTGAATAGATTATTTGGTACCTGGCTTTAAAAATTTAGAAACATTATTAGATTTCATCGTTACTTAGTGACCAAAGGAAAACATTAAAAAAATGAATGAATTCATTAGTAACTTCCTTATAGTTTTCCTACTCCTTCACTCATCTCACTTTTCTAAGCTTCTTACCTACCAATAATGGTGCACACCCATAATATTCAGGCAGCAGGAGGCTGAAGCAGCAGGATCAGCAATGCTTCCACAGACTCTAGGGCTGTGAACTGGGTTTCTTCTTTCTACACTTTTTCCTTCTGTGTATATTCGAATGCCCAGTAAGATGTGAGCTCTGGGTGACACATAGGGGTTCTCCCAGTATGAGTTCTCTGATGTTCAATGAGATGAGAGATCTTGTGGAATGCTTTTAGACAGTTCTGATATGGGTAGGCTTTGGCTTCAGTGTGAGTACTCAGGTGCTGCAAGAGGGCTGAGCAGACATTGAAAGTCTTCTCACACTCCCACACTCAAATGTTCTGTCCACCATGAAATCTGGTGTTATTTAAGGGAGGAGATCTGTACAAACACCTTCCTACAGTTCTGATATACATTGGCGCTTTCTCCAGTGTGGATCTAACTTTGATATGATTTCAAAAGATGAGTTAATATTTTGCTTGCACAATGTCCACAAGTTCACGAAGTCCATTCTGGTAGGACCAGGTTATGAATCTTTAGTGTGGGTCATTTTATGGACTGAAAACTACCTTGGGTTCCGGAACATTTGAATCTCTTCGTTGCATCGTCAAAGTTGGCTCACATAGTGAACCCTTCTAAAAAAGAATCTGCTGCTCTCAATGGTGAAATGCTTTTCTTAAAACCACTGTTTCCCTTGCTTCCTTCAGAGCCCTTTTGGTGAATGTTCACAGGGGACCTGCTTGCCACAGAACCGCTGCTCTCCTTGACTCTGCCCACTTCACAGTCCTTCTGGTAGAAGTTTTACATGTGAACCACGAATTATGTTTTTACCTCTCAAGCTACGTTTGCTCACGAACGTTCTAGAAGGAATGTCTAGGCTCCAGCCTCCATCTTCAGCACAGAAGGCATGAACCTGAGCATTCCCGGGACTAAGCCACTTCTTGGTTCAGGGTAAGAACTTCCACCACGTTATTTTTCTTCAATGGATTCATGGCAGGAAGAAAATCCAGTTGAAGTACTCCTATAGCCCCAGTTCATTCTAGAAAGGAGTCTTGAAGAATTTCTCTCTCCACTGGTCAGCAGTCTTTTGCTTTCTGTAATGGAGATATCAGATCAGCTTTGGAAAGATAGAGTTCCACTGAGACCAGCTTTCTGTAGTTTCCCAGTGTCACTTTCCTGTACAAGGAATTCTCTGGAGGCTCAGCAGGCCCTGCTCCTACAGGGTGAAAGTCAGTGCTGTTTCTTCAAAGTTCACTGGTTCATGTGACCAGGATACATTAGTCTGTAAGACCATATTTATGTTCTCTTCTACATCACTTTCATGAGTGAGCAGAGTTCAGGCTCAGGCTGTTGGCACCAGTGGACCCATGATTGGGAATTACACTCTTGGAGTTCTCCCCTGAATCAACTCTATTTCAGTTAATATTTTTGTATGTAATTCTATACCACCCAACAAATTTACTTACAAATTTATACATAAAATCTAGCTTTCAAATGTATGTGAAAGCATGCAACATTTGTCACTATGGCCTAGCTTCACATAATGTAATATTTTCCCCAGGTCTTTCCATTTCTTGACAAATGGTACTTAATAGCAGTATAAATAGTTATAAATTCAAATCCCATGTTATTCATTTTGCCATTTAAATGTCTTCCATTACCTTATTTCCTTTGAATTCTACACACAACTACAAGCATTTGTTTTACTGTTAACTTGATCCTGTATTTATTTTTCCTTTCTTTTTTCCTTCTTTCCTTCTTTCCTTGTTTCCTTCTTTCTTTCTTTCTTTCTTTCTTTCTTTCTTTCTTTCTTTCTTTCTTTCTTTCTTTCTTTCTTTCTTTCTTCCTTCCTTCCTTCCTTCCTTCCTTCCTTTCTTTCTTTCTTTCTTTCTTTCTTTCTTTCTTTCTTTCTTTCTTTCTTTTTCTTTCTTTCTTTCTTTCTTTCTTTCTTTCTTTCTTTCTTTCTTTCTTTCTTTCTTTCTTTCTTTCTTTCTTTCTTTCTTCTTTTATTGTGAAAATACTGTACAGAGGGGTTACACTTACATGTGCAAGGGAATGAGTACATTTCTTATCAAGCATTGTTGCCTCCTCCTTTGTTGCCCCTTCCCAACCCTTCCCATCCCCACCATTCCTTTCTTTTTATAAATTGATTTTCCACTTATTTTGGTGGTTCACTTCAAATAGCAGCCTCTGTGTAGTTGCAATTGACTTTCAATCAATTACATTATTTTTCATTTGATTCAAATTTTTCAGAAATAAAAACACATCTCTACTCACAGGATATGTGCTAAATTTCATTCAATCACATATGTCCTTGTCATAGGTAAACTTGAACCAAAAAGTTGGCAATAATGCACAATAAATACTGGATGTATATTGTGATTAAATCAAACCAGTACTTGTATTTTACAGAAGAGCTCAATTCTAAAGCACTCAATTGGTTGGAAACTTAACTAAAAATAATGACAGTACTTAAGAATATTAGCCTAGCCATCATTTTCTATTCTGCTTTGAAAGAGAAATGTGTTTGTATTACTATTCATTCACCATGCGTCTAAATCTGAAATTTTATATGAAATGTTATATTTCAAAATGTATTAAAATTTTATTTTTAAAGTAGAGAAACTATATATTATCAGGTCTAAAAGCATAAAGTGGATTAATATTAAAAAATAAATGGCCAATGAAGAAAGAATTTGTGACTTAAACTCGGTTTAGATTCATTTGCCTCTTGTGGGTAATAGTGTCGTACACATTGAAAATTCAGATTTTTAGAAAAGGCCTGTTTTGCCTTCAGACTTGCCTTATTGAACCACCATTTACATCTCTGATGATAGTTGTTTAGAACATGTATGAAGTCAGATCAAATGGTGGAACCAATAATTAATTAATCAATGTTGATTTAAAAATATTAGTTGGCTTTGATTTTCCTTATATTTTGTCTTTTGGTCTGCACTATCTTTGTTAATATATCTTTTCTCCTGGCCAGTTTGAAAGGGTAATTTTTTCATCATACTAGTACAGATTAATACAGAATTACTCTTTTCATTCAGCTTTTTTTGGTATGGTGTTATATTGGTCATTAGTTTGGGATAATTAACAATTTAAACCTTTGGATAATTATTTGTGTGGAAAAACATAATCATACTTTTCACCATTCGTAATAATTCAGCTTTATTTTTGTCTCTTTTATATTTATTTCTTTAGTTTGCCTGTTCAGTTCATTATTCCAAAGTTTGTTGTATCATTCTCTTATATTTAATGTCTCATTTTTTTCTTGGTAGCTTGAATATTTCACAAGTATCCATGCTCTAATTTTTCTCCATTTCCTCATGTGCCTGTACTTCTGGATCGAGTTTTAGACAAAGTTTATTTTATAGTCAACAAACCCATACCCACACATACACAAACTAAACTTCTTAAGTATTACTACACCTTAACCAAGGTTGTCTTACTTCCATACTAACAATTAACATTCTCAAAAGTTTACTAATAAACAAAACTAAAGGATTTGGTTTAGTCCCTAAGTAGTTCACTCTTCAGAGAGATGTTGCTTCAATATTTAACCTCACATTTTCTCACCTTCTAGAAACTCACGTCACCTTGACTTTTCATATTTTGTGTCTTCTCTAACCCTCATTTCTTTACTCCCCTGGATTTTCATTTGATGGTCTTTCACTGCACCACAAGCCTTTCCTAGTCAGCACTTGTTCTCCTTTCCATAATACTCTTATTCACATTTCTGGACACAACCACTGTACAAACTCTCCTACCCCAATTTTCAGACTTGAATTCCAACAGTGTAACATCTATGTATCTATGCATGTACGTATCTATCTGTCATCTGTATATTATTTCAGAATACTTACAGTTACACAAAAGATACTCTATAGAAACTCTTCTTTCTTACACTCAAATTTTCAAATAATTAATTAACTTCATTTTTATAATGAATCCTCAGTGAAGTATTTATGAATTCTTTTCCTTAAATTTCCTAATTAGCCTTGTCCAAAATGAGCCTACCAAAATCTTGCCTGGTATTCAACAACTACATTTTATATTTTAGAATCTGGGACTAGATGTTCAGACGTAAGCTAACATACATGTTGAAATAATTTCTAGCTAAAGAAAGACTACAGGATAATTTTCTTTTTTTCTAATCTTCCTTTGGACTACTACTGGTTGCTACTATTTTATGGGGTTTTTTGAATAAATATTACATTATTTCAATTAAGTAATTGTGAATAGTATTTCTTTTCATTGCACAGAAATGAGACAAGCAAATAAAATGTCTTAAATAATAAATATATTTTGTTGAGAATTTATCTCTGCTCTCAAAACCAATATATGTATTAGTATAAACATTGTTACATAATTTTGCAGCTACTGACTCTAGACTAATATACTTAAATTACAAGCTTATCCTTTAGTAATATTGAAGCAATGTATAATATGTACATTTGCTGGTGTGACAGAAGCTAGAACACTTTTAAACAAATTTAGGGTGAAACAAGTTGAAGGTGACCAGAGTAGGAGTAATGTAGTAATATACAAGATGCTCAGACTAAGTAAAATTTCTGCTTGTATTGCTGGGGACAGCTAGATTATCTTTTCCAATACTATTTCAGCATTCTGTGCTCAAATATTAAGCAATAACTTCTAGCTCTTGGTTGAAATATAAATTAGTTTCTCCTAAGAGAAATAATCTTTTAGTCTCTTTCTTTTAAATTTGGACTAGACATGCCAAAGACATATGAGCCCACACAATAACTTTAGAGTGAAAGATAGCTTCAGTACTTCAAAGTCATAGCCACATCCCTGCAGAGAATATTGAAGGAAAGCTTCTCATAAAATTCAACTCACAACCATGGTGCACAAATACTAAACTGTGAGCTTGAGAATGTGGGAAGACTAGGATTTATTATCAATGTCCCTCAGGTCGGTAGCAGACCTTCCAATACAGAATAAATCTAGGAATAAGTGGAACCAAAGAAGAGAGGCAATGAATTTCCTTCCTTGTTTTTATTTTTAATGTGTTAATCATCTCCTTATTTCTCAAGGATAATATTTCTAACAGCAATAGACTCTATGTTCTAAAAATGTGTTAGCAACTTTGGCGGGGGTTTGGGTGGGTAGTGGTGGAGGTGGGTGGGAAGGGATGGCAGGGGTAAAACAAATGAGGAGGCAACAATGCTCTGTAGGAAATATACTCACTACCTTGCTCATGTAATTGTAACCCCTCTGTACAGTATGTAAATAAAAAATATACAAAACTGAATAAAAAAGAAACAAAAATAAAATGTGTTAGCGTAATTTAATTAAGGTTTATAGACAGTGTATATTTTATAGACAGTGTATATCCTTTAATTTCCTTAAGTCTCAAGTTTAAAAATCTCAGTTTGTATATTGTCATGTCCCTGAGCCGAGGAGATAGCTTATTGTTGATAGTACCTTGATAAAGTAAAATCAGTTAAAAATACTTCCAATTCTGATTTCAACAGGAATCTTTATAAGTGTAGTAACTAGTGTTCTGAAAGTAGGAAGAAATGGTGCACTATTGAAATGGATTTTGGGAGAAAAGACTAAATGGCTTTTATCTCATGGTATACATATCATATTACATGATATATAACAATATAGTAAAAGTACTGCACATTTTAAATATACATGCAAAAATGTGAACAACGCTATAGAGATGACAATTTTGGCAAAAAACCAAAGGTAATTCACAAGATCTGAAGGAAATAGCATCCCCAGCATTCCTAGAATGGCATGATGAAGATATCTCAATGGGGGTATGGGTTGTGAACAGTTTTATTAGCCTTCTTTGGAGCGTTAATTAGCTGGAGATCTAAATCAAAATTGACAGCTAGCAGAATCTTTTTCTCTTGAGTTAAAGTCAAACTAATTAAATTCCAGAAGGAAAACATTTTCCTTCTAGGATCCTTGATCTGTCATCCTTGTATAGTGTAAAAAAAGAGTACTATGGCCTGACAATAATGTAATCAGCTGCTAGACTTTCACTACTTATGTGTTCAGATAAATATAAAATAGACCATTAATACTGTTAAAGATTATGCTTAAAATAATGCATGCACAAATCACAAATCTTTTTTTAAAATATCAGTATGAAAGATGAGTCCTATTACTGTCAGTCAATATCTAAGAAATATAGCAAATATTTGATAAAATATTTTCAATTTTATGTATTTCATAAATTGACTCAATTCATTAAGTGAAAACCATATATTCTCAACTACATACCTTGCTGTGTCTTTATTATTAAAAAAAAAAGAACTGTGTTATTTAATCTTTGGAGCCACAGAAGTTCAACTGTAAGGTTACAAGCCACTATTTTGCTGTGAGTTTCAGTTGGTAATCATTTCCTTCCTACATTCACATTTTCTTTTGGTCAGATTGCCTATGTCTTTATGGGATTGTAGTTTATGTAGTATTCCACAGGAACAGGGTACTGTTTGTCATACGTGGCAAAATACTATATCAATAACAAAAATGTAGTTTTCTATAGTTTATCTTATTCTGTACATACATTTTCCTTGTTGTAAATGTTAATGATATTTATTTTTAGATTTTTTTATTATTTCATCAAGATATACCTATAATTATTTACTTTGTTTTTCTTGTTTGGTGGACTAGTGAATTCCTTTAATCACTGGATATTTACTTTTTAATCAAATTTCTGATAAGATATTGACTTCTCTTTTTTTATATTGTCCATACTCTTGTTTATGTTACTCTATTACACAAGCATTGGTCCTCTTATGATGTCTCATTACTCACTGATACATGAGTCATTTTATTTCATTTTCTCTTTACATAGTTCATGTTGGATGGTACTATGGCAATGTCAGTGAGGTCAACATTTGTTATTTCCTTAATTGACAATATGGCCAATAATTTTTTCAGTGAAATGATTACCTTTTCGTTGAATTTTATAACTACAAGTTTGATTCAGGTCTTTTCACTAAATTAACTTAACCAAAGAAGTGAAGGACCACTATGATGAAAACTATAAAAACCTGAAAAAGGAAATCAAAAGAGTACTTAGAACGTGGAAAAACCTCCCTGCTCCTGGATTGGAAGGATCAAAATCATGAAAATGGCAATACTTCCCAAGGCTATCTTCAAATTCAATGCCATACTTATCAATATTCCAACCTCATTCTTCAAGGAAATAGAAGAGGCAATCCAAAAATTCATAGGGTACAATGAAGGACCCCGAAAGCAAGAATGATCCTTAACAGAAAGAACAGTGCTGGAGGAATATCAATACCAAATTTTAAACTCTACTACAAAGCCATAGTAATAAAAACAGCTTGGTACTGGCACAAGAACAGACCTTAAGACCAATGGAATAGAACTGAAAACCCAGAAATGAACCCACATACCTATAGCCATCTAATTTTCCACAAGGGAGCAAGAAAAGAAAATAGAATGGAAGAAAGCAGCCTCTTCAGTAAATGATGCTGGCAAAATTGGTTAACCCCCTTTAGAAAACTAAAGCTAGATCCTTATATACCACCCTGCACCAGAATCAACTCCAAATGGATCAAAGAACTCAGAGTCAAAGCAGGCACTCGGAAAACATTACAGGACAGAATAGGAGAAATCCTACCTCTCTTTGGCATAGGCCGATTATTTTTTTATTGTGAGAATACCATACAGAGGAGTTACAATTATAAGGGCAAGATAACGAGTACATTTCTTATCAGGCATTGTTCCCTCCTTTTTTTCCTATTCCTTCCCATATTCCACCCATCTCCCCCTATCTGATCCTCCCCCCTCCCCCGACCAAAGTTGTTAAGTTTGTTTTTCCAAATAATGACTTGTACATCTCATTGTTGCAATGTGTCCACCTGTATCCCTACTTAAAAGATTTGTTTTTGCCCTTCCCCTCCACAAATTATACCAACATCAAATTCAGTGAAAGCATGGGTTATAACATAGAGACCCAGAAACACAACAAATCAAGGAAAGGTTGGACAAATGGGATTGCATAAAATTGCAGAGCTTCTGCATGGCCAAGGACATAGCTAGCAAGATCAATAGAAAGCCCACGGATTGGGAGAAGATCTTCACTAGCCATACAACGGACATGGAACTCATACCTAAAATATACCTGGAACTCAAAATATTAAATCCCCCAACAACAAATCCTCAAAGAAACAACTGCCCAATAAATAAATGGGCTAAAGACTTAAAGATAAACTTCTCTGAAGAGGAAAGAAGGATGGCCAATAGACACATGAAGAAATGCTCAACCTCCCTAGCCATAAAAGAAATGCAAATCGAAGCAACACTGAGATACCACCTCACCCCAGTTAGAATAGCTATACTTAAGAACTCTCATAACAACAGATGCTGAAGGGGACGTGGCCAGAATGGAACCCTACTGCACTATTGATAGGAATGTAAACTTGTTCAGCTACTTTCAAAGTAGTATGGAGGTTCCTCGAAAGACTCCACATAGAGCTCCCCTATGACCCAGCAATCCCACTTTTGGGTATTTCCCCAAATGATCACAAACAAGACCACACTAAAGCTACCAGCACAACTATGTTTATTGCAGCATTATTTACCATAGCTAAAATATGGAACCAAACCAGATGCCCCTCAGTAGATGAATGGATCAAGAAAATGTGGTACATATACACAATGTATTCTATGCTTCTATCAGAAAGAATGACATTGCCCCATTTGTTAGGAAATGGAAAGACTTAGAAAAACTTATATTAAGTGATATAAGCCACGTCCAAAGAAACCTAGGTCCCATGGTTTCCCTTATTTGAAATATCTGAAACAAGCAGAAAAGATCAGATAGCTTAATGTTAGACAAAAGAAACCCCAAGATAAGGACTCAAGTGGTTTTTCTTTCTTCCTATTGTTTCTAACATATTTATAGGGTAATTTTTTGTTGATTTGTTTGTCCTTCCCCCATGGTATAAACCCTATTTTCACTCTATTTGATGTTGGTATAATTTATGGAGAGGAAGGAAAAAAACAAACTGTTTTTTGTGGAGGGGGGAATGGTAATGAGCAGGGGGTAGAGAGTAGGGGGAAATGTAGTTGTGGAGTTGTGAGGGAAAGGATGATAGAGGAAACACCAACAAAGGAGGAGGCAATAGTGCTTGATAAGAAATGTACTCATTACCTTGCTCATGTGATTGTAACCCCTTTGTACAGTATTTTCACGATAAAAATTTATTTTAAAACTTACATATGTAAACACACACACACACAAACACACACACAAACACACACTCGGTGATATATGTTTAACTTCTTACTGGTTTGATTGTGTGCACCTTATATTCTTGATCACACAATATTGCATTTGTGCAACAGAGTTGCCTTCTTTGTAGTGACTTTATTATAGGTTATTTTTAATTATATGACCACAAAACTCATTTGAATAAAATGTAGTGAATTATACCATATTGTAACAAACTAAAAAAAATACAACATACAGAGAATAGTTATTTGAATATGTAGAAAGCTTTGCTGATAATCTAAATCCATGATTAGATAGTAATCTATAACATTAAAGGATAGAAACATGATTTGAATAATCTGATTCAACATGCAACAAATTACTTAAAATGTGAAGTATTTCATCTTAAGAAATGTGATTATATAAAGAAATTTTATTTCATCTTAAGAAATGTGATTATATAAAGAAATTTTCAAAATAAATTTAAGATTTTTACTGCAATACTTTACCACTCTACCATTTAATATTTTTACTAATTGAAATTGAATGCCAGGTGATGCTTGCCCATGCCTGTAATTCTAGCTATCTCAGGAGGCTGAGATTTGAGAATAGAGTTTCAAAGCCAGCCTTCGCAAGAAAGTCTATTATGATACTCTTATCTCGAAGGAACCATCAAAAAAGCCGGAAATGGAGCTGTGTCTCAAGTAGTAGAGCTCAGAGACAGAGCCCAGGCCCAGACTTCCAGCCCTAAGACATGTCAATAAATAAACATACAATAAACAAACAATAAATAAGAAAAAGAAAGAAAATAAATTGAAATGGAGCCATTCCTACGTAGTCCAGTATTGTGTAGGTTTATAAAATTCTAATCTCAAAATTTCAACTCATTAATTAAAATACCAACTAACCTTAACAAATGATTGCTTACAGAATTTAGAGAAGTAATATCAATTGTCAGCCTTTCTCATAAAAAATTCAAATTTATCCTTAAATATTTTGTCTAAATAAATTTTTACTGAAGTGTTACATGGGGGGAGCAGCCCCAGGGTTTGAACTCAGGACCTCATACTCTCTCTTGGCTTTTCCACTTGATACTGGTGGTCAAAGACTTAGGCCAAAACTCCACTTCCAGCTTTATACTGGTTAATTGGAGATAATCATCTTAAGGACTTTCCTACAAGGACTGGCTTCGAAATATCAGCTTCCTGATTAGCTAGATTTACAGTTATGAGCCACAGGTAACTGGCTAAAAGTTGTAATTTATTGTGATTTTTTTAGTCTTATCATTAAGTCATTGGACAAAGGCATTGGCAGAAAACAAAGCAGCTTACAAACACAATATGCCTTGATCAGTGTTACCTCTTTCAACATTGTCACCAGTCTTTCTTCTACCATCCCCTTCTGTTTGGTAGGCTATACACTAGACTCTTGCCTGCATTTTCTTCCCCTTTTCCTCTTCATTTGTCTAGTCTTTCCCCTTGACCCCACCACGCCACTTTTGATATCTGAATTTGTGTTTTTTTCACTACATTCCCCATGTTTTTTTTGTTGGTTGGATTTTTTTGTCACTCATGAGGCTTGTGAATGCATATATATATATATATATATATATATATATATATATATATATATATATATATATATGTACATATACACACATATAGATGTTAATATAGAATATATAGTACATAAATATAAAAAATAGATTTTGATAAAGATGAAAATAAAAATTTTTTTATTCCTTAAGTGTTCTTCATATCAATTTATCATCTCTTCCTATTTATACTAACTTAGTCCTAATTATCTCATACTTGTATGAATAGTAAAGCTCTTAATTGGTTCCTCTTGATCTGAGATCCTATTTACATGAATTTCTTTTAAAAAAGCTTTTGATATAGCTTTAATAGATAACACACTTTTTCTAATTAAAATAGCTTTGTGTTTGTTTTCTCAAAGTTCAAAAAGTGGACTTAAATTATATTCTCAAAATTATTCCTACTTTTTCTGATTAAAAAATTGCAATGATTTTATTCCCAGAAGATTCCTCTGAGTAATGTATTATACATTTCTAAGCTCAGAAAGTTTTAATGCACAACTGTGGCAGTCATTCTTCTCTAAAAATGCATGTCAATTTTCATCACTGTAACTAAGTCAATTCTAATCACTTAATTCAAATTGTTTATTAATCAATTTTTAAATTCAGCAATGTGTTAGACTCTCATCACTGAGAAATAACCTATGCAAAACCAGTTAAAGGAGGGAAGGCTATGTTGCTTTATGGTTCCGTTTTAGTTGATCTTGGCTGAGAGAAAATGGCCAAGACAAGGAAATAAGTAACACATTATGGTGATTTGTAAGCAGAGAGAGAACTCCTGAATAAGTGTGTTTCTCATTTTCCCTCCCTTGATTCTAAGTTCTTAGACTTGAGGATAGTACACAATCAGTATGTGTTTTTCCACTTTGCTAAACTTCTCTGGGAACTCAGTCCCCCATACACCTAGTTGTGTATGTTATTGCTCTCCTGCATATTTTTCAATCCAATCAAAGTGACAATATGACTTAACCATTTCATTTGAACACAGCACCCAAACACATCTCCTTATCCAAAAACGTTCCACTTTTGTCTCCAAAAGGTGTACATTCATCTTCTGACACTAGCATAAAAGGAGAGGTAACAGAAAGCATTGCCTCTCTCCAAAATTCTTTGTAGCCTTGACTTCCAACATCATTCAAAATTCCAGGTTCAAAATGTGCACAGAGACTCAAAGAAAATTTTTAGCTGAGAGTTGCCATGAAAATAAAGCAAAATAGGGCTGGAAAAGTGGCTCAGTGGTAGAGTGTTTGCCTTGTATGCATGAGGCCCTGGGTTCAATTCCTCAGCACCATATAAGCAGAAAAAGCTGGAATGGACACTGTGGCTCAAGTGGTAAAGTGATAGCTTGAAGTGAAATGCTGAGGGACTGTGCCCAAGTTCAGGCCCCATGACCAAAACAAAAAAAAGTAAATAATTTTTTTTAAAAAAAGCAAAACCAATTATATGCCAAGTATATAGACACATGCCTTTAATTAAAGCTACTCATAGTGAAGACAGGAGGATCACAATTCTAGGGAAGCCTGAGTAAAAGCACTAGACCCTATGTGAAAAACAAACTAGGATTGTCCAGTTTTAAGTGGTAGAGTGCTTACTAGGACAGTATGAAGCTTTGGTCCAAGAAAGAAGAAGAGGGGCAGAGAAGAAGAAGAAGAGGAACCAGAGAGGTAGAGTAAGAGGAAGGAAGAAGAGGAAGAGGAGAAAAAAGAAGTAGAGAAAGAGGAACAAGGAGGAGAAAGAAGAGAAAAGAAGAAGAAGAGGAAGAGGATGACAGAGAGGATGAGGAGCACCATACTTTCAATATATAATAACATGGTGTAAACACTCCTATTCCAAAAGAAAAGAATTGGAGAGCAAGGAAAAAATGGACCAGTAACTAAATTAATGGACAAAGAATTTGACTTGAAATTTCTTAATCGAACAATGTGTAAACAGAGGAAAGGAGGTTAATAGCATTAGCACATGTAAAATCACTTATAAAATAGAAATGATATGTCATTTGATACTCACCAGAATGGGTAAAAGAAGATGTGCATTAGTAGGTTTGGCAAGGATGTAAAGAAATTGAAGCTCTCATACACTGTAAAATAGCACATTCATCTTGGAAATTAGTGTGTAAAAGTTCCTCACGAAGTTAGTTACAGAAACACCAAACAGCCTAGAAACTTTGTACAGCCTAGAAAGTTTGCCTATAGTTTCTATACACTTAAGTTCAAAACTTGTGCATCATCACAGCAATATTATCTATGACAGCCAAAGAATTGAAAAAAAATTTCAGGCTGACCAATAGGAAAACAGATCACAAAACATATTATACTCATGAAATAGCCCATTATCAAGTAAAAAAGAGAAATGGAGAATTGATATTAGTGGAAACACTGACAACAGGCTAGATAGAAAGAACTAGACACAAAATAACACATAAAATGATTTGATTTTCATGAAATTTTTGAATTATCAAAATGAGGCATAATATTAGTTTCTTTGGCGTTGGAAGTCTAAGGAGAATTCAGAATAGCTGCAGACAGGTATAAGATTTCCTTCTGAATGACGAATATTTGAGAATATTCCAAGGTGATAATGATCAAATATACTTTCAAAATACAAAGAATCCCTAAATTTTATAGAATTAATTTAACAAATATAACATTTTTCAATTACACATAAAATGATTTTTAAATGGAATAATAGATAATCTTTAACAAAAGTAAAAATAAATAAATGTTCTGGAATTTGGGAGTTGCACAGTCTCTCCTGCTAGGCATAAAATTAAAGTGTTCTACTATGAAAGTAGACATAGAATATAGCAAATTGGTGGAAAACAGGAGCAAGTAAAAAAAAAATCAATGCATATTCCACAAAATTAAGAAAAAATCAGAGAATAAGCAGTTGGGAGAGATGAGTGGAAATGTTAAAAAGGGATTAAAGTGATCAAGATGTATTGTATTCAAAAACTACTTTATTGAATTGCAACTCCTTTCTCCAACTATTCAAATAAAATATTTTAAAAACTAGCAAATAAAATAAATTAATTAAACAAAAATAAATAATGAATAGATAAATAAAATACAATAAAAAATAAACTATAGATCCATAACAATATATGCCACAAATTTATAACCCAAACAAGAATAAAGTAGTTTTGTTCGTGCTTCTAGATATATAAGGTAGAAAATTTTGACTACATCTAATTTATTGAGTTCTTTTGTCAATGGCATTAATTATGCCGGTAGTAAAAATAATCATGAAGTTCTGAAATGAACAATACAGTATCCAGGATATTACTAATTACTAATGCAAAGATATTATTGCAGAAAGATGGAATAGTATATGTTTGTATGATTAGATAAAATATCAAAATGATGTCAGAATGTATCATAGATTTCACAGAAATAAACAATAGAAATTTAAATGTATAAGCCAGGGAAATACAGCATGATTACAGCAAGTAATTTATCTTTTTTTCTCGGAAATGAGAGAAAAATAAAAACAACAGTTCACAGGACAACAGTCAAATGTGGTCAAAGTCACAAACACTACTTTTAATCCTATACTAGAAAGGTGAGGTCACCCTAAAAAATCACGTGTGGGAAGGTAAAGACTGCACTGAATTCTTTATACTCACATTTATACAGTGAAACATGACCACACAAACATTCTTCTAATAAACTCAGCACCACCTTATGTTTATTAACACCTGCCTATGGTTTTCTAAATTGAAAAACTGGACCAACATCATTGCATTGTTATTAACATTTAGAGTTAAGTAAATTGGTTAGCAGAGTTTAAGCAAATGGTATGAATTCAA
This sequence comes from Dipodomys merriami, assembly GCF_024711535.1. Lineage (NCBI taxonomy): Eukaryota > Metazoa > Chordata > Mammalia > Rodentia > Heteromyidae > Dipodomys > Dipodomys merriami. The sequence continues at coordinate 220,731 of NW_027206418.1, read as the reverse complement.
CAGTACAGTACCAGAACTGTATACAACATACCATTTTTTAGTTTATTTTTGTATTAATGTGTTAATGCTTAGGCTTTCCTGGACTGAGATCTTCCTATTGAGACTTTGTATATAGCTGAGATGGCAGACATATGCTAACTTGACTAGCTATTGGATGGGATGTGATCATTGTTAGGTCTGCAGGAAGCCTACACCCATCTCCTTCACCAGCCTGAACCCAGTAATCACCTGACTGTCCATCACCTAACTGTGAGTCAGAAAAGGATCCTTGAATCTGAGGTTACTTTCTCCATGTCTATTTTCTATTGTGACTTATCCATTTAGGAGCTTAAACTAAGGATCTATGCACTGTCCTTGAGTTTTATGTTGGAGCAAAAGGCTAATAAACACCATATATGACTAAGCTTATATTAAAATGAAATGGTAAATTAATATATATGATAAACTGATAAGAGAACCTACTAATGCTCATGTGTGTGTGTGTGTGTGTGTGTGTGTGTGTGTTTGTGTGTGTGTGTGTGTGTGTTTTATAAGAGCACATTATTAATACTCTATTTGCTATAAACTTTAGAAAATTATCTAGGATATTATTTTTAGGGTAGTAAGTTCTATAGTATCGATGACATAAGCTTTCACCTTCCAGGATTTATTACTATGAATCAATCTTGAACCTTATCTGTTCTTGTTTGTTGAACCATGAGCTTTAAAAGCAAATTCTCCTATATCTGAATTTCCAACAGGGAAGTAGCAGTCTAACCCTACATTCATATCATTGAATCTCAAGTTAGCAGCTTTTGCCCATCAATAAGATAATTACAGAAGGGATGAACACACAACAATTAAATATATAGGGTGAAAGGGAAACAAAAAAGTAAGCATTTTTAACTCCATATGATAATGCCACAGGGGATCAAAGAACTACAATTAATTATCCAAAAAAGAGCCAACACACCTGCAAAGCATCCTGTTATATTGTTACAAGTGGTGGCTCTTGTTAACCTCTCAGTATGCCTAATATATAAATTAAGGTTTGCCATAGTTATGGTTTGTGTTTATTTTTTTGGTTTTTTTTTTTTGGGGTCCGGTAATGGGGCCTGAACTGTGGGCCTGGACGCTGTCCCTTGGCTCTTCAGCTCAAGGCTAGTGCTCTATCACTTGAGCCACAGCGCCACTTCCGGCTGTTTCTTTTTTCTTATGTGTTGCTGAGGAATCAAACCCAGGGTCTCAGGCATGCAAGGCAAGCGCTCTACCACTGAGCCACCTTCCCAGCCCTGCTATAGTTATTATTATGAATCTCTCTGCTCATTTTTACCCCCCAAAAGGATGACTTATTTCTTCTATTTAAAGACAGGCCTTCATCTTTAGTGTTCAACCATTTAGTCTCTTCTCCATTATTACCAGCTCTTTGTCTGAGTATACATTTTTCCCCCTTGTTTAGGAATTGGTACAGAAAGTTAAAGAATCCAATCTAATAGAAAGTGTAAAGACCCCTATGCTCTAGGAGAGAGGTGTTTGTTTTTTTCCTCCCAGGATGGATAATAGGACCTATTAATAGAAAGGCTGCTCTAGAACTTTGTGTCACTGAAACTAGTACTGTATTTTTGTACTAGCTTTTCCTGAGGCTTTAACTTAGGGCATGAGCCTTGTTCTTGTGGGAATTTTTTTCTTGTACCATGTGAACACAACTCCACTTTGGTGGTTATTTGGAGATAAGAGTCACTTGGATTTATCTGTTTTTCCTGGCTATGTATTGCCATCCTCAGAACTCAGCCTGCTGATTAGCAAGGATTACTGGTAAAACAACAGTGCCCACTGCATTCAATGTTGCTTTTTGTTGTTATTCTGGATTCCAACTGCTTTCAGGGTGAAAAGCCATCACTGGGGACTCAATTTTGCATGGGTTTATTTTTATAACAATTTTAAAATATTTATTTGCTCTCTTGTTGCATTGTTGCTACTTTATCTTATCTTCATTTAATACTGGTTTTTACATTTTATAGTTACCACCATATTTCATGAAAAAATTTAAATTAGTACAGTATTAGTGGTTTGCTTCATTTGAGAAAGGTTCTCTGCCATAGAGTTCCCAACACATAGAGAGTCTCTTCACTTAAGACACCGGGATACCACTGGAATAAAGGGGCCTGACAGGAAATCAGAGAGAATCATTGGGGTATCTCCAGATAAGGGAACACTTAGCCACATTCCAAAAACTCAGACTGCCATGCTCAAGATCAAGAAACAAACCAACCCGGCCCAGAGGCTTCTCTACATATTGAGACAGCAATGGGAAGGTGGTAAAAAGGGTGTAAAGTGTGTTCTCTTTCACAAACAAAAGGAGGAAAACGTCCTCAGATTCACTGAGGTTGCTCCCTATGACAGAATCAGTAACAACTCCCAAGGGCCAGGTCGAAGACTCATCCACACTAACTTCCCAGTAATGTTTCCCAGAGCTGAAGACTTGGCATCCAAAAGCAGTGAAGTGGAGGGAGTCTTCAGAATTCAAAACCGCATATTGATGGTCATGTCTAACACTGCTCCCAGGACCTTGATTCCCCATAGTTTCATTGAAGGCAATCTCCACCCGGTACTGATTGAGCTTCTTTTTCATTCCAGGCATGGGAGGGGCACTGAGCTGTGGCCTCAGAGGAAGTGGCATGAAGACCAACACTGACACACAGCTTTCTAGGGTCAACTCTACACCCTGAAGCAGTTCCACATCTGGCTTCTGGTATGTTTCGATCAGCTCCTGAAACATATTCCTGAGCTGATGCTTCTTCTGAAGCATTTAGGTTTCCCTTTCTCTGAGTTGCTGTAACATGGCTCTTCCTTCATTGATCAGTAGCTGGGAATGATATCTTTCCTCCTCCTGGACAAAAAGCTGCAGCATTCTAAAAACATCCTTAGTCATGTCTCGGTAGAGGTTCACATAATAAATCCGTTGGTTGGTGAGTCTCTTCTTCTCCTGTAAATTGTGCTGGTTTTCTTGAGTCTTTTCCCATACAGCATGCACCTGCTTTGAAATCATCTTCCTCTGCACATCAGCAGCCCTTTCTATAGAACGGTGTTTGTGAGCCCTGTGCTCCTGAGACATGGAGCAGCTCCTACAGAGCAGGGCCCTGTCTACCTCACAGAACATCTGCTTGGTCTCCCTGTGTGTCCCACACATGTATTCCTCAGAGCTCAGGAACTGCCTGAGTCTGGCTCTTCTGGCAATGGCCACCAGGCTCCTCAGAACCACGTTGGTTTTCAGGTTTGTCTGCTGGCAGGGTCCCTTGCATCCTGGGCACCTGGCTGGAGTCTCTTCCCAGCAAAGGAAGAGACAAGGTCGACAAAAACTGTGCCCGCACTCTAGGGTGACTGGCTCTATGAAAGTATTCATACAGATGCCACAGCTCAGTTCCTTCTGGAAGGCCTGGACAATGTCAGGATCCATCATTTCCTAGAATCTAATGAGGTGCTGGTGACTCACCCCTAAAAGCCTAGCTACCCAATAGATTGGGATATGAGGATCAAGCTTTGAAGCAGGCCTGGGCACCAAAGTCCCCCTGACACAGACTCTTATCTCCTATTTACCACTCCAAAATCACAAGTGGGCTGTGATTCAAGTGGTAAAGCACTAAACTTGTCCACAAAGTGACCTAGGGATAATGCCCAGTCTTGAGCACAAAGAGGCCCAGCAACACTGCCCTACCACTGGGTTCAATCCCCACAACCGACAAAACACCACCACCAACAACAACACCAAACCAAGGAAAGAAGAATTAAAAGAGGAGTAGATTCTCCCACTCTGATCCTCACCTGGAGTATCCAAGCTCCAAACAGCCTCCTCCTCCTGAGGGATCTTCAGCAATGCCTGAGTCTCAGACTTCCACTCTATTTATACTGAAAGAGGGTGGGCCCAGGAAAGGAAGTGTCTCTGATTGGTTGTTTAGGGAAGCTGATTTACATATCAATAGAAGTTGGAATTTACATCCTGACAACCCCACCTTTTACTTCCTCTTTCAAGGACTTGCAATTTGGTTAGGTGATTTGGGTTAGGTGCAACTTAGGTTTGTCCAGGGTTGGAAAAGTTTATTGTGTTTGTTTTATTTTGTTTTGTTTTGTTTTTTACTTCTGTGTATGCTTTATTTTTGGACTATGAGTTTATTACTTTTCCACCGGACTGTAGGACACATTCGTGGCATCATCCATTGTATCTTGTGGGTCTTCATTAATTTGTAATTTGTCAGGCCTGATGCTGGGTTGGTACTTTACCACTTAAGCCATGTCCTCTTCTGTTTGCTTTTGCTTTTGGAATAGAAAATTGAGTTTATGCTTAGGTTCCCTGGACTGAGATCTTCTGATTCACACTTTGCACAAAGCTGAGAGGACAAGAATTATCTCTTGCTTGAGTTGTGATCAGGGTTAAGTCTGCCCACAGAGCAGCCCCTCCCAGCTTTCCCATCACCTGCTTTAATCAGACCAGTAATCACCTGACTGTCGATGATCACCTGACTGTGAGCCAACAAACATCCTAGGCTCCTAGGTCACTTCCTCCCAAGTCCATTTTCCATACAAATTCATCCTTCCGATGTTGTTGTTCTTGTTGTTTGTCTGTCAGTGCTGGACTTGAACTCAGGGTAGAAGATCTGTCCCTGAGCTCTTCTTCCACTCTATTTCTCTTATCTTTATTTTAAATATCATTTATGCCTTTTTATTATAAAATGATGTGGTATTCTGATATATAATTTAATAACTCCATGCCATTTTTGAGAATGATCTAAAAATTATCATAGACATAAACATATATATATTATATACATTGGATTTCAAGAACACATTATTAATATTCAATTTGCAATAAGTTTTATCCTATCAGAATATTCTCTTTAGGGTTACAGGTTCTGTAGTATCCTTGGCATAACCTTTCCCATTTGTGGTTTTGTTACTATAATCAATCTTGTACCTTTCTTGGTGTTGATCCATTAGCTTTGAAAGCATAATCCCCTATCTGAATTGCCAGAAGCTAAATAGTAGCCTAACACTATGTTTGTATCATTGACTTTCAGGCATTGATTATCAAACAATCTTTTTAATTTTTCTTTTTTAAAAATTTTTGTCATTAGTGCTGCGGAACTCTGGGTCTGGTGCTTTCGCTCATCTCTTCAGCTCAAGGTGAGCCCTCTACCACTTGAGCCATAGCACCACTTCCAGTTTTCTAGTGGTTTATTGGAGATGAGTGTCTACGACTTTCCTGCCTGGGCCGGGTTTGAACCGAGATCCTCAGATCTGTTTCCTGAGTAGCTAGGATTACAGGGAGTGCACCACTGGAGCTGGCTAAGCATTATTTTTTATCTTCATATGATAATGACAGCAGGGATGATGGCACGATAATTGGGTACATAGAGTAAAAGACAGACACCAACAAAGAGCCATCACAACTGGACAGCAAACTGTTGTATTGTTACAATTGTTGGCTATTGTTAATCTCTCAGTATGCCTAATGTATAAATTGAGCTTTGCCATTGTTATTATTAATCTCTTAGCCTGAGTTAATGTTCTCTTCATTTTTACCCTAAAACATTATGACTTATTTTTTCTAAAGCCATTCCTTCATCTTTAGTGTTCAACCATTCACTTTCTTTCTTCCCCATTATTACCAGCAATTTCTCTAAGTATTCCAGTTCATTTTATTTTATTTTTAGGAATTAGTACTACAACTTAAAGAATCCAATCTAATAGAAAGTTTAAACACCCCAATGGTCTAGTATAGAGGTGTTTCTTTTTTTTTCTTCCCAGGATGGATAACAGGATCTAGTCATCAAAAGCCTGCTTTAGAACGTTGAGTCAACGAAACTAATACTGCTTTTTTGTTCTAGGATGTACCTGGGGCTTGAACTTAGGGCATGAGCAGTATTCGTGAGGGTTTTTTGTTGTTGTTGTTGTTGTTGTTGTTGTTTGCTTTGCTTTTTTTTTCTCCTACTACTTGGACCACAGCTCCACTTTGGTGGTTAATTGAAGATGAGTCTTTTGGACTTTCCTATATGAACTGGCTATGAACTGCCATCCTGCTCAGCCTGCTGAGTAGCAAGGATTACTGGGAAAACAAAAATGCCCACTGAATTAAATGGTTTTTGTTTTGTTTTGTTTTGTTTTTTGCTGTTATTCTGAGATTCACCTTCTTTCATGGTGAAAACAGTCACTGGGGACTCATTTTTGCATGGGTTTATTTTTATAGCAATTTTTAAATAGTTTTTTGCTCTCTTGTTGCATTGTTGCTACTTTATCTTATCTTCATTATTTTTTACATTTTATATTTTATTATATGTTACCTCCATATTTCATAACAAAATGGGATTACTGTGCAAAGAAATTCAAATTAGTACAGTATTAATGGTTTGCTTCATTTGAGAAAGGTTCTCTGCTATAGAGTTCCCAACATATAGAATCTTCACTAATAATGGTTTATCATTGGAGAAAAAGGGTCTGACAGCAAATTGGAAATAGCCAATGGGATATCTCCAGAGAAGGGAACTCTTAAACACATTCCAAAAACTCACACTGCCATGGTCAAGATAAAGAAACACCACAACCTGGCCCAGTGACTCCTCTATATAATGTGTCAGCAGTCGGCAGGTGGTAAAAAAAAAGTGTAAAGAAAGTTGCCTTTCACAAAAGGAGGAGTAAAAGGTCCTTTGATTCAGGGCAGTGGGCCTAGAAAAGGGTGTGTACCTGAGTTCTCATTTAGGGAGGTTGATTTACATATCATTTGGAGTTGGAATTTCCATCCTGGCAACCACACCTTTAACTTCCTCTTTCAAGGAAATGCCTCTTACAATTTTCTTAGACAGTGACAAGTGCTGTGTATTTTGGTTAGGTGCAGGTTAAATTTATACAGGATTGGAAAACCTTTTTTTTCCTTACCTTTTTGTATCTTTTATTTTCGTACTATGCATTAATTACTTTTCCACCAGAATGTAGGTGACTTTGTATCTTGTGGTTTTGAAAATTAGCTAAGCTTACATTGTGGAGTTATTAGATGATCATCCAAGTTTTTTATTTGGAAATTGTCATGCCTCCTGCTTGTCAGGTGCTTCACCACTTGAGCCATTTCAATCTTTCTATTCTCATTGGACTTCTAATCTCATAAAAAATACTGTATTCATTTTCTATTGGTAATGTAGTTCTCCAATTTTAATTTATGCAAGAATTCTGAACCGATTTCAAAAATGAAGGACATTTTAAAGTAATTCATTAAAATTTCATAAAAGCTATGAATATGGAGCTATATATAATTCATTACTTTTGTTTAATTTTTCACACCAGAGTTGTAGAGTATGCTCAAAGGTGATTTTTACACTAACCTTTTTCTTGTGGGAATTATTTTAATTAAGAAAATACTTTACATAGCTAAGATATGGAACCAACCCAGAAGCCCCTCAGTAGATGAATGGATCAAGAAAATGTGGTATATATACACAATGGAATTCTATGCCTCCATCAGAAAGAATGACATTTCCCCATTTGTTAGGAAATGGAAAGGCTTGGAAAAAATTATATTAAGTGAAGTAAGCCAGGCCCAAAGAAACATAGGTCCCATGGTTTCCCTTATTTGCAATATCTAGTATAGGTATGAGTCAAGCGGAAAAGATCAGATAATGTGATGTTAGGAAAACGAACCCTTAAATATGTATTTTAATGTTTTCGTTTCTTTCATGCATGTGTTTCTAACGCATTTATAAGATTATTTCTTTGTTGCTTTGTATGTCCCTCCCCCACAGTGTAACCCCGGCTTTCACTTTATTTGATGTCAGTATAACATGTGGAGGAGATGGGGACAAACAAGTCGTTTAAGGACTCAGGTGGACCTGTTGTAACAAGGAGAATTACAAAATGTCATGTCAAAGCAAGCTTTACAATGTCGGTGTGGGGGGGGAGGGGGGTATGATTGGGTGGGGGGGGAGGGGGGAGGCTGGGAAGGGAGGTGAAGGGTAAACAAAGGAGGAGGCTGCAATGCTTGGTAAGAAATGTATGCATTATCCTGCCAATGTAATTGTAACCCCTCTGTACAGTATGTTCTCAAATAAAATAAAATAAAATTAAAAAAAAAAAGAAAATACTTTAGAGACATTAATATTAGTTCAGCTATTTATTCTGCTTCATAAGGAATGTGATTTTAAGTTAATACACAGATCTAAGACAGATGATACATTTGGCATTTAGATCAATTTGTGTAATTACTTTTTTATTTAAATACTGAATACATGTTTCTGAATTTTCAATTTATTACCTGAGTCAAAGGTATATCATTACACCTGCAGAATCTAATCCACTTTACAAAGACTAAGTAACATACTAGTTTGAATTTTATTTTTTAGTTCAAAAATAATATTCAACATATATCATTTCAATAGGTTCCACTGAAAATTTATTAAGATACGCAATATCCATAGATATTTCATATTCTATATTCTTATTTTTGGATTACATTTCTGTAATCCATGTGTCTTGTGTTAGACTTCCAATTGTTCATCTCACATCTCTGTTTGTTCCAGGATTTCAGCATTAATGTTTTCTTTTTTCCGTGGTTTTATTATTTTTTCATCTCACTATCACCATTGTAACTTTTTAACATACAAAAAAGAAAATTCACTATTGCCCAGCTCAGCATTCTTTACATTTTCAAAAATCCAAGTAATGCTACTGACATACAACATACATCATGAAATGATTGATATAATGTATACAATAAAGTAATATCAAAATATTGCATAAAAATTAAGAATATGTAATGTCATGAAATTAAAATACACTATTATTAAACTGTGACATCAAACATTTTCCATTATTACTATAATATAGTAATATAAAACCATGCCATCACTCTCCAACTTGCTTTGTAAAGAATTTACACTTTGTCGAAACCTACACCTGAGCCCCTTTCCTGGTAATGAACGGACTGTTAAATGTCTCCAGAATTTGGGCCACCTCCCAGAGGCCACTGGTATGTTTGGCTCCTCCCCTCTCTCATCCCTTATAATTAGGCATGAGAGAATTCCAACTAGTCCTCATGCAACAAAGTAAGTTAGAGGACAAGAGCCCTGTTCCCCAGCTGGACGCCTCCAGGTATTCATGCAAAAATGATCTCAAAGTTGTCATTTGCCTCAGTCCTGCAGCCTTCATTGCCCTAGCCTGCAAGCTCATGTAGGTGCTTGAATAGCAAGCTGTTGTAGCACAATCTGCTCTGTAGTAGAGGTCCTTGAGATGCGAAGGTACCCCAGCCTCTCCTTGGGCAGGCTCCACATAGTCTTCAAGCTTTAACTCTTCATAATCATGTTGCTCCTTGATAACTTCCCTCTTCTTGGAGCCTGATAGGTCTGAGGGGCCCTCATCAGCAGGGGTTTGGATGGCTGCCAGGAACTTGTCCTGAATCTCAGGTGCCTTCATTTGCAAGAAGCAGTAGTAGCTCCTGCAGCTCCTTCTTCTTCTCCCTCTCCTCCTGGGAGAGCTGGTTGACACACTCATCTTTCTTCTGATATAGCTCATCCAGTACTTCCGTCTGTTCTTTATAGAATTCTAGGGACTTTTCAATGGTGCTTTTTGACAGCTGGCTGCATCGATGTTGGAGTTTATCCACTTGCTTCTGGAAGCCCACCTTTTTTAGGCAGCTTGTGGATGAAGCAGAATTTCAGGGTCTTCTTGGGCATTTGTGTGTCCTGCTTTCTATCCCATGGTTTCAACTCCTGAAGAAGAAACCCTACTGCTTCAGCTTTCTGTGGCTCTTGACTACCAGATTGGTCAGGCACCCACAGTAGGTATGTTGCTCCTGCAGCTGCTGGCTGAGCTTCGCCTTCTTTAATTCACCAATGGATAAAGATAAAAATCCCACCTGGTCTTTGGGTTGTCTGTCTTCTAGGACAGTCACAACAAGTAGAGTCTCCCCTTTTCTTTTTGCTCACTCTTCCTTCTCTAGTGAAAGCCAAAAAGCTCAGCTGGGGCCCACAGCTGGTCCTGTTTCTGTCTGGTGTTTTAAGGCATATCAAAATTGTTGTGTAATTTTTGATGGACCTTCTTGGTCCTCCAACTTAGTCCAGCAGTTGTGTGTACTTCTGCAGGTACTGTGGCAAGGCCTCATTCTTTAAGGTCAACTGCAGTTTGTAGGCCCTGTGCTGTTCACAGGTAGCTCTGAGCTCCTGCAGCTGTTCATGTTGAGCCACTTGGCTCCTTAACTCAGCCATCTTTTTCCATTCTTCTAACTTCTCCTCTTGCTGGTCCAGCTTCTTCTTTCACCTGCAGCTGTGAGTGCAGCAAAGTAGAGACCTTCTCCTCTTTCTTAGCCTATGTAAGACATCCTGTACCTGGCCCAGCTGCTCTTTGATCTCTAGGTTATGCAAAATTGTGCATCTCATGGCCTCATGTTTGTGTAATCTTCCCATTGTCTTGAAGAACTCATGCAGGTCCCAGGTCTTTCCCTGATGCTCCAGTTACCACAGCCACTCCTGCTGCTAAAGATTCTGGAGACTGAGGCTCTAGTTTTCCCACCTTTGAATGTAACACTTCTTCTCCCATTTCTGTTGTTACTTCTGCGACTAATAGGTCTTGGCTGGCAGCTGTAGCTTGGTCTGAGTTGGTCCTCCATGCTGCTGCTTGGAGGGAAGCTCTGCCAACTGCCTTTGAAGTTCCACCATGTTGGTCTCTAGGTCAAACACTTATCGCACCATTGCTCTTTCTCATCTCTCAGTTGGTTCATCTGTTGAGCCTTTTGTCTTTTCTCATGGACTTCTCCAACTTCAAGTCCCCTGCAACATGTCTCTCTCTAGCCTTAATTTGGTCATTAATTCTTTCATGGTCTCTAGCTTTGTCTCCACCCATGCCTTCTCTCCTATTACCTTTGTTTATATTTTGGTTACTCTCTTGGGGTGAATTAGGCTTTCTGACATATTGTTAGTGATTCCAGTGTTAGTGGAAAGTACACTAGCAGGAAAGGAACCAGAGGAAAATTCCAGGTATGCATGGTCTTTGGTCTCACCCTTAGCTGATTTACAGTCCCCAGTAATGTTTGTTTTGAGGTTACCTCTGTTTTTAGTTTTCTTTTTTTTGGTTTCAGTTGGTCCACCAGGAAAATTTCTCTCCAGATACTCTTTCTATAGTTTCTTGCCTAAAGAAAATTTTATTGTGCATGTGTGTCTGGTTTGGATAGATATCCCAGCACTGGGATAGGGATGGTGGAAGGACCATATTCCCAGGCTTTCTGAAATCACCTCTATTCTTGCAATCACCCACTTCCTACAGGATCTCTGAAATTCACTCAGTCACCACCTTCCTTCACCTGCCGGTAGTGGTATGAGCCAATAGAGGGAAATGCCAGTGGTACTAGGAAGCACATAATGTGGGTGTGGCCTTGATTCTTGTATCTTATTGGTCAGCTAGAAACAGATTTGCATTGTGGGATCATTGTAATCCAGACACAGTGGATAGAGACACCATGAGACCTGCTCCTACAGTCCTCCCCCATCCACATACCTATTTGGGGAGCAGGGCAGCACCAGCTCCTGTTTGCCCTCCCCATCTAACCTGCCCACTTGGGCTGATTAACTAGGATTAACTCTAGTTGTACTGGAGACTGCTCAAGACAATGTCTTCCATCCCATAATTACAATCACCAAGTTATCCTGAGTGGTTGCTCTCAGACCACTGTCATAGTCCCTCTTATGCTGGGACTATGGAGGGATTAGACCCCAGAGCTTAGGGGATGAGTGAGTGACAGACAGTATGGATGCTGGATACTGCATCATTTTATGATCTGTTTCCTCATATAACAACTTGGTCCACATATTTTACATCGCAGAAATACCGTTCAAATAATTTCCATCCAGTCCTCCAGACTGCCAGATTGTGCAAGTGCCACAATTCACTCACTCCTTACTGCAAGTTTCTAATCTGGTTCTGAATGTGTTCCCCCTACCTCCCAGGTCTCTATCCCACACGTAGTGTACCATGTTCCCCATTTGATTTATTTTTAAAATTTTTTATTGTGAAAATACCGTACAGAGGGGTTACAATTACATGTGCAAGGTAATGAGTACATTTCTTATCAAGCATTGTTGCCTCCTCCTTTATTTCCTCTTCCAATCCCTTCCCATCTTCCCCCACCCCCATCCTGCCTGGCCAAATTTGTAAAGTTCGTTTTTCAACATAACGACTTGTACATCTCATTGTTGCAATGGGTCCACCTGTATTCCTATTTAAACGGTTTGTTTTTGCCCTCCCCCTCCACAAATTATACCAACATCAATTACAATCAAAGCAGGGGTTATACCGTGGGGGAGGGACATATAAACCAATAAAGAAATCATCTTATAAATATGTTACAATCAATCACAAGAAAGAAAAAAACATTTCAATAATTATCTTGGGGTTCATTTCACCTAACATCAACTTATCTGATCTTTTCTGCTTGTCTTAGAAATATACTAGTTATTGCAAATAAAGCAAAACATGGGACCTATGTTTCTTTGGGCCTGGCTTACTTCACTTCATATAATTGTTTCCAAGTCTTTCCATTTCCTAACAAATGAGGAAATGTCATTCTTTCTGATGGAGACATAGAATTCCATTGTGTATATATACCACATTTTCTTGATCCATTTATCTACTGAGGGGCATCTGGGTTGGTTCCATATCTTAGCTATGGTAAATAATGCTGCAATAAACATAGTTGTGCTGGGAACGTTAATATGGTCTTGTTTGTGATCATTTGGGAAAATGCCCTATATTGGGATTGCTGGGTCATAGGAGAGCTCTAAGTGGAGTCTTTTGAAGAACCTTAATACTACTTTCCAAAGTTGTTGAACAAGTTTACACTCCCACCAAAAATTCTGTAGGGTACCCTTCTGTCCACATCCCCTCCACAGCTTGGTACTGGCACAAGAACAGACCTCAGGACCAATGGAATAGAATTGAAAACACAGAAATGAACCTACAGACCATAGCCATCTAATCTCCGATAAGTGAGCTAAAAAAGTAGAATGGAAGAAAGACAGTCTCTTCAGTAAGTGGCAAAACTGGTTAATCACTTGTAGAAAAATTAAGTTAGATCTTTATATATTAGCCTGCAACAGAATCAACTCCAAATGGATTAAAGACCTTGGAGTCAAAGCAGACACTCTGAAAACATTATAGGATGGAATAGGAGAAACTCTAGGTCTCCTTGGAGTAGGCCAAAATTTTCTTAATAGAGACCCAGAAACACAAGAAATCAAAGAAATGTTGGACAAATGGGATTGCATGAAATTGCAGAGCATCTGCATGGCAAAGGACATAGCTAGCAAGATCAATAGAAAGCCCATGGATTGGGAGAAGATCTTCACTACCCATACAACGGCCAAGGGTTCTCATATCTAAAATATAATTGGAACTCAAAAAATTAAATCCCCCAACAACAAATCCTCAAAGAAACAACTGCCCAATAAATAAGTGAGCTAAAGACTTGAAGAGAAACTTCTCTGAAGTGGAAAGAAGGATGGCCAATAGAAACATGAAGAAATGCTCAAATTCCCTAGCCATAATCGAAATACAAATCAAAACAACATTGAGATTCCACCTCACCCTAGTTAGAATGGCTATAATCAAGAACTCTAATAACAGCCTTTGTCTTGACATCAGAACAGGAAAGTTGCCAGGGACCTTCTCTAATACACAGTATACTTGTGCTCCTCTGTCTCACCTGGCCCCAACTGCAGCCAACTGTCTCAGCTTTCTTCAAGATTTTCTTCTAGTAGTCCTGTGTACTAACCACATTTTTACATGTCTAATAACTATGTATGATTCACTAGTGGCTATCATATAGAGCAGGCTTAGACATTTCATTAATTTCCTACTCCATATAAAAGGATGATTAAGCACAATTAGCTGATACTAAAATGCGTCTTCTTGTTGCAGGTTTGAGTGTAAGTTAGAAAATACAAAAATAAGATGGGTACTGATGGCTCATGCCTAATAATCCTAGCTACTCAGGAGGCTGAATTCTGAGGATCTCCGTTCGAAGCCAGCACAGACAGGAAAGTCCAAGACACTCTTATCTCCAATAACCCACCAGAAAATCACTATTTTGGTTTTAGAGCACCATCCTTGAGCAAAATGAACCCAGGGAGAGTGCCCAGGCTCTAAATTCAAGCCTCACAAGCAAGAACACAACAAAATACAAAAAATAATCTGTGAGTAGTTTGCATAGAATAATATCTCATTTAATCCTGGTCTTTTTTGTTTATGTGTGTTTGATTACCAGAAATAGACTCTCCTAAAATTTTGTGAAATAAAGTTACCCAGTTCTTGAGTTATAGAGCATTTGTAATCTGCTTTTTCTTGATGCTATTTTGACAAAAAGCGATCTATTCTGTCAAACCAAAGTGTCTCCAACTTGCAGCAAGTTACCATCTGTTAACACACACTTACTGGAATAATTCATATCTTAACTTCAAACTGTAACCATCAGCTATATTGTTCATAACCAGCCAGCGGTGTCAAGGCTATGAAGTCCTTACCAATGGAGTTAAAAGAACAGAATGTGCTTCGCACATTCCTTAAATCAGCCCCTGAAAGTCAAGCAAAAAATGTGAGCCCAACAACTACTGTGTCTCAGAGACATCACCACTCCTTGTGTTAAGATAAAAAGCTCAAGGGCCACCCTGCCTGGCATGCCTGCTTGACTCTGGGTAGAATGTCTAGGCTCCCTTCCTCACAGAACTAAACTGCCTTGGTGAGATCTCCTTTACTTCTGTGTGTCTATTCTATCTGGGTTAATATTTTGACTATTTTGTTTTAACACTGGAGCATTCTGGGGGATAGTCTGCAATATTCATTCTCTCTGGGATGGTGAGGAACTCTATTAGGGGATATGATTGTCCTGCTACTCAGCTGCAACAAGGTGGGGGCTGGGCAGCACTGGTGACATTTCATATCTGTGAATGAACTCCAACTCTTGGACATTACATGTGGATTTAAAAAAATTCCTAAATCTGGGCTCCTATGGCCCTGAACTCTGAAGATTATGGTTTGGATAATGGTTTGAAGCTAAACACTGATCCTCAGATCTCAGCCTCCTGAATAGCTAGGATATGAGGTGTAAGCCACCAGCACCCAGATTTGCTCTTGCTTTCTTTAGTGTAATTGCCTTACAAAGTCTTATCTCATTTAAATATGATTTCTTTCTGAGTTCTACCCTGGGCAGTACATTACAGATGGAAATTTCTCATCCTGTGCTGTCTTGGTCTTATTAAAACAAAGATTACTCTTCAGTAGATTTTTGCTGCTGCTTACCAAGTACACCATTCCCTAGTCCACTTCATGAGTGCACTAAGTATTTAAAACCTTCCATAAACTACAGGAACCATTCTAATTTCCTGGGTTAAAGTGTTGAAATATTGTATGTCTCCTTCCTTTGTCTTCTTTTCTTTTCCTTTTTCCTTTTTTCCTTTTTTTGGTCCATCGTGAGTCTTGAACTCTGGGCCTGGGCACTGTCCCTCAGCTCTTCAGCTCAAGGCTAGTGCTCTACCATTTGAGCCACAGTGCCACTTCCTCCCTTATCTGCTTGTTTTCTCTGTCTACATTCAAGGCATTTCAACATCTGTTTTCCAAACAATGAACAATATACACAGTATAGACTAAAGGGGTAGATAATCAAATATACTTGTAAAATCAAACTAAGCATGAATCTAACAAATGTTCTTGACTGATTCACTTAAAACTCTTGTCTTGGATGAGTAGTTCTAGTTGCAATTGTGGCATAAATTTCTTTTTTTTTTCTGAAATCAAATGATGGAAGAAACATTTCAACAAAGGGAAGTGAGGAATGAGCTCACACCTAAAGAAGAAACAGGGACCTTTCTAAGTTTATGGAGTACAGTAAGAAAAATATTGAAAAAGAAACAGCTAAATTTGAAATTTATGACAGGCATGATATCTAGAACCCATTACACGTTAAAGTAAGCCTGAATTTACAGCATCTATAATTTTTAGCTAGTTTTCAGGGTTTCACACCTGAAATATCTAACCACACTTGAGGCTAAGATCTAGAGAACTGAGTATTGAGGCTAACTTTGGCAGAAATGTCCTGCCTCTCTGCAAAACTATCAGCAAAAATATAAGTAGGTGTGTGGCTCAAGTGGTAAAGCTCTATCCAGTTAAAGTGGAGCAAGGAAGCATGGCTCTGAGTTCAAACCCTAATACGAAAAAATTAAAGAATCACAATTCTGGATTCTTGAAATTCACTTGAATGTAAAATCATTTGGCAGAAAAGACTGTAAAGAAAAAAATTAAAGCAGAAAAAGTGTATTGTTCTATACACACAAAAAAGGTTTTATAGATATATAAATATATCTATATATAAATATATATATATACATAGATAGATAAAAATATACATACATAGTTGTGCAATATATAGAGAATAATGTCTGTAATTACATATATACATATATATATAACAACTAAGTGTATACGTTTGTCCATAATCCCTAAATTAAACTAAAAGTCCATATTTTAAACTATGACTCTTAGAAAGCATTGTCTTCACCTTTAAATATTTTCTGGATATTAATTTGTGTATGAAAGAGGAAAAGAATTTAAGTACATGTAACAATATTTATATTAACATGACCAAATGTAATGGCTTTACATAATTCTGTTTCATAATTCAAGTCATTATGCATTAGTTATATTGAGATTTTAAATATGAGAATTGTACACATATTAACAATCTATTTCTGAATAAGTTTGCTCTCTCCAACATCTTCCTATGTTCCCTTTCCTCTTTCTAGCTTTTTAAACTGTGCTTAGTGGATATATTTATATTGTTTACACATATATATGTAGATATGTGTATATGTATGTACCCTCATATATACCTAGAAATGTCCATATGCAAATATATACCTATATGTGAATACAATACAAATATATATTATATTAACAATACAATATTGTAATTATATATTTATATATTACCCCCTTTTATATCCATGTCCCATGATAATTATTAATTTTTACTATATTTGTTATTATGATTTTTCTGGTTTCTCATCTGAGAACAAGACTAGCCATTGAGATTTTTTCACATGAGTAGAAATATCACTGTCATATCATAATTAGAAGTTCTATGAGAAGAACCAGGAAATTTAAGAATATATCTAGAAAAAAGAGTCTACCCTTCTCATTCTCAGTCTTGGCTTTCCTTCACTTGTACCTTTGTTCCCCACGATGACCTTTCAACAATAATACTGTTCTGTCATGGCTTACAATGACTAAGATTCTGACAACATCACAAAGAAAATTTTTCTCGATTGAGGATAGATTGCTAGATAAGGGCTTTTAACAAAATAAAAATTAGATCTTTTTTCTTTTCATATTATCTTTTCTTCTTAAAGTGTTTTTGATTGACACATCACAATTCTATATACGTTAGATGAATAATGAGCTGTTTTATTCTAGCTTTGCTTTGCTTTCTGCATTTCTGGTATTGAACTCTGAGCCTCACACTCGCACTGTGGAGGCTCACCAGGATATAATATGTTTTGACTTGTTCCATCATTAGACAATCAAATCTGAGCAATCAGCGTATTGATCTTTAAAGTTAAACATTTCGAAGTCAATGGGGATGTTACAAGTTCTTTTTCTAAATTTGAAATTTCTTAGCAACATAGAAAATAAATAAACAGATAACAATTCAACAGGTTGAAATACAGAAAAATATACTATGTAAAGTTTTTCACAAATGCCCACGTGAATAGATGAAATTCTAAAGAGAACAGCTTGAATTTACCCTTAAAACTTATTCTATAAGAGGCAACAATGCTTGATAAGAAACGTACTCATTACTTTGCTCATGTAATTGTTACCCCTCTGTATTATATTTTCACAATAAAATAAATAAAATAAAAATATTCTTAAAAAAGAGAGTGAGGGAAGGAGTGATATTGTCAAAAAAGAAATGAACTCTTTACCTGACTTACGTAACTGTAACCCCCGTGTACATCCCCTTATGACAATAAAAACTTCAACCATTCTAGCCATTGTATTCAGTATAAAGCAAACATAAAAACATCTATTCACTAGCTCTTCTTAACCTTCCTGAAATTTAATGTGTCCCTTTTCCATGATATAATAGTAAATATAAATGAACTATAAACGTATTGATCGCCAGGTGCCAGTGGCTCACAATGTAATCCTAACAATGAAGTATGCTGAGATCAGAAGATTGTGATTTAAAGCCAACAGGCAAAAAATCATCTATGAGACTCTTACCTCTAAATTAACCATCAAAAAGCCTAAAGTGGAGAAATGGCTCAAGTGACAGAACATTAGACTTGAGAAAGAATAAATAAGTACATACATAACTCAAGGACAACATCCCAGGCTGTTAGTTCAAGCCCCATGATCAACACACACAAACACACACACAAACACACACACACACACACACACACACATTGCTTTCTGCTCTTCCATTTATGTTGAAAATATTATCTCATGTGAGAAGCATTTAACATACTTTTTAAATTTTTATCATACTTTAAATTAAAAAAGTATCCATTTTATAAAAAAAACAGGTATTCTAGGCACTTGCTATCTGCTAGGAGACATTAATCATACCTTGATATAGTTAATGCCTTAATTAATTTACCTGTGACTGGTAGACATATATTATTATTATTATTTCTCCTCAACAAATGTGGAAAATTTTGGAAGAAAATGTGATAATAGTGGAATTTCATAAAATTTATGCTTCATAAGAGGTAATAATCATTGTAACTCCTAAACACAGCTTAAAACCAATAATGCAGTGATATTGAATTTCTCTGTAGTTTATATAGTGTGCAAAAAATTGATACTATATAGTATCTCCTTTACATTTCCTTGGAAGAAGCTAAATAAGAATATATACATCTTAAAATCATAAAATAACACTTTGGTTATATTAATGAAATGCCCACATTCAAAATCATTAATAAGTTTATGTAAATAGTACAGCTCTTAGATATTCAAATTTTGAAAGTTTTGAAACAAGTCATTCAAAAGTTTAAAACAATAATAAAAATAATCATTTTAATCAAACTAAACATATCCTTGATTGGACCATCAACTTTCATAGGAATATATAAATCTAGATAAATAGTATTCTTGAGCATGTGTGAGTTGTGTTTGCACAGGTATGCGAGTACTTGTGTCTCTTTGATATTTATATTGCATTCTTCTCTTTGTTGTGTATTGATTCACGTTAATACCAGTTTTGCATAATTCATCATGCATTTAAAAACGTGAAAGACAGTGGTAACCAAAGGTAGCCCTCTGTAGAAAAATGGTGGCATGTGAAGAGCTCATCAGTTTGAAATCAAGCAGTGTATCATCATTTATCATTCATTAAATCACACACAGCTTCAAACATCTCCTTAGTGTTTATATTGGAGAAGGGCAAAATGCATAGATGCATGCATAGACACATGTTGTTACCTAATAAATCTCTTCATGCTTTTCACTGGCAGTATAAGTGTCTGACCTTGGAAGCGACCTCTCATCTGGAGTCTTTACATAGAGATGTAGGAGCAGCATTGACAAGCAAAATGAACCCTTGATAATCGCTGACACTGTTAGCATGGTTAAGCTTCTTAAAATATTACCACGGAACCTTTCCTTCATTTTTACAAACATATTTCAATTGTACTACATACTTTTTAAAACTCTTAAATAGAGCCATGATGTAGAGGAATAAAATGCTAGGCAAACAAGAAGAACTAATCCGTCCAATAATAAGTGAATAATAATAATAAGCCACAGGAAAGACAATATTAAATCCACCCAAAATTGCAAGAGGGAAAGATTAGAGTGGCAATATCAAACCCATGAAATTATAAAGAATGAGGCAATAAAAGTAAAGTACTGAGATGAAAAGTAATGTTATTAATTGTCTAGTAGCTTTTCTTCCCAGTGGATCTCATTTATCTTTGGAAGAAGTTTAAAGAAAAATCACAGCCCCTGCGTAAACTTTGTTTTTCCACTGTCAGGTGTATCAGCAACATCTTGTATTTACAGCTGTCTTCACAAATCACAGGCAATTATGTATGTGTCTTTTCATTTACAACAAGTATCATCTTTGCAAAACTCTAAACTTTATTCCTTTGTGATTTTTAAATAAAAGCCTGTGATTTTATTTGCCTATGGTTTAAGAAACAACTTAGAAGACATTGAAGAGTTCATTGTTGCCACACCATGACAGGTTCTATTACTTATAAAGCAGAGTAGATTCCATGCTAATATTCATATGGCCAAATTGTATATATTAAAGAAAATAATCTCAGTACATCTTAAAACTTTTGATGGTACTTGGCTCTTTACTTATTACATTTCTTTATGATTTGTTAAACTACAGTTAAGAGAGCTATTATTTCTTTCCCAAATGCAAAGAAGAAATAAATATTTTTACTTAATGAGATATCAGACATTAACTCATATTCTAAGTTGATTTGAGGAGAAAATGGATATTTCATTTCTCATTATGACAAAAAATAAACAATTCATTCTTAGATGTACTTTGTTTTAAATATATATATATCACTAAAGATTAAATTTACCTGAAAATAATGGCGATCCAAAATAAAACTGTCAAGAATAAGTAAAAAACGTAACATTTTTTCTGATATTTTGAAAGAAAGCAGTCTGATTTTATTAATGCTTTAAAATCTGCAAATGAGTATCATGGTTCATCCTCTCTGAATTTCAATAGTCCAATCTAGAAACAATGGAACCGTTCCTCTTTTCTAATCCATAAAAAATCCTCTTGGCAGTTTTTTCAAACTGTACACTAAGTCTAATTACTTCTGTCACCTTTAGTGCTACATGTATGTTGAAGCCAGAACCTCTCTTACTTGAATTATTGCAATAGAGTTCAATAAGTTCTTTGTATTGTTTCTCATATTTTATAAATTCAACAAAACAAACAGAAACTTCTATATTGTAATTCTGCCAATTTTCCCTTCTACTCAAAACCATTCTGTGGCTTCTCATGCATGTAGAATTATAGGTAAGTTGGTCTTACATAAGTTTCATAACCATCCCTACTTCTTTGACATGTTTTCTCTTATTCTTATATTTTATGACTTCAAAAACTTTAACTTCCATATTGTTTACTGAACAAGACTGACTCCTTTTCTGTCTCCCAGCCCATCTTTTTAGAATATTCTTATCCTAGCTATCAATTTGGTAGTACTGGGGCTTGCATGCATGGCCTTACCATTGGTAGGATAGACTTCTACCACTTAGCAGCAACTCCTAGGCTAGCTACCAATTTTGATTCTTCAATTCCTTGCTTAGATCTCACTTTCTTAATGAGGACTGCCTTGAGTATGGCATCTCCCACTGAAACTTCATCCTCACTGGACCTCAAAATTTAAACACCACATTTATTCCATACCATAATTTATTTCTAGTATGATATATGTTTTACTGATTTCATAGATATTTGTTTATGAACAGTCTTTTTGTCTAGAGTCGTTTCTATTTTTGTCTATTATTTAGTGATTTTTTGTGTGCCCTAGATCAATTCAGAGCACGTGTTTTATGTGCCATATTCAAGTGGTTTTGTGGATTGAAGCCTTTTATTAGAATGGAAGAATAAAACTAGGGTTGGTGATAAGTAACCACTCATGACCACCAAACCTATAGTGTGCTAAATTGATTAAACCTCTTTTCCTTGGGAACATTTAGCAGTGAGTTGGATAGAAGTAGTATGCATTTCTGGATTCATGGATTTTTTTACAAATGAAGTTAAATTTGTCTTCACAGATTTGATTAAGTCATTATTACCACTATTTCTTGATCAGTATGACTGAGACTTATGAGTTAGCCATTTTCCTAGATCAGAGAATAAAATCTAAATTTAGGTATTGAAATGTTATTTATATATATGAGTAAATATACATTTTTCTATGTATATTCAATAATCAATGGCTATTTTTTGTCATGCATTCTTGCTCTCTTTCTCGTTCTATTTCTCTGTTTGCATGTAGATAATTATCACTCTATTCTTCTATAATTTACCCTTTTCCTATCAGTCGTTGGGTTTGAACTCAGGGCCTACACACCAGGCTAGCCCTCTACTACATTAACTACAGTGCCACTTCTGGGTTTCGGTGGTTAAAGGGAGGTAAGAGTCTCATGGACTTTTCTGCGCTGGAAGGCTTCCAACCACAATGCTTATATCTCAGCCTCCATAGTAGCTACGATTACAAGCATAAGCCACAGGTGCCCAGCTTGTATATTTCTGTTTTATTCTCTGCATCTAATAGAGAGGATAAGTAGGTTTGAGAGCCTTTCTGGAACCAGAGAGAGATCCAATCTACAGAAACATCTTACACTGTTCAGGCAATTTTACCCTGGACCATTCTCCATTATCCACAACAAAACCCCAAGTTAGGGTACTGGAACTGTGGCTCAAGTGGTAAAGTGCCAAATGGATTGAAAATGCCAAATGAGAGTGTGAGGCCTTGACTTCAAGAAGCTCTACTACTGGCATGAACAAACAAACAATTAGTTAACTAATTACCTGGTTAAATAATTAATTCCATAATTAATTACTTAAATTTTGAAACCTTATAAAATTGAAGCTAGAATGTAGCTCTTTCAAAACATTTAAGACCAGTTTAGTAAGCTTGCATTTCTTTTCCCCGAATCTCACTTTTGTTTGTGCTAAATCTCATGCACTCCCTGTGCAGTTGATATAATCACTTTCTATAGTCAAACTAAGTTTAGGCTTAGGAAGCTGTATTTGTTCATCTGACTGATATTCACTCACTCATGTCATAAGACATTATGGAAACTGGATCACGTTTCCCTAACAGCCTGGGAGACATAGATTTAACAACTGCATATCTCAACTAATTATTATTATTCCTTGCTTGTCTTGTTGTACTAATCATTTGACTATCAAATCTGTCATTCAACCACACATACAAAAATTACATACATGTGTTAAAAAATCTGAATATCTATAAGTTATTAAAAGCAAAGTAAATAAGAAATGTTTTAGGTTTTAGAAATGTTTCATTTTAAGATGCAGAGTTGTAAGATAGGGTCAAGTTGTACAATGGTTGTTCAAAGCTTATAATTATCTCCATGTTGAAAACAGAGTGATCTCATTGTTAAATGCAAATAAATATTGGAGAAATGTGGTATGGATTCTAATGTGTGTAGCTTAAATTGCATGATCTATGTGCTTCAAAGTGAATTAATTATTATGATGCATTTTTCACATTGGAAATAAGTCAGTTGACAAAGGCTTTGATTCTTTGGTTATAATTGTAAAAGAAAATAACTGGCAATTCTTGGTTTATCAAGATTGGAATCTTAGAGCACCAATTACTCTAAAATAAAGCAGAAATATATACGCTAAAATAGTGCATAGAATGTTCAATTAGATACATGGACTTTGCCAGACTATTGGCTTTTCAATAATTCATGTGAAATTCTCTGACTATAAAATATACAGATTCGTAAGTATACCCTGCTGTGACTGGAGAGTGACAAGCCATTGTGAAGGCTGCTTGAGAAACATAAATCATTTCAAAATAAATTTTCATGCATTCTACTAGACAGCACTGATAAAATGTGTTTATGATTAAGGACATTTGTCTTAGCTGAAAAAAGCGCTGAACTATAAAATATAGACACATTCATATAGATGTATGGACACATTATCTTAGAATATCTATCCATTCTGATATATGATGTTTCCCATTGATTTGAGGCCATAATTAAAATTCCCTATATGATTTCTGAATAACTAAATGTAGCATTACATTAAAAATGTGTTTCTTTCTTCCAGCATTTTTTTCAGGAACACATTTGCCAATTCACAATAAATAGTGTCAATTATCAACATGTATAAATTTCAACTATTTATTTATTTATTTTTGTCGGTGGTGAGGCTTGAACTCTGGGCCTGGGCGCTGTCCCTCAGCTCTTCAGCTCAAGGAGAGCACTCTACCATTTGAGCTACAGCGCCACTTACAGTTTTCTGGTGGTTTATTGGAGATAGGAGTCTCACGGACTCTCCTGCCCAGGCTGGCTTTGAACCGCGATCCTCAGATCTCAGCCTCCTGAGTAGCTAAGATTACAGACGTGAGCCACCAGCACCCGGCAAATTTCAACAATTTATTGAGCAGCATGCTTGCTTCATTTAATATTTAGGTCTATTTTATTATCTCGAGTTTTGGAACTTGTGTTGATGTCTTAAAACTTTAAATATATTTTCAGCTTCCGAACACATTGTGACCATTAGTTTATGCAATTAATTTTCCTTTAAATTTAATCTCTTACTTGTCTTTTCTTCCCTTCTCTGCTTTCTGCTTGGATAACTTTGCTCCTGTCTCCTTAACTACTTTTACTGACATTTAGCTACTGATGGTTTATCTATGTTTTTCCTGATAAGAACATGTATTTTAGTTTTAACGATGGTAATAGAAGGTTAGAATTGTAGCCATTTCCTCTGTTTTCATCATGTCTAAAAAGTGCTTTGAGATATTATGGTCTTTTTTACTTTGAAATAAATGGGCACCTCAAACTGCCCATTTTAGGATGCCCTATTTGTCTTTACATATTAGTGATTAGATGATGAGAAACAAACTATAGCTATATGGTATTTGTAGTTAGTTCTTCCAGGTGAGACCTAACATCCCTGACCAAATTTGAAAATTTTTCAGTTGTTTTCCCTGTGATTCTCACCTTTAATCACCCTCGCTGTTGTATTTGTGCGCATTCAACCTTTTATGTTTTATAACTTATCCTCCTAGTTACATTTGGCTCTTGTTGCATTGTTTTCCCATCATTTTTGACTGAATGTTACAATGTAGATATTTTACTGTGGATATATTGCTTCTGGAATATATAATCTCTTACAAAATCTACCTGTTAAATTTATATTAAGTACCAGAGTTTTGTTTATTTTTTTATTTTTTGTTTATTTATCTATGTTGAGGTGCTTAGGATAAGACTGTAATGGAGTCTTAATCAGCAGGGACACTGGATATAAGTATAAGGATACTGTACTACAGCATGTCAGTGTCATATATTAATTATTATTATTACTATTGCATTGTGTGAAGAGTGTTATTTATATTGAGTTTTGAGCTCAATGCTTCTTACTCTTTTGGCTTATTTGCACAGTGTACCCTAGCAGTTAAATCACACTCCAGCCTGACTTTTTTGTTGGTTCTATTGGTGACAGAGTATCATGGACTTTACTGGCTTTGAACTATGATTGTCTGGATTTCAGACTCCTGAATTGCTTAAATTAGAAGCGAAGCCAAGGGAACCATCTGTCAATGGTCAAACTGCAAAGATCAGGTTTGAATATCAATAATCTTTATACTTGAATCAAATTCTCAAACTTTGTTTCTGAAGTTAATGCAGATCAGTCAATATATGTGATGTATAAGTAAACATACAATATGTAGAGCTACAATTTAAGTGAGTTGCTCTATGAAGAACATTCTCCAAACTTTTTTTTTATTTTGGTTGTGGGACTTGAACTCAGGACTGGGTACTGTCCCTGAGCAATTTTGCTCAAGGCTAGAGCTCTACGACTTGGAGTCACAGCTCCAGTTCTGGTGGTTAATTGGAATTAAGAGTCACATGGAATTTTCTTGTGTGGTCTGGCTTTGAATTGAATCCTCATATCTCAGCCTCCTGAAGAGTTAGGATTACAGGAATGAGCCACCAGCACCTGGATAACTATATATCTTTTTTGGCTTTTTCTTTTTTGGTACTGGGGATTCAATCCAGGACTTTGCCCTTGCTAGGCGAGCACTTTGCCACTAAAGTACATCCCAGCCCCATTTTTAACACAATTCCTAATCATGTCCTAAATGATCTCCTTAATGAGATTGCTGTTAGGTTTCTCTTAGATACTAATTTGACAAACAAACTTAGTTTAGATGTACTTTGAGCATATTCTATTTTAGATGGTGGAATATCTACAGTGTTAATGTTTAGAATGAAGAGAATAGATGCTAAATTTTATTAATTTGTTCAAGCCACAATATCCACACTCACCTGCAGAATCATGAAATCATACTACATTTAACTATTCATATATGCTCGTAAGAAATATCAAATTAAATAAAATTTTAAAATATTAGAGGATGTGTTTATTTAAAGTATAGAGTTTACTTACATCCTCATATTCTAAAAAGTTCTCTTTCAATTTTTCCATTGATTATTGTCTCTTTCTTCATATATTTCAACCAGAAGCTTTGGCTCTCCATTGACAAACAGATTCCATTTAACATAAGCTACAGGATTTTCTTCTTGCAAAATAAGAGCTGCAAACTAGTATGTAAGGCACATTCTGGTTTCCAATAATCTTCACAAAATTTATTATGGTTACTTAACTTTTTCCAATTTTCAGTGTGTCTTATGTTTTACACCTAATGTATTTAAAACATGCAATCTCATCATACAGGAAAGCTTGTCCAATTAATTTAAGCAGTATCAATCATGTTGACTAGGCTAAGTCATTTCTGAATAAACATTGCATGCATGTATTATGCTAAAGAACAACTTAAGAAGATATAGTGTATTTTCTTGTAAAACTGAAAGGATGAATATGTAGTTTAAAGCAATATTTCTTCACTTTGTAATTGTTTATTGTTTATAGAACATATGGTTAACATTTGGCTTATAAAATTTTAAATTACACTGTAGATATTGTTGTTATTTTGAAAATAGATTTTTTACAGTCATATGATTTATGTATACTTAATAAATATTGAGTTCTATGGTGCAAGTAAATGGGTATTAGCCAGGTGCTGGGGTTGATGCCTATAATTCTAGCTATTCAGAAGGCTGAGATCTGAGGAAATAGTTTCAAAGCCAGGAAAAAAAATCCATGGGTCTCTTAGATATAATTAACTAGAGAAAAGATGGAAGTGGAAGTGTGGTTTTTTTGGTTTTGATTGAAGATGCCATGTGAGAGCTTGAAGCCTAATACACTGCTGGGAGGAATATAAATTAGCAAAACCACTCTGGAAGCCACTTTTGGAGATTCTTCAAAAAAAAGTAAAAGAAAAAGAAAGAAACCTAGGGTTCCCTTACAATCCAGCTCTTGGTCATCTACCCAGAATATTACAAGCCAGTACACAGCAAAGCCACGTACAACCATGTTAATTGCTCATTATTCACTATAGCCAAGTTATGCAAACAGCACAAATGTCTTTAAATGGATCAGTGGAAGCAAAAAACTGTGGTTCATAGTTTCAATGGAATTTGCTCAACTAGTGAAAAGAAATGATTGAACCTGGAAAACATCATGTTAAGTGAAGTAAAACCAGCTCAGACAGCCAAGGAGCGAATGCTTTTTCTCATGTGTTTATAAATTAAATTATAAACCTATTCAAAAATATGTAGGAGTCATGTAACATAGCCCCCCCCCCAAAATTGTCTACAGCACAGAATCCTTGGGGGAGGATTTTAGTGATATAACTCCTTGGAACACTAGCAAACAGTTTCACAAAATGAAAACCAGAAAGTTCAGAGACCAGCTTTGTAGGGTGTCTGGAGGAATTGTTCAAAGGCAGTGGCAGATAAATGGAAAGAAGAAAGTTGAACAGATATAGACATTATATTCAATGCACATATATGAAAATGAAATCATGTAAGCTTAGGAATGGGTAGAGTTGGGAGAGATGGGAGTGGGAATGGTGGAAGGAATGACATGAATCAAGATGTATTATACTCATAGGCTGACATGTTGACTTGAAATCCCTTTGTACAGGCAATAAAAAATGCCTTGTCTTTGTTAGTTTGCCAGAAATATACAGTGTTTCTCTTCACTAATCCAGTACCAATTGTTTATTCTAGCAAGGAGTTATGCAGTTCATCCAAAAGTTTATTTCTAGGTTTCAGCTTAAGTGAGCATTTGTGTTCCCATTGAGCTATATAAACTATTGCTTGCCTTTAGTTATATCATTCAAAAGTTAATTTAATACCTCTGGTGAAACAAACTTGGTTATAAGCTGATGCCCTCAGACTCACAATAGCATTTCTCTAACAGTATCTTCTGCTGGACATTTCTTATAATGTTTAAGTACTAAATTCCTCAACAATGAGTTAATCATTTGTACAAAATGCCAGATTCAATATAATTTCA
The DNA here is from genome assembly GCF_024711535.1 of Dipodomys merriami. NCBI lineage: Eukaryota > Metazoa > Chordata > Mammalia > Rodentia > Heteromyidae > Dipodomys > Dipodomys merriami. The sequence goes on along the minus strand of NW_027206418.1, from coordinate 192,554 downwards.
TAAAAGTAAAATTTATCTGTCTTGTTTAAACAATCTACCTACTGCATCTGGGTGCTCATTTCCGGAAAATGAATTCTATCCAGGAAGTCTATCTACAACTACCAGTTGATTTGTTATCCTTACATGATACATCAGTTAACAATCTCAGTGTTTAGCATAGCTTATTAAATCATTGTGCTTACAGTATTTGTCTCTTTATAGTATGAAATCAGCAAAAGTTTTATGTCCTTAAATAATTTTTCCAGGCTTTGAATTACTCACATTTTTCATGTTAATATGCACTACATACTGGTTGAATTGAATTCAAGTAGGATATTGTCACTATGAATGCAATGAACGCAAACAATGAATGCAAATCCTTATTTCTGTTTTAATTTTTTAAATTCCAAAGCCAGGTTCAATGGCTCATGCTGCCTCTAAACCTAGATACTCAGGAGGCTGAGATTTTAGGATCTTGGTTTGAAGCCAGCCTGAGCAGACAAATCCAAGACAATATTCTTACCAAAGAGCTGAAAGTATGTAGCTCAAGGTAGAGCACCTGCATGAGTGACAATATGCAACATGAGTCCATGAATTCAAGTCTCAATACTGACAAACACCAAAACAAAGCAAAAACAACTAATTTGTCTCCTAGAAATATTCATTGGATCTAACAGAATTAGTCAACTGTTTAACATATAAAAAGTACTAAATTTTTATGCCATTATCCCTTTTTGTTTATTTTTTTGTAGTCAATAAATTCATTGTATATGAATCTGCTATGGTTTTGCAAGACATATCTGTGCTGTAACTTATGTGCTGTTGTTCTGGAATCCACAATATTTCTCTCAATGTCACATTTATCTGAATAGTCTATTACTAGACTTTTAACTCTTCATCTATAATTGAGTCATTTCATTGTCACCCATACATTTTCGAAATAGATTCACTCAAACTTAAAAAAATACAAAATCAACATTTTTATGTATAGAGATATATAGTTATTCATTACAGGTCAATGGCATATATTCCAGTAATATGACTATAAAATTAAAATATTTTTAAATTACAAAAGTGACTAAGCAATGAGATGCCACGTCTATGAATGGACCTCACAGTACAGAGTGAAATGCTCTGGTTACTAATTGAAAGTGTTGTACAGCCATTTTGATTATGAATGGGAGGAAAAGAGCATCCGTGGAAGTATTTCAATCTCAGTATCCAAGTATATTAGTCCAAAGATAAACTCCACTGAATAGTTTTGTGCTTTGAAATGCCAACAATGGGTCTCAAATCTGATGACTTTCTGGACTTTCATTTATTTATAGACTGATTTAATGGGGAACTTAATTCTCTTTGTCAAGCATTATTTTTTTTTTGTAAAATGGGAATACTATTACTTATTAAAAGAGTATAAAGGATAACATTTGTGCTCACATATACAATATATTCAGCATGTCATAGATTATATTAGATGATATTTTGTCGCTCTTTGGAGGATTTCTTTGTTTAGTTGCATTTAAATCACCATCCTGCAGATCTCAGCCCCTAAGTAGTTATAATTACCCAGTCCTAATGAAATTTTCAGTATGTATGTTTTGTATGGCATTATAATTTTGCCACATTATGTCAATTTATGATAAAAAATAATCCTTAGCCAAACACTTCATAGGTGAAATTGTCCAATAGGAAATTAGTGCAAAACATTAAAGTATTGACACATGAGAATAAAAAAATCTCATTCAAAAATCCAAAAATCATAAGGCTCATAGTTTGGGGGGAAGGATTGCAATCATCAAATTCTTATTCAAGAGGAATTAAGCTATTTACATATTACTAGGTATATGATTTGAAATTCAGATATGCAAATAAAGCACTCCATGTTTTGGCACGGTTTCTGGGTGTTGGTGGGTTTAATTGCCTTGAAAAATTTTAAAAGGTTGAAAACACAGAAAATTTCTTTTCCAATCAACACACAGACAACAAAACATCTTTTAAAATGTTTATAAAAATTAACATACTAGGCTTTGGAAAGGTGACTCAATTAGTAAAGCTCCAGCCAATGACTGTCCTGATCTTGGACATAAAAATTAATAAACTAGTCTATACATTTATGTAAACAATGGCTGTTAGTGATGATAGTCATAAAAATTACTACTGGACTTGAACTCAGGGTTCCAGCCTCACTTGTATTTTACCACTCAGAACTTATGCTATACCACTTAAGTTGGGACTCCACTCCTGAATTTTGCTGATTACTTGGTGACAAGAGTCTCTTGGATTTGTCTGCCTTGACTGGCTTAGAACTTCTTTCTGAGCTCGCAACCTCTTAAGTATCTAGGATTGCAGATGTGAACCACCAGTGCCTAGAAGGATAAAAGTATTAAATTTCTAATAGTTTGCAAATAAATTTTACGTTCTACTACAGAACAATTGAATAGGAAATATCTATCAGACACATTATCTTTACTTCTTAAAGTATTTAAGTACATGGTACAATAATTCAAGTCATAATCACATCACCATTTGTCAGCAAACTAACCATTCTTTCTATATTAGTTGTACTTTGAATTATCTAGATTTTGTGAGAACATGTTTATGTATTATCTAGGTATTATGAGAATGATCGTTCACACATGTACCTATATGTTTATGCATGTGCATGAATAAATATAGCAAAGCAAGGTTGTTGGATGAAAATGAGCAAATACTTTTTCATTCTATTATAGTTGCATATGAGCATTTGGGATCTCACAGTAGTTCTCAAAAATTCTAAAAATCATTAGGCATATAATTTGGGGAGATGGATTGCAACCATCCAATTTCAAATTCTTATTCAAGGGGAATTAATGCTTATTTGCATATTACTAGGCACATAATTGGAAATCAGGATATGCAAATTTAGTGATTCATATTTTGGTCTTGTTTCTGGGTTTTTGTGGGTTTAATTGCCCTAAACAATTTTAAAAAGTTCAAAACATGGAAGATTTCTTTTACAATCAGCACACAGACAACAAAACTTGCAAGTACTGACAAGAGTCAATGGTTGTGACACTGTTTACATTATGTGAAACATTTGTATCCTTAGCCAGGAAAATTTTATTTTCTCTTTCTTACATTTTTCATTTCTTACCCTCTAAATTTTTATACTAATCACTATATTTTTATGAAGTGACACAGATAGGTATCGATTAAATTACAGTGGATTAAATACAAATTCGAGTATGTGAGATCCCCTGAAGATTACTGTGAGAGTAAGTTTATGAATGCAAGTGATGGCATCCAAAGGAACCTATATCTGTGCCTGGGCTGAAGTGTGACCCTCCACCAACTTTACTTTTTCAGCCCTCATCCCTCATACCCAGGAATATGATACTTACAATAGAGATTTTGCACCAAGGAAAAAGTTAAAATGAGGCCTTTAGGGGATAACACAGTGAAAATGAACTATGATCCATTATTGACAAGGAAATATAGTAGAGAAACAAGCCCAAGGAAAAACAGTAGCAGGAAAACAAGTGCAAGGGAGGAGACAGGACCCCCATGGAAGGGAGGGGAGGATGCTTCCAACACCAGCATCAGCTTGACTTCCAGCCTCTCTAAGTGTGAGAATAAACAAATAATTCAGTTATAGTTCACCTTGAGTGTGGTATTTCATTTGAAAGCCTTAGCAAAGGAATATAAAGCTTACAATGCTTTTTCTTAATCAGTTTTTATTGTGAAAATACTGTACAGAGGGGTTACAGTTCCATGAGCAAAGTAATGAGTACATTTTTTATCAAGCATTATTGCCTCCTCCTTTGTTTCCCCTACCATCCCTTCCCTCTCACCCCACAACTACAGTCCCTCCCAACCCCCTACTCCACCCCCAGCCTAAATTGTAAAGTTTGTTTTTCAACATAGTGTCTTCTAGATCTCATTGTTAAAATGGGTCCACCTGTAACCCTATTTAAAAAATGTGTTTTTATTCCCTTCCCCTCCCCAAATTATGCTAACATCAAATACAGTGAAAACAGGGGTTATACCATAGGGGAGGGGCATACAAAGCAACAAAAAAATCACCTTATAAATATGTTAGAAACAATAGCAAGAAAGAAAAACCACTTGAGTCCTTACCTTGGGGATCGTTTCGCCTAACATAAAATTATCTGTTCTTTTCTTCTTGTCTCATACATATACTAGTTATTGTAAATGAGGGAAACCATGGGACCTATGTTTCTTTGGGCCTGGCTTACTTCACTTAGGAAAGTAGTATGGAGGTTCCTCAAAAGACTCCACATAGAGCTTCCCAATGACCCAGCAATTCCACTTTTGGGCATTTACCCGAATGATCACAAACAAGACCATACTAAAGCTACTAGCACATCTATGTTTACTGCAGCATTATTTACCATAGCTAAAATATGGAACCAACCAGATGCCCCTCAGTAGATGAATAGTTCAAGAAAATGTAGTATATATACGCACAATAGAATTCTACGCCTCCATCAGAAAGAATGACATTGCCCCATTTGTTCGGAAATGGAAAGACTTAAATACTTTTCTAAAATAAGTTTGCAAAAGACTTCTGAAAACGTGGATTGAACGCTATTTGTGTGTGTGTGTGTGTGTGTGTGTGTGTGTGTGTGTGTGTGTGTGTGTGTGTGTTATTTGTCTGTGTGTGTGTGTGTGTGTGTGTGTGTGTGTGTGTGTTGGTCCTGGAGCTTAAACTCAAGACTTAGGCACAGTTACTGGGCTTCTTTTGCCCAAGGCTAGTGCTCTATCATTTGAGCTACATTTCCAGAATTTTTGGTAGTTTCTTGGAGATAAGAGTCTCAGGGACTTTGCTTCCCAGGCTGGCTTTGAACTACTATCCTCATATCTCAGCCTCCTGAGTAGCAAGGATTACAGGTGTGAGTCACTGGTGCCTGGCAAAACTGGTTATTTTTCAAACGCATTTTCCTTATCTCCAAAGTTAAATTGGCCATTTTACCTGATTTATATCATTAGTGCAGTTTCCCATGATCCCTGACTATGTTGCATACATAGACATACTTGTAGCAATGTGATTATTATATGTTTTTCTTGCTCACTAATCCTTGAGGAATCACAAACCAGTTTAAAGTAGAAGCTGTTGTTTGAAATGAAAAGTATACTAAAAATCAATGTGCTATCTAGTTACTGATCCATGGTACAAAGTGTCGAAGAGGTAATTGTGCCAGCAATCCCTGCACACACGTCTTTCCTCATTTTAAGAAGAGAGAAAAAGCATAATGTAGTTTCCAGGCAGACCTTACTGCCCGTTTCTAAAACTAATCCATATAATAGATACATTTTATTCAAGATAATATCTTTTATATCACAGAAGTACAATCTGAAATGCTTAACTGTTTTAATCTTCTAAAAATTAGTCTCAGATTGACTCTCTCCAACAGTAATGCTTCTCTTCAGTTAGAACAAAAGTCCCCCTGGCACTAATTTGGTTTCCTTCTGAGCTGTTACTGCAAAGGCACCTACTAGTGCTCTTACACCTAAGAAACATTTCTCCAGAAGTTTTGTCTTTTTTTTTTTGGGTACTAGGGATCGAACCCAGGACGTTGCACTTGCTAGGCTAGCACTTTGCCACGGAGCTACATCCCAGCCCTTGCAGAAGTTTTTGGAAACTGAGTCATTCTTTTAAAATAGAGGCATATATATATATATATATATATATATATATACACATATATATATGTATATATATATATATGCAAAGTATACAGAGAATGCCTGTCAATTCGTTACCACGTTTGTTACAATTAAACTTCTTCATTTTCAGTATAAAAACTCACTGAAATACTGTATTAAGAAAGAATGATCTCTATTATATTTCCAGCTTACTGTGAAGTGTGTGCTTCTTATCTTCCATGGGTGAAATTTCCTGCTGTGGAAAACCTTCAGAGACATCTTGGACAACGTAAATTTCCTACCAAGTAATGAAATCAATCAATGAATGGAGAGTCAAAATATCAAATAGTCATAAAAAAAAAGCATGTATGTGTAGTATATAAGAGTTCTCAAGCACAGAATATTTCAACTTTGTTGATTTCCCTTTCTCTTTTCCACAGATAAATGTTTCCTATTATTCACTTGCTTTAAGGAAAAATAAATGTGGAGGATAATCTTCCCTTCAATAAATCATCTTTTCAAAAGTGAAGACAATGGGGTGAAATCCTCTGATTTCCTAAGTACACCCATGATATTGTAACCACAAAGTCGATGAAACCAGTAGCATGATTTAGGATGAACCAAGTCAGAGCCAGGTGAATTATATTCGTACATGTCACTCTGAAACTCTCTTGTTCAAGACAAGCAATTGATGCAAATAAAAATATGAGGGAAGGAAAGGCTATTGAAACTTAGAGAAAGTGTCATGGATTTGGGGAGCACGTTTGTTGAAGAAAACTTATGATTGAATCCATATTAAAATAAGAGGAGGAGGAGGAAAAGGAAAGAATAAAGAGGAGGAGTTGGAAGAGGAGGAGGAGGAGGAAGAGGAGAAGGAGGAGGAGGAGGAGGAGGAGGAGAAAGATGTGTACTAGTTTCTAGTTTTAGTCTCATATATTCCTGTATCTTCTTATTTGTCCATAGCCACATGTTCTAAATCAGAAACCACTTAAATGAATCAAAAGTTATTATATATGATATTCTAGAAAAATAATTCAAAGAACATGATTATGGTGAGGAGTTATAAGGAATGCAACAAACATAGCCAGGAAAATGCAAACAATAGAAATAAAATGTGAAGACAGTTCACTTGACTAAAATGATTTGTATATGAGCCCAGTATTGTTAGGTGGAAGCTGGGAGAAAAGGCAAGAATTCAGTGAAGGAAAGGAAATATGATGTAAGAGAAGAGCACATAATGCTTTGGTGACACCTTAGGAAGAAGGGTAGGCTAGGGTGAAGACAATTATAAACCCTAATAGTAGACAAAAATAGCCTTCAATCTGAGCTCTGGTTGCTCACACCAGTAATACGAGATACTCAAGTAATTGAGATCTGAGGATTGTAGTGTAAAGCCAGCAGGAAACTCCACAAAACTCTAATCTCCAAATAACCAGCAAAAAGCTGAAAGTAGATTTGTGGCTTAAGTGACAACATTGAACAAAAAAGCTCAGAGACAGCACCGAGGCCTTGAGTTCATGCCCCCAAGACAGGCCCATGTACACACACACACACACACACACACACACACACACACACACACACACACACACACACACACACACACACACACACACACACAACTAGTTTTGTATACAGTTATTTTTCTCCGAATTTCTAATGCAGATGGTTTAATAAGGAAAAACAAAGACAACAAGCTAGTCTTCAGTAGGTAGCAACTAACTTTTTGATTTAGACACTGAGAATGGTTTTCTCTGAGGGCATTACAGATGAACAGAGCACATTTTTCCTGCTAATCCGGTATGATTACAGCTTTCCCAAAAGTTAAAATGGTCTGTAACAGGTTCAAATTATCTCCAAAATGAAAATACATCAAAAAGAAAAAAAAATGCCATATAATTTGAAAGCTGGATATTCGCTTTTGATCAACAAAAAGGAAATATTTAAAAATAATTATATAAACCACATGTAGTCAAATATGACACTAGAAAATGTATATACATTGGAACAATAAACATTTAAATAAGTATATATATATAATTTTTCTTAGTGATTGAGTATTGGTTTTATTTATTTATATATATATTTATTTTCTGAAGCACACTTTTCATTTGTTTTTTTTTCAATTCTATATGTCAGTTTATGAGTCCATTGATATTGATCAATGTCACTGCTTCCACTCTTAAATCCTTCTGAAAAATTTATATACATATAAAATATGAATTTGTAATAATTTGATCTAATTTTTATGGCACTTATTGCTAAATGTATTATGCATTATTTTACATTACTGGACAATTAAGTTGTGGACTTAGTCTAATTTCCTTTATAATAATAATAATTATTACTATTATTATTATGATTGTCATTTGAGGGGCTTGAACTCTGGGCCTGGGCGCTGTCCCTGTGCTCTTCAGCTCAAGGTGAGCACTCTACCGCTTGAACCACAGCATCACATCTCGTTTTCTAGTGGTTTGTTGCAGAAAGAGTCTCACAGACTTTCCTTCACACACTGTCACAATCACATCCCACATTCCACACTATTGCCTAGGGAATTCCCTTATCTGTTAATACTCAGTACCCATGATGGCCTGATCCACTTGTATTTCTTTTGTACCATTAATCATTTCTGTCTAGGAAATGGAAGACATATTCACTTATATTTTGTTTAAAAACAGTGACACACACACACTTACATATATACTACCTATAACATATATTAGATACATAGATCTCTTTTTTTCACAGAGAATTCAAGGTGTATAAAACCTGGAAGAAATAATCTGTTAAGGCACAGGAAGAAATTTGGCTTGGGAAACTTAAAAGTTTATAGTTTGGAGAACTTTACAGCCAATAAATTTAATAGGTGTGATGTCAATAAGATAAAGATTAAATGACTTTTTTACTAATAGTTACTCTGGAAGTGGCTAATAGCACTATGGAAACAATTCAGAGAATACTTGAAAAGTAAATCATTTAAATGATACAAGAAGTTGTTCCAGCATTTATTAATTTAAATTGAGACTGGTTAAAGATTATTATTGTCCAGGATATTATTATATTAACTGAATATAACCACATGTTTATTGAGAAATATTCCTTTGACAAAATTTTGTCAACCTTCCAGTGTGTTTTTACTTTTGTTCAACTTTTAATAGTGGCCTCGAGATCTTTTCCCAAAGGTAGTTTTTATTTGTAATATTTCTTCTTTTTTTTCACAATTTAATTTCATGTTTGTCTACAGAAAAAAACCCTCCATTTTTGTCATTGATTACTTCAGATGAATCTAAATTAGACTGGCTCATACTCAGTTAATTTAGATAAAAACTATGAAAAATCTATGAGAAAGGGCTGCTTATTAAGTAAAATAATGACAGAATATTTGTGATGCTTGGCAGTTATTTCACATTTAATTCCACAAGCAAAGTTCTAAGCATTCAGCAGATTTTCATTCATTTTGCAAGCATTTAAAATAAGCAGATTTGGAATCAGTTGAGAGAAAGTCAGAACTGAATGAAAAAAAGTTCTCAGAATTTGATAATTCCTTGGTAATTGAACGGAGTGTACAAACAGAGGTTTATCAAAACACATAGAAAACTGACACTAAAATGATAACCTCACCACAATTTTTTTTTGTCGGTTGTGGGGCCTGAACTCAAGGCTAGAGCTACCACTTGAGCCACAGCACCACTTCCGGCTTTTTCTGCTTATGTGGTGCTGAGGAATCAAACCCAAGTCCTCATGCATGCAAGACAAGTGCTCTACCACTGAGCCACCTTCCCAGCCACTCATCACAAGATTTTTATAAGAAGGAAATTAAAATATAGATGTTCAAATATGTAAGAAATATTTGATATCTGAGTTTGTAGCATAATCATTTACATCGACATAATTAAAATTAATAGATTCATAAAATATAGCAAAATTCATAACGAATAATAGATTCATAAAACTATCAGTAGATAGTTACAGATTCAGTTAGTAAATAATTTTCAATTTTAGTGACTTAATTTGCTACTTATATATATATATATATATATATATATGTTCAAGTTCTTTTTTCTTTTTCCTTCTTTCTTTCCTTCCTTCCTTCCCTCCTTTCTTCCTTCCTTCCTTCCTTTCTTCCTCCCTCCCTCCCTCCCTCTCTCTCTCTCTCTCTCTCTCTCTTTCTTTCTGTGTCTTTCTTTCTTTCCTTCTTTCTATCTTTCTTTCTTTCCCTCTGCCTATCTTCTTTCTTTTTATTTTCATTCTTGTGCCTGTCAGGTCATGGTGATTTTGCTTAGTTTTTTCCCTCAAGGCTAGCATTTTACCACTTGAGACAAACTTCCACTTTCAGCATTTTGCTGATTAATTGGAGATAAGACACTGATGGATTTTTTTGTCCAGGCTGAATTTGAACCAGGATCCTCAGATCTCAAATTCCTGAGTAGCTAAGATTACAATTTTTAGACACTAGCTCCCAGCTTATTATCTTCACTAGTAGACACCATGGAATTATTAAGAGGGCTAATTTACCTACAATATATAGAAGCATATTTTAATTCCTAAAGCATAGTATAGGGTCATTTCCTATGCTATGATTTTTAAGCTTCCTCCACTTTGACTAAATATTTACATATTTCAATGCAAATATAGTTAACATATAGTGCTACAGTGTTAAACTACTGTAAATTAATGTGCTATTTATAACTATGTTTTTGTATAGTTATATATAGGCTGTTAGTTAAGCAATTGCTAAGTATAGTTTGCATACATAATATAGATTACATATGTATGAACACTCATATATTCAGGTGTCTCAAGACATTCATTTATTTCAATGAATTACTAAATTATACTGTAATTTAGAATAATAAAAATTAACAAACAGAAATATATTTCAGTAAGCATAAAATATTTGAGCCAAGTGCTAGAGTTTTAAACTTATATTTTTAGTTATTCGGGAGATAGATCTGGAGTATCTGGAAGCCCAGGTAAAGACCACTTTAAGACTCTATCTCCAAAATAACCATCACAAAGTTGATATGGAACTGTGGTTCAAATGGTAAACTGACAGCCTTTAACAAGAAATTTACATGAACATGATGTCTAGGACATGAAACTGGCAAATTAAAAGTGAGAATTCGGTAAAAATTAATCACAATGCCACTACATTTTCTGTTAATTTTCTTTGAGTTTTATCCAGAAATATGGAAAAATTTTGAAGTCTATATTATGACTCAAATAATGTTATCATGGGTTTAACCATACTTGATTTTATACAATACTGGCTCTACTTGACTGTATTTTGAAGAGTATACAAAAAGAGATAAAATGGCCTAAGAATTTTAACCATCTCCTTTGAGTTCTAATATTTTGATATAATCTTGGTATGTGTAGCTAAATTGTTATGTCATTATTGTCTACCATCTGTATTTTATATTAGAATAAAAATGTCCTGTTGTTTTTAGGGGATTCCATTGTTCAAAAGCAAATTCTGATTTAAAAGTTCTTAATCCAAATGAAACTTTTACACAGTGTTTCATCTTAGATACTTTATCAAAACCAATGGATGAAGAATTAAGGATAATCTGTTTGTTGGTGTTGTTCAAGGCTGACACTTTATCACTTGAGCCATAGCTGGTTAATTGGAAATAAGAGTATCATGGAATTTATTGGCTGGCATTTAACATAGATCCTCATATCCAAGCCTCCTGAATATCTGGGATTACAGATATGATCCCACAAGTGCCTGGCTAAAGAGAGTAATTTAAATGGGAAAGTGTTATACAACACTAATATAAAATAACATATATATGTATATATATATAAACAAACACACAAAGAGATATCTGTACATAGACATGTATAATACATACTCATACTGGTGTGGATATGTATATATACACATTTGCATAGATTTTACATAATGTTATACCTAGGAATGTGTCCCAAATATTAAGATATTAAACAAAATTATACTCTTGCCATTCTTGAATGCTTCCTGTGTCCTTTAGAAGAAGCAATGTCTCTCTATTCTTGGCCTACATTGAAAACAGATTAGTTTTCAGTTTCTAGAGTTTTATATACAAAATAATATAGTATATCACCTGTTTTGCCATCTATAAGTTGGTAAAATTATTTAGTAAATCACCAGGTTGGTTGTGCTTTTGTATATTTTTGTATGTTTACTTCCTTTAGCATTTTTCTCCCAAATTAATAGGTAAATTTTGTGTAGCTTTCACTTGTTAATGAACATTTGAGTTAATTCAATTGTCTACTAAAAATAAAGCTTTCAGTCAGCAATAAGAAAAAAATTCAGTTAACTTTAAGTCAATTTGCAATCAACAATTTGATTAGGAAAGATAAGGTTTTGCTATTTATTTGGTTTAATCCATTTTTGTCTCCACAGCTTTACAGAAATCTCTGTCAAAACACCCATGTACTACAAGCTAAGGGGAAGTTGGCTGGAGAAATGACAAGCCTGACTCTTGGACTTATTCCTGAATGCATCTCAATTCTACAAACAGTTCATCTAACCAAAATTGATGTGCCAAAAATACATTATTTTAAGAGTTTTTCTGCGTGTATGTTCTATTTAGTATTTTCATCATATATCTTTTCAATTTTGTGGTTAACTTTATAGTCATACTTTGCACTTCTAATATACATTAAATTTATTAGAGAAAATTTTAAATGGAGTGTTACTCATTTTATTCAGACTTCTCTGTGGAAAGACGAAGAGAATACCTTTATATATATATATATATATATATATATATATATTATATATACATATATATACATATATATATACATATATATATAATTTAGCACAAATATTGTAATAGAGATAGAACCTTGGGAGCTGGAGGCACAACATTACATCAGCAAACAAGAGGTTATGTAGTATGTTTTAGGAAGTTCATAATTTTCTGGTACTTACACTATGGAAGATTATTCAAAATCCAACTTGAAAACCAACATATGACATCTTAAATGAAATAGAAATATTTATAAGAAATAAAAGAATAGTTGTAGGTGAATGGATCAAGAAAATGTGGTGTACAAACACAATGGAATTCTATGCCTCCATCAGAAAGAATGACATTGCTCCATTTGTTAGAAACTAGAAAGACTTGAAAAAAATTATATTAAGTGAAGTAAGCCAGGCCCAAAGAAACATAGGTCACATGGTTTCCCATATTTGCAATAACAAGTATATGTCTGGGACAAGCAGAAACTGTCAGATAAGTTGATGTTAAGTGAAATGAACCCCAAGATAAGGAGTCAAATGATTTTTCTTTCTTGCTATTGTTTCTAACATATTTATAAGATGATTTCTTTGTTGTTTTGCATGTCACTCCCCCCAATGTATAATCCCTGTTTTCACTGTATTTGATGTTGGTATAATTTATGGAGGATAAGGGAAAAAACAAAATTTTTAACGAGGGATACAGGTGGACCCATTGGAACAATGTGATGCACAAGTCATTATGTCGAAAAAACGAACTTTACAACTTTGGCGCGGGAAGAGGGGTTGGGGGAGAAGGGGGTGGGGGAGGGGGGTAGATGGGAAGGGATGGGAAGGAGTAACAAAGGAGGAGGCAACAATGCTTGATAAGAAATGTACCCATTACCTTGCTCATGTAATTGTAACTCCTCTGTACGGTATTTTCACAATAATAATTTAAAAAAGAAATAAAAGAAAACTAGTATAGAAACAAGTAACCAACAAATAGAACCAAGGTACCATGTCACTATGTACACATTTCAAAATTCTACTTCCATGTATTCTCAATTATGAGAATGAGTCTTTTTCTTCTTTGACTTATAATTTAATGAACATCTTAATAAAGTTAACAATAATAAATTCTTCTTAAAGAAATATCTATTTGTAGATAATTATTTTGCATTCCATATTAAGTCCTGGTTCTCTAAGAGAAAAAAAATAGTAATGGAATGATAGTAGTGTGATACATAAGGACAGAGTTTCTTGGGGGAAAAAGCCCTCACAACCAAATATGACCAAAATTATGTTTTCCTTAGAGAAATAAAAGCATCTAAAAGTGATGGTATATAGACACATTGGGTTAATTATAATAATTTCATCAAGAAAGGTGGTGTGCCCCTGTCAAGTAAAGAAACAATCTTCACAAATATAGCAACAGAGAGAGAGAGAGAGAGAGAGAGAGAGAGAGAGAGAGAGATCATGTATTTAGCATGGAATTAATGGTATCATTAGAAAGAGTGCAGCTAAAGTGTGCTGTTAATTTAGAGATTCAATACCAGGCAGATAGATATAGGAATGCTAGAGAGATGTCAGAGAAAAAGAAAAAGAAAACCTTAATAAGGTAAAGGATTGTCTGATTTGTAGGGAGAGATTAAAGCAACATGATGTTTATAGCTCTCTAAGGGAATATGAAAATGATCCGCAAGCAGGGGTTATAGTGGGGGAGGGAGATATTGATGTCAGTATAACTTGTGGAGGAGATGGGGAAAAACCAGTTGTTTAAGGATACAGGTGGACCTGTTGCAACAATGAGAAGTACAAGTTGTCATGTCCAAAACAAGCTTTACAACGTCGGTGCGGGGGGGGGGAAGGGGGGGAAGGAGAAGGATTGGGATTGAGGGGGAGGGGGGAGGCTGGGAAGGGATGTGAAGGGTAAACAAAGGAGGAGGCTGCAATGCTTGGTAAGAAATGTACGCATTATCCTGCCCATGTAATTGTAACTCCTCTGTACAGTATGTTCACAAATAAAATAAAATTAAATTAAAAAAAAAAAGAAAATGATCCGCAAATAGCTGAAAGATGTAAATAACAAGTAGTAAAAGAATTCTGGAGGAGAAAGCAGAATAGAAGCAATGCAGTTTGAATGAAAAGTGGCAAGGTTATTTATCTCACATAAGGATTCACACGCACACACACACACACACACACACACACACACACACACACACACACACACACACACACACACACACAAAGATACAATTTTCCTGACTGAATTACTAAACAGAAGTGGAAGCACCATCTTTCTCCTGAAACAATAAATGCCCTTCTGAATGTGGATTGCCCATACAACAGCAGGAAAACTGAATTTTTTTTATTGAAATCAGGAAAAAATATTTACCTGTGAGGTTGTCTAATTCACTGTCTCTATTTGAGAAGGACTCAATATTTTCTTCCGTTTAGGAATGCAAAGATTTATTTTATGTTTTCTTTTTCTTAACTTTTGCCTAAAATGTAATTGTGAATGACTTATTAGCAGACCTTAAGCAAGGAAGAAGAGGTCACACAGAAAAAGATATGCAAAGATATTGCTCCAAGAGGCAATGATGAATGATCGGTACTCACAAAATTCACAGGTGGTAATTTTGCCTATAGAGACTTTACATGTGCATGTATAGTTCTTGTGAGTACCTTTAACCACTTTGTGTCAATTATAATTTCAAAAATGGTAGGCACTGAAAATACATTTACTTCCCTTCTTTGGCCTAATTATAAGAAACATTTTATCCAAATGAAAGACTACAGGGAAACTATGCATTGATAATCTCCAATGAAAACACATAGATCAAGTAACATTTATTTGTAAGTTCACAGATCACCAGAAATACTTTAATGTAAATGAACTCCATTTACTTCTATACTTTATGATAAGTTACATTATTATGTTCCTTAAAGAAATGAGAAACTGAAAAATGAAATTAAGTAACATTCCAAGGTACCACAGCTGCAAAAACAGAAGAGGAGAGAATTCAATCCAGCTAATCTAGATGTAGCCAGTATGTTATATTGTGACTCAATGCAGAGCACCACATTACATATGTATAGCTTCTACTATGTATTTGGTAAGAGTAATTCTTTTCTACAGTAGCAAGGGCACTTTGCACATAATAGTATCATTTACCCAATAATATTAAATTTTATCTACTCTAAATCAACATCAAATATAAATTACATCATTGTTTTGCATGGCACTACAAAAGAAACTGAAAATGTAACTTGATCTCAATACATGATTTAGAATTTTTGTTTTATATTTAGTGAAGTTGACAGATTGTACTTAACACATATTCATAATTTTAGCCTCTTACCTGTACTTAACTTCTAACAAATGGGGCGATGTCCTTCTTGAAGACATAAAATTTCATCGTCTGTGTGTGTGTGTGTGTGTGTGTGTGTGTGTGTGTGTGAATATCCATTCATCTAATGCGGGACATCTGGGTTTGTTCCATATCATAGCTATGGTGAATAAAGCTGCAATAAACATAGTTGTACTGGTAGCTTTAGTGTAGCCTTGTTTGTGATCATTTGGGTAAATGCCCAAAAGTGGGATTGCTGGGTCATAAGGGAACTCTCTGTGTAGTATTTTGAGGAATCTCTATAATATTTTCCAGAGTGGTTGAACAAGTTTACACTCCCACCAACAATGTGGTAGGGTTCCCATTTGGCCACATCCACTCCAGCCTCTGTTGTTATTAGATTTCTTGATTATAGTCATTCTAACTGGGATTAGGAGGAATCTCAATGTTGTTTTGATTTGGATTTCTTTTATGGATAGAGAAATTGAATATTTCTTCATGTGTATATTGGCCACTCTTATTTCCTCTTCAGAGAAGTCTCTCTGTAAGTCTTTACCTAACACTCTCCACTACTATTCAATTTAGTATTTGAATGCCTAGCTAGAGCAATAAGGCAAGATGCAAACATACAGGGGATCCAAATAAGGAAAGATGAAGAAAACTCTCCCTCTTTGCAGATGACATGATCTTGTATTTAAAGAACCCCACGGATTCCTCTCCCAAGTTACTTGAACTGATCTGAAACTTTGGCAAAATAGCAGGGTATAAAATTAACCCTCAAAAAATAATAGCTTTTCTGTTTGCCAATAATGAGAAGAACGTGGTTGAAATCAGGAAAACAACTCCTTTTGTAATAACTCTACAAAAAATAAAATGCATAGGAGTTAACTAAAGAAGTGAAGGGCCTCCATGATGAAAACTTTAAATACCTGAAAACGGAAATTAAAGCAGAACTAAGGAAGTAGAAAAAAATCTCATGTTCCTGGATTGGGAGGATTCACATTGTGAAAATGACAATACTGCCAAAGGCTACCTATAAATTCAATGTGATACCTGTCAATATCTCAACGTCATTTTTCAATGAAATAGAAGAATTGATCCAAAAATTCACATGAATTTAAATTTATTTGTTTTTTGTCATTCATGGGCCTTGAACTCTGGGCTTGGGTGCTGTCCCTGTGCTCCTCAGCTCAAAGCAAGCACTATACCTCTTGAGCCACAGCACCACCTCCGGTTTTCTAGTTGTTTTTATTGGAGATCAGAGTTTCATGGACTTTTCTGCCTGGGCTGGCTTTAAACCGTGATCCTCAGATCTCAGCCTCCTGAGTAGCTAAGATCACAGGCGGGAGCCACCAGCACCCGGCTTTGAATTTACATTTATAAACCAGAAAAATTGTAAAAATCTGATGATTATTTCATTATACTGTATAATACAAATGATGTCCTTAAAAAAGTTTCCAAACATAAAGTAATAGTTATCCATGTATGTTTACCATTTAGTAATAAACTATTTTGTAAATAAAAGAACTTTAAGAACTCAATAAAGAAAATGTTGTTGAAATGGACATGCATTGTAAGCATGAAATAAGTCGGCTTTTTAATTCTCAGATCTACTAATGTAATTGAGGTTATGAGACTTTTGTTTTTGTTTGTGTTTAACAGATAAGTTCTGTTAAATGTAAACTGTATTTGATTTGTTTACATTTTGGAATAGCTCCCTGCTGATTATAAAAAGCTATTCACAGGAACTAAACTCATTCTTCTATCATTTTTCATGCATTAATGTATCCACTACAATAAAGTAGCAGAATTGCTAGATATACAGCATAATCCTTGCACCAGTTAAATTTTTCAAAAATCTAACAATTTCTGAGAAATGCCCAAATTCTATTTATGAAATCTTAAGGAGTTCTTGGCTGTTTCCAAAATTTTCCCTTCCTTTACAGCTTTTTTTTCTTTTCCATTCGTTTCTTTTCTTTTCTTTCTTTCCTTCCTTCTTTCTTTCTTTCTTTCTTTCTTTCTTTCTTTCTTTCTTTCTTTCTTTCTTTCTTTCTTTTTTTCTTTCTTTCTTTCTTTCTTTCTTTCTTTCTTTTGATGTTCATTGTTGCTCTTGTGGCTTGAACTCATGGTGTTGACATTATCTTTTCTTTAATAGTTTCTTCATTTAAATAGTGAAAAGCATCCTGTGGGTGGGAGGAGTGGTCTTAGAGCGTGGCAGCTCACTATTATTGCTATTCAAACAGATCATGTATTCTCTGATGGACAGTAATGTATGTCTTCTGTCTGAAATACTTTCCACATTTGTTACATTTATAAGGTTTTTCTCCTGTGTGTGTTCTCTGATTTAGATTAAGTTGTGTCCTACTGGTTAAACATATTTCATATTTCGTACATTCACAAGGTTTCTGTCCTGTGTGTTCTCTGATGATGACAAAGGTGTGACATATGAATAAAAACCTTTCCACATGTGTTACATTCATAAGGTTTTTCTCCTGTGCGTGTGCTCTGATGAAGATGAAGGTGTACCATACAGGTAAAATTTTTTTCATATTTGTTACGTACCGAGGTTCCTCACATGTGTGAATTCTCTTATGTGTTGAGGTTTGATTTTTGGGTGAAGGAATTTTTAAATTTCATACTTCATCTGTGTCTTTGTGGGGGGGTGAGGGTCCGGTCATGGGGCCTGAACTCTGGGCCTGGGCGCTGTCCCTCAGTTCTTCAGCTCAAGGCTAGTGCTCTACCACTTGATCCTCAGCGCCACTTCTGACCTTTTTTCGTTTTAGTTATGTGGTGCTAAGGAATCGAACCCAGGGCCTCATGCATGCAAGGCAAGCACTCTACCACTGAGCCACCTTCCCAGCCCCTCTTACATTCATATTAATGTGTGACTTCTGGGTGAAAGACTTTCCACATGAATTACATTTACATGAACACATTTATATGTGCTCTCTGATGAAGATGAAGGTATGAGTTACATTTTAAAAACTTTTCACATTTGTTACATTCATAAGGTTTCTCTCCTGTATGTGTTCTCTGATGAACAGTAAGGTCTGACTTCTGTCTGAAATACTTTCCACATTTGTAACATACATAAGATTTCTCTCCTGTGTGTATTCTCTGATGCAAAGGGATGTATGAGTTCATTCTGAATGTTTTTTCACATATAGTTCTCTCAGGTGTTTCCTCCCTCCCTGACAAATTTCTTGGGCAAGGAGAGCAGAGTTATCATATTCTTCTCTATTCATTATGATATAGGTGGCATCTCTGACACAAGCCCAATTATGTTGAAAGAATATAGTCTCTGAGTTTAATATCTTCCCTCCTCCATATTCAAAATATAGAAGCTCATTTGGTCCCTCATAATTTTGACTAAAAGGATCAGAATATCTAAGGGACTGTTTAACTACAGGAGGCACACCAGGCATATATGCATCCGGCATCTCACCAGGTGGCATGTTCTGACACTGACTGAACTCCACAGTCCTAATCCTTAAGGAATTCTCATCATTTCTATTTAGTTCTAGCTTCTGTTTTGAGGGTAAGTTAGAAGTTGGTACTAATCGCACTCTTTGGTCCACTGTGTTAATATCTGTGACAGCTACTTCACCCAGACATCTGTCTAGATCTCCCTGGTAAATCTTAATCACATGCTATATTTGTTTCACATCTAAATTGAATCATTAAACGAAGGAAAAAAACATAAATGAGATCCAAATACTCTTCTATGTAAAGGTAAAGACATTTTTCCCATCTTAACTGTTACAGATCTTAAAATATTAAAGTAGGAATTGATTGATGAGAAATAAATTTCATTCACCACAATGTATTAATTAGGAAAGTAATACTGGTATTTTATGATGGAAAATGTTTTTCTGTGTTTCAGTTTTTTCTTCTGTTTTATATCAGAGGAATAATTTACACAAATTACTAAGCTATTTACTGCTAGCGTTTTCACCTGTATACTTTAGTATTTAGTGTTCTTGGGTTTTTTTCCAAATATTGTTCTGTTTGATCTTAGGGAAATAGATGCTTTGTTTCATTTTCTTAAAATAATTTATATATTGTGATACTTTACTTCTCAAACATTAGTGGAAGAGTATTTTCTAACTTTGGAGATTGTACCTTTTTATTAAAAAAAAACTTTTGCCTTTCACCTGAGAATATGCTTTTATAACTACATCACTTCAGTTCTACGTTCTCACTGTTAATTACTTTAAATATCTGTAGAATTTTAAAATTGATTTTTCTCCATCTTAGAAAAAGTCTCATCAAAATTATTTTTCTGATACTCCTGCCCCTCAGACTCCTTGAAGACCAAAGCCACACCAGCTCACCACCTAGTTAGTCATTCCCTGTAGACTAAAAGCTTTGGTTCTGTATCCCAGCCTATACCCAGCTTATTCTCATCAGAGGATAGCAGCATTGGCATACTCATTTGCTATACCTACCTAGTCCTAGTTTCAAGGAAAACTAAATCTCATTTTTGACATTTCTAATTTTTTTTTGTCAGAAAAATTTCCACAAAGACAAAGAGTTGCTAACTTTCACTTCACTGACATACACAGTTCAGTATACATCTACATGTATTTTGATTCACAAATCTAACACAACGGATCCCCTAGTTCTCTGCCACACGTGGGACTCAGCGGAACTAGGAATATTATTGGTCAGTACAGAGCAAGATGAACTTACCAACTGGGTTCTGGATCCAAGATCACTATTGGATGCTTTAACTCACTTGTGAAATTCTTGTCTAAGGTTTCTCCCATATATGGCTCTTCATCTTGCTCCAGCTTGACAATCAATTGAGGTTTAGGAACACAGTGCCCTGTTAACCTGAAAGAGTGTAGACCTATTGCTCATACTGTGTCAAAAGTGTTCTAAGTTCTCAGATATCCTGTTTACCACGTTGCTCCTAAATCTTCTTTCTCATTTCTCACTGGCTCCATGGTTGAATTTCTCCCAGCTTTGGATTAACTTTGCAGGTTGTGTGCTTTGAACTCAATTTTTTTACTCAAGGCTGGATTTTATTAAGTTGATTCCTAGCTCCACTTGCAGTTTCTGAGTGTTTAACTTGAGATAAGAGACTTTACTGGAATTTCTCAATCAAGCAGCGAAGGACAGAAATAGAGCTATGGTTCAAGTGGTAGAGCACTAGCTTTGAGTGAAAAAGCTAAGGGACAGTATCCAGAACCTAATCTAAAGCCCTAGTACAGTCACCAAAACCCCCAAAGTATTAATAAAATGGTTTTGGAATCATTTATTTTCCAGATAAAATGAAACATGAAATAATCTACTGATCAGAAGACAGAAACTGAGGGCTGGGAAGGTGGCTCAGTGGTAGAGTGCTTGCCTTGCATGCATGAGGCCCTGGGTTCGATTCCTCAGTACCACATAAGCAAAAAGATAAAAGCCGGAAGTGGTGCTGTGGCTCAAGTGGTAGAGTGCTATCCTTGAGCTGAAGAGCTGAGGGATAGCGCCCAGGCCCAGAGTTCAGGCCCCACTACCGGACCCCCCCCCCAAAAAAAAAGAAACTGAGCAGCACTGAGTCTCTCATATGCCTTAAGTGTTAGTCTTAGAGCAGGCACTGTTGAGAGAGACAAATTGATTCTAGTCTCCTGTTAAAGCCTACAGATATTTCAAAGTCTGTTTCAATAACATCTGCTTCGACAAATCTCTTTTTCCAAAGGGAGAATTGTTCATCATTTAATCTCAAATATCACAAAGTGTAACACATTGCTATATTTACTCAGAAAAAAAGTATTCCATTTGCTGTATATATTGAAAAAAGATTACACAATGGTTTTTCTCAAAACAAGGACATTGCTTTAGCCAACAGTAAACATCCTTATCTTCATGGATGAGACCCAGAACACATGCTAAATGAAGATGTACATACAAACTATATATATGCTCCCAAATATGGGTGATGAAGTCCACACAGGAAAGAATACCAGAACATGAAATTTAATAAAGAAAGCTAGAGAAATGAAGCACATGCCATGCTTTCTCTTTCCGAAGAATAACTATCCATTAAGAAATGAAGAAGCATAATTGTCTATCAACTGAAATGAACTGAGCTCCAATTTGAAGAAATAGTTGCAAGCAAGTGAGTAGAAGATACATTCTTTTAAGTGGAATGGTAATTGCATAATGAACAGATACTTTCCAATTATTAGGCACAGCTGAAAAATGAGGAAATATTAAGTTTATGAGATGTGGCAGAGTAAGAATCTTTCTCTTTTCCTATATATGTATGCAATTGGGGAACTACCAGTTATACTGATGAAAGACAGATATACAGGAGTAAAATAGGTGTATGTATATACTGAAACTAGCAAAAGGTGTAGTTCAACAAATGGTTAAATTTATATATACATAATTAAACAAAGGGAAAGAAGAAGTAAGTCTCTTTGCTTAAAGAACAGCTCTTTGCTTAGTCATCATTATACCATTTTTGGAGTTCTAAATAGTCTCCTGAAAGGTAACTTTAAAAACAGCCTTCAAAGTTAGGTAGGAATGTTGATAAATATTCATTTTGATAAATATTTCATTTTGATAAATGTTCATTATGGGCCACCTACTGTTTACAAAGGGGTGTCACACCAAATCCTGAAATTTCATACTCATGCATATGGCCAAGTTCTGGAGTTTCCCAGAGATGTTTCAGCATCTTAGGTCTCCTTTTATAAAATATTTATATATTATACCTTTCAGTGGCTTTGTCTGTATATTTCATGCTTATAGACACTATATACATAAAATACACACTTTAGGGACTAATCCCTTAATCCTTTATTAGTGATATATGTTTGTAAGTTTCCTTTTTCAGCTTACTCATCTCTTAAGATACCGACACCTATACTTTTTCCCCTTTATTTGTGCTAGTATTGAGGCTTGAACTCAGAGCCTTGGACTATTGCTCACAGCTGGTGTTCTCATCATCACTCTATGCTTCCACCTCTATATTTTGTTGGTGAATTGGAGATGAGAGCCTATCAGGTTTGTCTAACCATTCAGGCCTCTGTTTTCAGTCTCGTCATTATTTTAGAATTACACACATCAGTCATGGGATAAGTAGCATCCCTATATCTTTCCACAAGCAACATTATGTTACCTGTATGGAACAAGACTGATGTTGATGTGTAATATCTGAATCATACAAGGCTCTAGCATGAAAACCAAGAGAATTTTATGATAACTGGGATTTTCTTTTTATAAAACTCATTTATGTATCCAATTTCTTTTTTTTTTTTTTGGTCGGTTTTGCGGCTTGAACTCTGGGCTTGGGTGCTGTCCCTGCAGCCCTCAGCTCAAGGTGAACATTCTACCACTTGAGCCACAGCACCACTTACTGTTTTCTAGTAGTTTTTATTGGAGATAAGAGTCTCACGACTTTCCTGCCCACGCTGGCTTTGAACCGCAATCCTCAGATCTCAGCTTCCTTAGTAGCTAGTATTACAGGCTTGAGCCACCAGTACCTGGCTTCTATTCAATTTCTTATGAATTAATGTCTGCATTTCAGATGAAGGGTCATTTTATTCTCTTTTCCTTTTGCTCACACAAAATGATTGATTATTCTTCTATCTTTATAGTAATAATTTATTTTTCCAGAGAGATCTGCAAAGGTACTGAGGTCTGAACACTCAAGAATTATTTCTAGCCTCTGAATTATCTCAATCTGGTAAACTGTTCCCTACTCAAAAACTACCATGTTTCTTATCAGGAAATTTATCATGATTTGTAATAAATAAATCAAATATCTTTGTGATGATATACTTCAGCTTATATTTATTTCTTTTTTTCTGGTTAATTAGAGACAGAAGTCTGTGAGAGTTTTCTGCCAGGGCTGCTTTGATCCTCAAATCTGACGCCTGATTAGCTAGTATTACAGGTGTGAGTCCCTGGGGCTGACTCTGTCTTCATTTCTTAGTCAAGAATATTTCAGTACTGGTGGCTGGGTAGGTGCCTCAATGGTAGAGTGCTTGCCTTGCATGCCTGAGGCCCTAGTTTCAATTCCTCAGCACCACATAAGCAAAAAGAAAAAAGCCAGAAGTGGCGCTGTGGCTCAAGTGGTAGAGCATTAGCCTTGAGCTGAAGAGCTGAGGGACAGCGCCCAGGCACAGAGTTCAGGCCCCACGACCGGACCCCCCCCAAAAATGTATTACTTCATTTCCTCTATTAGATAAATATTACTATTGATCATAAATATTACTATTGATAGGTATGCCCATGGAATCATTTAATAGGCTAGTTCAAACAATAATAATGTTACCTAGAAATTTGGACACAATTTATACCTGTATATTATTGGCCCTATTCATGTGCATAATTTATCATAAAATTTAAGTTGGAATTCCTTCATCGCTTTTTAATATTTTATATTTTCTGTAAAAATATATTGCATGTACTACATTTTTTATTGATATTTTAATTCTTTATGATCATGAATTATATTTTAAGATTTATGTCTCTGAACTTTTTGGTTTGTATGTTTCTTTTGTGACAAACGTATAGCAAACACTACTATTGGGGCGACCATTTTCTCTAATAAATAGTCAGAGATTAAGCTGACAGTTTGCCTAGTGTTAATTTGACAAGTTGTGGTAAGTCATATTTGAGTTTCTTTTCCATCTTGATATGTTTTATGACATGTTCTGGCATTTTTTCCACTGGCTAATAATTGTAATATCATGTTAAGTATAACTAATAATATTACTTAGTTTTGTTAACATTCCTAAGGAAAATTTCTACTATTTCCACATTAATAATAATAATAATAATAATAATAATAATAATAATAATAATAATAGTCACATTTGTGGCAGGAATGTTGTTATCCTTTATGTTCAAAAACTGTGCCTTTAGTCAGACACAGTGGCTCATGCTTACAATCTTAGCTGTTCAGGAGGTTGAAATCTGAGGATCATAGTTAGAAGCCAGCCTGGGCAAAAAAGTCCCCATGAAACTCTTACTTATCTCCAATTAACCACTCAAAAATCAGAAGTAGCACTGTGGCTCAAGCCTTGATCACAAAAAAAAAATCAAGAATGTCACCCAAGTCCTGAGTTCAAGCCCTACAACCAATAAACCCAATCAAAAAAAAAAAACAAAAACAAAAAAACAACTGTGCCTTGGCTGGTACTAGTGGCTCACACCTGAAATTCTAGATACTCAGGATAATGAATCTGAAGATTAGCGCTGAAATCCCGCAGGAACAAGAAAGTCCTGACAATTTTCTCTCCAACTACCCAGCAAAAGTTGGAAGAGGAAGTGTGGCTAAGGTGTTAGAAAACCAGGCTCTGATTTCATGCCCTAATTATGGTACAAAACACACAACAAAAATAAAACCCCTGTCTGTGCCTTGAGACACACAATATTTCACATTAAGGAAACAATCAATTGAGAAGATGATTTAGAAGCAATTAGGGTGCAAACAATGTTGAGGGTGTATTACAGGACACATAACTTTGATCCCCCCTCCCTGCTCAGGTGAGTTTAGATTTAAGTGTACAGCTTTTTCCTTGCTAGGAAGGCACTTCAGACACTTTTACATTTTGGCTATTTTTCAAGGTAGGGCTTCAATTCATGCTCAGTTCTACTTGCTTTGTCAACATCCTGCTTGTGCCTCTCCATCGAACTAGAAACAATAGGCATGCAAGTACTGTGCCCAGCCTTTGTACATTTTCCTCCAGGATAATGGGCAAGACCACCACACCCAGACATTGGTTCAGATGGATTCTTGTGAGCTAATTTTTTTCTGAAGCTGCTTGAAGTGTAATCTCCCAGCCTTTGCCCTCCAAATGGCTAATATTAGAGGATTGAGCCTAGCTTATCATTTATTTATATAAAAGTCGTACATTTTCATAGACAGTAATAAGATTAAAGTAATTTTAAGTATATTTGAGCTTACTAGCATAAAATAGCTTCCATGAAAAAGAGATTCAGATAAGTCTTGCTTATTTATATCAGTAGATATTTGACCGTGTATATATCTTAGAACTGGTTATCATAAGTAATCTACAACAAAACTGGCCATGGCTCTGAAGATTATTCAAAGCATGTCTTCAGATGACTACCACAATTACAGGCTTCATTTTCCCAGGAAGTTTTCTGAGCACTGTGAAAACGTATCTAAATGTTAGCAACTTAAAAGGATGCACCTGCAAAAGGAATATTTTCTTTCTAAAGTGCTTTGCTGTAGATCTGATATTAATCTTTTAAAGTGCAATGGAGATTTAGAGTAGATAAAATTGAAATGCATGTTTTCCAGAAGATAGGGATGCCTTAATGGCAGAAAACCTGAACCATTAATTTTCCTGTAGTCTATACTGGGAGTCTTGTGATAGAATGGTCTCTTCCTTCCAAGACCATTTCCTGGCTCTGTCTGTGTTCCATTGATGTAATATCATGCTCTTGATAATAAGTACGTGTTACTTAGCAACAAGTTCTAGTGTACATCATAATTCATGGCTGATAAATCACCACATTTACTCTACAATAAGTAGTCATGCTATTTTAGGTTGAATTAATATTGAAGTTTAACTAAGTGTTTTAGAAAAATTAAAAAAGTCTGTGATCAGCTCTCAACAAAGACTATTAGACTGTAAATTAATCTTAACAAAACAATATGAACTTATTTAGTTATAACATGCACCCTACTTAAGTTTTAAAATGTTCAAGATCCAAGTAAAAATAATAAAAATACATTTTATTGAGGAAATGAGTGGATAGAGAACTTTTATTGATTAGACTTAGTGCAATACAACTGAGAAGTTGTTTTGAACTGTGAACTCCTAGAGATATGATAAGGCTGTGCCATAGTTGAATGTATTCAGAGACTATGGGCAATAAAGTTACTTTTTTATACATTGACTTATGATTTCCTTTTGAATTGTTTGGTAGGAAGTTGATGTTATTGCTTCTTTTAGAGTAATGTTTCTAGTGACAAATTTTCTCAGTTTTCATCTGAACATTTTATTGTATCTTCATTTGTATGGTTTGCTTCTCTTTCGAATAGAATCCTAGGTTTTAGTAGCTTTCAGTAAAGACTATCTTCTTCTAGTCATAGTTCCTAATGGTTTGTTGAATATTTTGCCTGGTTATGCTACTATGCAAAGTTATATGAGGCTACACAATTTATGAGGAATAGAAATTTAATCCTCACAGATCTAGAAGTGATGACTAGCAAAAGCATGGTGCTGGCCGTTTTAGTGTCAGATGAGAGTCTCTCTCTCCCCTCCTCTCTCTCTCTCTCTTTCTCTCTTCTCCCCCCTTCTCCCTGTTTTCAAATTGAACCTATAAGACCGTGTCCTTGAAGGGGACAAACATCAATTGTGCACATAATCACAGTATGGGGGATAAAAGAATGTGCATAAGCCACTTCTCTCTAGTGCTTTTGTATGTCATTAATCCCCACTCTCAACACGATCACAATGTGATTCATATCCACAAGAAATTTCTGAGAAAGCATATGTTCAAGCTCTAACCTGGACTATTAGCACATCATTGCGTCTTTAAAGGGAACATGACTTGCTTTCTTTCCCATATGTTTACTTTAAAGCATTTGAATTAGTAAACCCATAGGAGTAGTAATTTTTCTTTTGTTTTCATTTGGTCTTAATTGTACTCTGTGTTTATAACATGATTATATGACTAATATATGAATGGATTTGGGACCATGATTAAATTTTGTGTATTCAAACATTGCTTCATACCAATTCTTTTCCATTTCTTCTAGGATTCCTAGTATGCAGAATAATAATCAATGAATTCGAATATTTCAATTTATAGGTCTTGATTTTGATGATTGCTTTATCTTCAGGTAACATCATAATAAGCCAAGGAACCTCGGGACACACAATGACAATATTTTTGACATAGATGTTTATTTTAAGTCCCTATTGAAATCTGAGAAACAACTGTATTCAGAAACTTTAAGTTTATCAACATGTCTTTAATAGTTCTCCTTCTATTCAATATATTTTCACCCATATAATTTTCACCTTTATTCTGATGTTCTAATCTTATTCTCAGTTTGGTCCACTTTTCTGTTAAACCTACATTTTGATATTTATTTTGGGCGTCTTCAGAATTTCTGTTTATTATATTCTAAATATGTCCTTTTATATGAGAATATACATATATTTATAGTTATCCACAATTATTTCATTCCTGGTTAGCTTAGATTGTTTTTAACTTTTATGAACTTGGAAGATTAGACGACTTCCTGGCAAATATCAACATGCCAAAACTAAACCAACACGACAGGCCCATATCAAGCACTGAAATAGAAGCAGCAATAAGAGACCTCCCATTTAAAAAAACCCAGACTAGAAGGATTTATACTGGAATTGTACAAGGCCTTGAAAACTCACACCAATACTCCTTTAACTCTTCATTGAAATTGAAAGAATAAATTCACTACCAAACTCTTTCTATGAAGCCATCTTAACCCTCATCCCAAAACCAGGCAGGGACTCATCAAAGAAAGAGAACTATAGATCCATTTCTTTGATAAACATGGTTGCATGTTCAACAAAATTTTGGCCAATCAACTTCAAAAACTCATCCAAAAAATCATAAACTACAATCAAACAGGATTCATTTCAGGGATGCAAAGTCTGTTCAATATACGTGAATCAATTAATATAATTCATCACATCAACAAAAGCAAGGATAAGAACCACATGGTTATCTCAATAGATGCAGAAAAGGGATTTGGCAAGATCCAACACCTCTTTATGATGAAGGCTCTAGAAAAATCTAGGACTTCAGGGAACATTCCTCAATACAATAAAGGCTGTATATGACAAACCTACAGCCAGCATTATACTCAGTGATGAAAAACTAACACCATGTTCTCTAAACTCAGGAATAAAACAAGGATGTCCACTCTCTCCATGCTCTTCAATTTAGTATTAGATTACCGAGCTACAGCAATAAAACAAGATGCAAACATAAATGGGATCCAAATAGGGAAAGATGAAGTAAAACTCTCCCTCTTTACAGATGATATGATCTTTTATTTAAAGAATCCCAAGGATTCCACTCCCAAATTACTCAAGCTAATTCAGAACTTTGGCAGAGTAGCAGGGTATAAAATTAACCCTCAAAAATCAATGGTTTTTCTGTATGCCAACAATGAGAAAAGCATGGTTGAAATCAGGAAGGAATTTCATTCATAACAGTCCCACAAAAAATAAAGTGCCTAAGAATTAACGTAACCAAACAAGTGAAGCACATCTATGATGAAAACATTAAAAAACTGAAAAAGGAAATAAAAACAAACGGATTGGGAGAAGATCTTCACTAGCCATACAACAGACAAGGGTCTCATATCTAAAATATACCTGGAACTAAAAAAATTTAATCCCCAACAAATCCTCAAAGAAACAACTGCCCAATAAATAAGTTGGCTAAAGACCTAAAGAGAAACTTCTCTGAAGAGGAAAGAAAGATGGCCAATAGACACATGAAGAAATGCTCTACCTCTCTATCCATAAAAGAAACGCAAATCAAAACAATATTGAGATAGCATCTCACCCCAGTTAAAATGGCTATAATCAAAAACTATAATAACAACGGATGCTGGAGGGGATGTGGACAGAAGGGAACCATACTACATTGTTGGTGGAAGTGTTAACTTGTTCAACCACTTTGGAAAGTAGTATGGAGGTTCCTCAAAAGACTCCACATAGAGCTCCCCTATGACCCAGCAATCCCACTTTTGGGCATTTACCCAAATGATCACAAACAAGACCACACTAAAGCTACCAGCACACTATATTTATTGCAGCATTATTTACTATAGTTAAGATATGGAACCAACCCAGATGCGCCTCAGTAGATGAATAAATCAAGAAAATGTGGTATATATACACAATGGAATTCTATGCCTCCATCAGAAAAAAATGGCATTGCCCCATTTGTTAGGAAATTGAAAGACTTGGAAAAATTAGATTAAGTGAAGTAAGCCAACACCAAACAAACATAGGTCCCCTGATTTCCCTTATTTGCAATATCTAGTATATGTATGAATCAAGCAGAAAAGGTCAGATAAGGTAATGTTAGGAAAATGAACCCTTAGATATGTATTTTTTTTCTTTCATGCGATTGTTTCTAACTCAATTATAAGATTGTTTCTTTGTTGCTTTGTATGTCCCTCCCCAACATTATAACCACTGCTTTCACTGTATTTGATGTCGGTATAATTTGTGGAGGTGAAGGGGAAAAACAAGTCGTTTAAATAAGGATACAGGTGGATCTGTTGCAACAATGAGAAGTATAAGTTGTCATGTCAAAAACGAACTTTACAACTTGGGGGGGAGTCTTGGTAGGGGGTGGGAGGATGGGAAGGGATGGGAAGGGTAAACAAAAGAGGAGGCTACAATGCTTGATAAGAAATGTACTCACTATCTTGCCCATGTAATTGTAACCACTCTGTACAGTATTTTCACAATAAAAAAGAGAAAAAAATCATTTGATGTTTCAAGTTAATGTGATATTTTTGACTCACCTAAAGATAGCAGGAGGTGGGTCTGGGAAGGTGGCTCAGTGATAGAACACTTGCCTTGCATGCCTGAGACCCTGGGTTCGATTCCTCAGCACCACATAAGCAAAAAGAAAAAAGCCAGAAGTTGTGCTGTGGCTCAATTCGTAGAGGGCTCGCCTTGAGCTGAAGAGCTGAGGACAGCGCCCAGGCCCAGAATTCATGCCCCACGACTGGACCCAAAAACAACAAAACAAAACAAAACAAAAAATAGGATAGCAGGATGCAATGGGTTTCCAGCATCACATCTTTATACAGGGTCCTCTAAGAAATATCCAATTCCTGCCACTCCTCCCAACTGAATTACACAGCCCCATCATCAAATGACACCAGCTTCTGTAAGGACATATTCCATCAATTTATTATCCATGAGTCATGAGAACCCCAAGGCTGGAATTTCATTCTTCTACATGTAGGCTTTTGTCTAACCGAATGTGTTTGGAAAGTTCTGCATAATTTATACAATGAGATAAGTGTTTTCCTCCATAGTAACTTGGTAATTACAAATACAAAGTTTTCCTAATACATTAGAACACATTTCTGGTTCCAGGAATAAATACAAGGTAAACAATTCTGTAGGGAACTGACAGTAAAGCTCCAAGGTCATCTTGACCATTGTGCTCACTTGAAGGCACATACAAGGAACTGACTTTCATGAAAAACACCAGGTGCCCGGGATTGCTTTGCTATGTCTGTAGAGTTTGTTTTAATTTCTACCAGTTGACCTTGTCTTACATTTACTGCACTCTGTTTTTATTAAAATTTTCCTTGTTTTTCTGCAGTATGGTAACCTTATGTTACCTCTTGACTTCTAATAGTATATAATAAGGAAAGTTAAAAATAAACGGTGCTGCAGTCTTGAGCTGCAGACCTCCCAACCCCATCCTTTGTCTTATGTCTATATTTTTCTTTATCCTCGCCCCCTAATTCATGATTCCCTTTAGTTGCCGGCGGGCTCCGGCAAGTGGTGACTCAACAGGGACCTGAAAACCTGGGATCACAGCAGAGGACCCCGCTAAGGTAAGAGGACATGTCCAGAAAAAGAGAGCGGGTGAGAGTATAGTCAGGAGTAAGAAATTATGGGGCAAGGTAACAGCCATATGTTATATGTGCAGGCTCTTAAGGGCATGCTTCAAGGTCGAGGAGTGAAAGTTGGACAGAGTCAGTTAGAAAGTTTCTTTCACTTTGTCGAGGAAGTATGCCGCTGGTTCCCAGAGGAAGGAACATTAGTTTAGAAAGTTGGCAAAAAATAGGAAAAAGGATTCAGGAACATTATGAAGCAAGTGACCCTGAAAAAAAACCCCAGTGGATGCTTTTACTCTTTGGAATTTGGTTTGAGACTATCTGGACCCCAGGCATGAACAAATGAAATTTAATCAGTTGATTGGTGAAGTTGAACAGGGTGAGTCTCACCCTGCTCCAGGAGCGCATACTGCTGCCCAAGAAAAATCAAATAAATTAATAAAAGTTGAATCTATTGGGTCAGACAATGAGGAAAAGTCAGATGGCTTGGATGCTCAAGAAAAGTCAGATGACTCAGATGCTGAGGAAAAAATATATGATGGTCCTACTGAGGATAGAGTGCTCCATGTTGAGGAAATGTTGAATTCAGTTATAAATAAATTGTCACAGCTTCAAACAAAGCAACGACCCTCATTAAGGGTGAATGTTTGTGAGCCCTCCTTAACAGCTCTAGGGGACTCAGATTTCTTTCCGCCACCCCTTCTGTCTGTTATTCCCCCGGCACAGTCTACTCAGTCTGCTCAGCCTAGTCGGCCCAGGCCTTTGAAGTTATCTAGTCCTTCTAATAATGAATTCTCTCTTGGGACCTCCCAGGCTTAGTGCCTTGCAGCTCTCACTAGCACAGGATGCTCAAAGAGGGGAGGATATTTCTGGTTTTCATTTATTTCCTGTAATGGAGGACCAAAACCAACAAAGAACTCACCAGCCCATTCAATTTAAACAAATAAGAGACTTGAAAAATGCTTGCGCTCAATATGGACCTACAGCTCCATTTACTCAGGTAATTTGGGAAACGTTGTTCACTGATGCTTTATGCCCAATGATTGGAAACAATTAGCTAGAGCTTGTCTTAGTGGAGGAGATTACTTGTTGTGGAAGTCTGAATTTGTGGAACAGTGTCAGGCCACAGCAGAGGTTAATAGCGCTAATAATATACCTACTACATTTGCAGAGCTTGCTGGGGAAGGTGCTTATAATAACACCCATACCCAGTTAAATTACCCTTTGGACACATATGTTCAGGTTAATGCTGCTGCTAGGCTTGCCTGAAAAAAGCTTCCTAACTTTAGTAAGAATGAGGATCTTTCTAAAATTAGACAGGGACCAGATGAACTTTATCAAGATTTTGTCTCTTAGTTACTAGAGGCAACCGGCCATCTGATCGAAGATGGGGATGCCGGTATGGTTCTTCTACAACAATTGGCATATGAAAATGCTAATACAGCTTGCCAAGCAGCCATTAGACCATTTAGAAAAAAGGAGGAATAACTGATTATATTCGGCTCTGTGCCAACATTGGCCCATCATATATGCAGGGCCTCACACTGGCTGCTGCACTTCAGGGACAAACCATAACTGAATTCCTCCGCACTTCCTGAGGAAGCAAAAAAAGGAGGAAAACGTCCCCGAGTTGCTGGACCTCCTGGCAGCGTTTTTTCTTGTGGCTAAATAGGCCATCTAATAACTCAATATCCTAATCAAAAAAAGGGAATTATACTAGGGAAATGCCCCCAATGTAAAAAGGGAAAACATTGGGCCAGAGATTGTAGATCTACTTTTGATAGTGCTGCCATCTTATTTAGGAAAACTGGCAAAGGGGCCACCCCCTGGCCCCTCAACAAATAATGGGGCAGCCCTGTCCTTTGCAAGGCTTCAAGCCTACCCACTAGCAACCATCAACAACAACAACAAACGGTTTCCAGTCTCCTCACAGCAACCCCAGGAAGTGCAGGATTGGACCTCTGTTCCTCCACCTATACAGTATTGACTCCTGAAGTGGGAGTTCAAGCTCTCCCTGCGGGCATAATTGGCCCCCTTCAAAAAGATCTGTTAGTATATTATTAGGCCGCAGTAGCTTGGCATTGAGAGGCCTATATATTACTCCAGGAGTGATAGATCAATACTATACTGGAGAGATAAAAATCATGGCCTCAGTGCCTACTGAGTTATATCTATTTCTGCTGGGCAAAGAATTGCTCAGCTGGTCCTAGTTCCTTCGATCTCTGTTGGAAATTCTGTTACTTCTGCCCCCACAGGGGCAAAACGTTTGGGGTCCTCGGTTGTATTCTGGATTGAAAATAGCAAACAAGGAAGGCTTGAACTTATAAATTATATTTAACAAAAGCCTTTTCGAGGCATATTGGATACTGGAGCAGATGTATCTGTAATAGCAAAAAAATATTGGTCTTCTCACTGGCCCTTTACTGCCTCTTACATCCTTACAAGGAATTGGCCATGCTACAGATCCACAGCAAAGCAGTGCTATTCTCAATTGGAAAGATGATGAGGGCCATTCTGGAACTTTTCAGTCTTATGTGCTGGATCACTTGCCCATTACTTTGTGGGGGAGAGATATTATGGAAAAAATGGGGGTTTATTTGCTTAGCCCAAATAATGTAGTCACTGGACAACTTTTAAATCAAGGACTACTACCTTCAGGGGGATTGGGGATTGGTCAGCAAGGCATTCGAGAACACATTCAGCCACAGCCTCGACCCCATAGACAAGGTTTAAAATACTTTTTAGCGGGGCTGCTGCTCATCCTTCCCCTCACACCGATCCTATTACATGGTTATCAAAAACTCCGGTGTGGGTGGATCAGTGGCCCCTATCAATTGAAAAGATTATTCTTTCCCAGCAGCTGGTGCAGGAACAGCTGGAATTGGGCCACATAAATCCTTCTACTTCCCCATGGAATTCATCTATTTTTGTTATCAAAAAAAAATCTGGAAAATGGAGACTTCTTCAGGATATCTGGTGAGTAAATGCTACTATGGGGGGCTGTTACAACCAGGTTTGCCCTCCCCTATGGCCATCCCTCTAACAAATTGCTTCATTTTGCCTCTTCTTACACTTTCATATATCCTCGGGTGGTATCTTTATCACCTCTTTCTATGGCTGCCCTGGTGTTTACAGATGGATCTTGTAATGGAATGGCCGCTCTTACTATTGATGGGAATACTTCATCCTGGGATACTGGTCTTTCTTCAGCCCAGGAAGTTGAGCTTCAAACAGTTTTATAGGCCCTTACACTTCTGGCTACTAGTGCTTTCAATTTATATTCAGATACTCATTATGTTATTTGAGCCCTTCAGGTTATTGAGACTGTCCCCTTTCTCAGAACAGCAAATTCCACTATTTAAACTCTTTTTCGCTAAATACAGCTTCTTCTTCACTCTCGCACTTGTCCACGCTATTTTGGATTTATACGTGCCCATACTAAGCTTCCTGGTCCATTAAGTAAGGGCAATGCTATTACGGACAAGGCTACTCAGGTTTTTCTTACTCAAATTGATTTGGCAAAACAATCACATGCCACCCATCATCAAAACAGTCGTGCTTTACGCGGACAATTCCAAATCACTCATGAGGCGGCTCGTCAAATTGTGAAGATCTGCCCTAGTTGTACTACTTTCTTACCAGAGCCCTCCATTGGAATTAACCCTCGAGATTTAGTTGCCAATCACATGTGGTAAATGGATATTACTCATATTTCATCCTTTGGATGGCTTCACATTGTCCATGTTACTATAGATACTTATTCTAATTTTATTATGGCTACTGCCCTTGCTGGGGAGACTAGCAAACATTGTATTTCCCACTCTCTGCATTGCTTTGCCACTATGGGACTTTCTAAATATATTAAAACTGACAATGGTCCAGGATATGTCGGAAAAGCTTTTCAAAATTTTTGTAAATATTATCAGATTATTCACACTACAGATATTCCCTATAATCCTCAAGGACAAGGAATTGTTGAACGAGCTAATGGTTTGCACAAACACCAAAATTTTAAATTAAAAGGTAGGGATTTATACCCCTTCTCTCTTGTTAATATTCTTTCTTATGCTTTGTTTGTACTAAATTTTTTAAACTAAATTGTTAATGGCCTTTCCACAGAAGAGCCATTTTGGGAAAAAAGAGAGCAAAGAGCTTTGGCTCAAGTTAAGTGGAAGGATCCTTTAACAGGTGCTTGGCACGGACCCGATCAGGTTTTAACATGGGGTCGAGGACATGTTTGTGTTTTCTCGCAGGAAGAAAATGATGCCCGCTGGTTGCCTGAGCGTTGTGTTAGGATTGTGGAGGCTCACTCAAATGACACAAACGCTGACACATTGGGCTTCCAGCCACCTGGGAGGGAGTTGAAGTACTCATAAATGTAAATGGATCAACATACGGTACAGCCCCCAATCCTTTCATCCATTAGACCAAGATGGGAGATTTCTCAGCTTCAGGTATTGGAACTCCTTTATGCTTTACCACCAATTTTTAAAGCTCCATTCCAGACTGTACTTTTATGCGATCCATAACTCATAAAATTTGGATCACAGACACAAATCAAATGTTCAATATACAGATGACATCTTTGACAACTGGGCACCTAGTTTATGCAAATTCTACTCTATCCTATAGGATACCCCGTTGCATTAATTCTTCACAAATAGTAGAATCTACAGGAAAGCCTCATTCAATAAGGTGCAGGCATGTGCAGCCAGTTGTTACCAATATTTCTGGAACTAATTCTCAATTAATGGATTGGTCTGGAGCTAATCTTACTAATCAGTTCAATCCTGGATTGTGGTGGATGAATGGGCATCCTCAACATCATGTTTGGATGCTGGTGGCTGCACTCAATAATATAACCTGGCCCAATTAATCCCTTTTAAAAAATATTATGAGTTGTGTATCCTCACCCCATGTCATTATGTATGGACCATTTAATATTTCTATAGGAGCTAATTATTTTAATGTTACCTGTTCTAAATGTTCTTTTACTAATTGCTTGTATAGCAGCATAACTGAATCCATACTTATTGTTAGACAACCACCTTTTGTTGTGCTTCCTGTACCTGTAAATAGTTCTGAAACTTGGTGTGAAGATTCTGGTATTCAGGTGTTGAAACATTTGAAAGAACTAATGTGCCCTCGTAGATTTGTTGGGCTACTTATAGCTGGTGTTCTGGCCTTTATTTCGTTAGCTGCCGCTGAGGCACTAACTCGAAATGTACAAACTGCCCATTATCTTAATCAGCTTGCTCATAATACTACACAAGCTCTCCACTTTCAAGGTCAGATTGATGACAAGGTAGAACAAAAACTAGAAGCATTATATGAGTCAGTATTATCTTTAGGAGAACAAGTTCGCGCTCTGCAAACTTTACAGCGAGTGCGCTGTCATGCCAGGTTTGATTTTATTTGTGTGACCCCTCATATATATAATGAATCAAATCACTCATGGAAAAAGGTTGTAGCATATCTCAATGGTATTTGGCACCATAATAACTTGTTTTTAGATCTTTTTCAAATTCACAGGCAAATAGCTAGATTACAACAAGCCCCACCGCTGGACTCTGAAGTGGCTAAAATTGCTAAAGAGCTGTTTGAACAATTTCAACACTATATCCCTTCCCTGACTAATGTTAAAGGATTGTTAATGACATTCCTTGGCTCCAGTCTATTTTTATTAATGGTTTTTCTCTGGCTTTCTTGTATTATACGTGCACTGCAAAACTCTCTTATGAGTTTAGCCAGCCAGCTACATAAGATCAAGCTCCAAATAAGTGAATTCCCCCCCGAGAGGAACTGCAGCTAGAGATGGGTAAAAGGGGGTGCCAGTCTGACCAACCTAAGACAGGGCATGCAACTTCTCTCTGAAGAAGTTCCCGATGATGGGTAAGGCAGACAAGATGATCCACCCAAACTAAGACAGGTGGGTTCGCTTCTTCAAACACAGACAGGGGAGATGTTGGGAGCTGACAGTAAAGCTCTAAGGTCATCTTGACTTCTGTGCTCACTTGAAGGCACATACAAGGAACTGGCTTTCATGAAAAACACCAGGTGCCCGGGATTGCTTTGCTATATCTGCAGAGTTTGTTTTACTTTCTGCCAGTTGACCTTGTCTTATTTTTACTACACTCTGTTTTTATTAAAATTTTCCTTGTTTTTCTGCAGTATGGTAACCTGATGTTACCTCTTGACTTCTAATAGTATATAATAGGGAAAGTTAAAAATAAACGGTGCTGCAGTCTTGAGCTGCAGACCTCCTGACCCCATCCTTTGTCTTATGTCTTTATTTTTCTGCATCCTCACCTCCTCATTCAGGATTACTTTCATTGCCAGCAGGCTCTGGCAATCTCGGCTTCTGCAGTTGGGAGAGCAATATCCCCATGCATACACACACTCCTGGAACCTAGGGTTTGACACTGGTCGAACCCTTGCAACAACCTCACTTCCTCCAGAGTGGCACAGCACAATATGCGAACTGTAGTCAGCACTGGAGTAGATATGAAGCCCTTGTCTGTTGTATGGCTACTGAAGATCTTCACCCAATTTGTGGGCTTAATATTGATCTTGAAGGCTATGTCCTTTAACATGAAGAAACTATGTGGTTTCATGCAATACCATTTGTACAATCTTTCTTTGATTTCTTCTGTTTCTGTGTCTGTATGAGAAAAGTTCAACCTGTGGCAAGGAACCCTAGAGTTTCTCATGTTCCATCCTGTAATGTTTTTATGCTGTGAGCTTTTGCTTCCAGGTCTTTAACTCATTTGGAGGTGCTTCTGCTGCAAGGTGTTATGTAAGGATCTAGCTTTAGTTTTTGATGTTTTTAATCAATTTTGCTAGCACTATTTAATGAAGAGGATTCTTCCATTCTATTTTTTCCTATATATTTTTCAATTTAAAAACAGGGTATGGAGGGGAGACAGTTACATGAGTAGTGTAATGAGTACATTTCCTATTGAGCATTGTTACATCCTCCTTTGATTTTCCTTTACTATCCCTTCCTCACCACTTCCCCAACTCCTCCCACCCCACCCTAAAATTGTAAAGTTCATTTTCAACATAGTGTCTTGTACTACCTGTATCCTTATTTAAGTATTTTATTATATACCTTCCCCAGCACAAATGATAAAATATATATACAAGATGCAGGACACTGGAATCAGATCCAGTGAAAACAGGGGTTTTACTATGGGAAAGAACATACAACAGAAACAAAAGAATCACATAATGCATTATAAG
Organism: Dipodomys merriami; assembly: GCF_024711535.1. Taxonomy (NCBI): domain Eukaryota; kingdom Metazoa; phylum Chordata; class Mammalia; order Rodentia; family Heteromyidae; genus Dipodomys; species Dipodomys merriami. Next base: position 154,045 of record NW_027206418.1, on the reverse strand, counting down.
TATGTTAACAATAGCAAGTAGGAAAAGAAAACACTTGTGTCCCTTTCTTGTGTTCATTTCTCTTAACATCATCTTATATGGTCATATGTACATAGCTTTTGACAATTTCTGGTTTTTGTAGACATATACTAGTTATTGCAAATAAGGGAAATATTAGACTTATGGTTCTTGCATCCTGGCTTACTTCACTTAATATAATATTTTCCAAGTCTTTTCATTTCCTAACAAATGGGCAACATAATCTTTTCTGATGGAGGCATTTAATTGAAATATATATATATATATATATATATATATATATATATATATATATATCAGAGAAATGGGTATATAGTTCTCTTTCTTTGATGAGTCCCTGCAAGGTTTGTGAATGAGGGTTATGCTGGATTCATACAAAAGGGTTTTGTAGTGCACTTCATTTTCATCTTCATTGAAGAGTTGGAGAAGTATTGGTGTGAGGTCTGCTTTGAAGGCTTTGTAGAATTCCACTGTAAATACATCTGGTCCTGGGCTTTTCTTGGGTGAGAGGACTTTTATTGTAGTTTCTATTTCAATGCTTGATATGGGTCTATTAAGTTGTTTAAGTCATCTTGGTTTATTTTGGGGATGTCAATAAGTGCTAAAAATCATCCATATTTTTCAGATTCTTGAACTTATTAGCATAAAGATTTGAGAAGTATCTCCTTATTATATTCTGACTCATGGTTTTTTCTCTAGTGATGTTTCTATTCTCATCTTTTAGTTTATTTATTTGGGTGTGTTCTATTTTTTCCTGGTAAGATTTACTAAGGGTCTGTCAATTTTAGTAATTTTTTCAAATAACCATCTCTGTTTTGTTGATTCTTCTCATAGAGTGATTTTGGGCTCTAATTCATTTAATTCTGATTAAATTTTAATTCTTTGTTTCCATCTACTGTTTGGGGGCTTAGCTTGTTGCTCTTTTTCAAGGAGCTTTAATTGCCTCATTAAATTGGTTTAAGATCTCTCCGATTTGTTAACGTAGGAACTCAGAGCTAGAAACTTGCCTCTGAGTACTGCTATTCTGTTTCCCAGAGGAGCTGAGAGTTTGTGTGTTGATTTTTGTTAACGATCATGAACATTTGAATTTTCTTTTGAATCTCTTCCATGACCCATAGGTGGTTCAACAGTGCATTGTTCACCCTTCATGTGTGGAAGGACTTCCTTTGGTGGCTTTTGGTGTTGAATTCTAATTTTATTCCCTGTAGTCTGAAAGAATGCAGAGCATAATTTCAATGTTTCTGAAATTAGACAAATTTTCTTTGTGGCCTAGAATGTGGTCTATTTCGCAGAAAGTTCCATGTGCTGTTGAGAAGAAGGTGTAATCTGATGCTGTGGGGTAAAATATTTGGTAAATGTTGTCTATTTGATTTATGCAGATGTTAAGATGCGGTTTTTGTGTTGAGTTTTTGCTGGGTTGATCTATCTAGCGGGGTCGTGGTGTGTTAAAGTCCACAACAATAATTGTTTTTTGGATCTATGTGTCATTTAAGGAAAAGTAGTGTTTCTTGGATAAATTTAGGTGCTCTGTTATATGATGAGTAGATATTTAGAATCGTAATATCCTCCTGAAGGAGAGATCTATTAATTAGTATGTAGTGACTTTTTTGTCTCTTCTCATTGATTTTAATTTGAAGTCTATTTCATCTGGTATGAGAATTGCAATTCCCTCATGTTTATGGGGGCTGTTTGCTTGGTAGATTTTATTCCAGCCTTTCACTTTCAGAATATGTTTATTTTTATGGACAAGGTCTGTCTCTTGAAGACAGCAGATAGACGGTTCTTGATTTTTGATCCAACTGGAAAATCTATGTCATTTAATTAGCGAGTTAAGTCCATTAATAATTTGGGGGTGGGGAGCTGTGCCTTGTCTGTTCTTGTTGTTATTACATAGTTTTCTGTTTGCGGACTGCTTCATTGGCTATAACCTGTTCTTGTTTGTTTTCTTTGTGTTGAATGTCTTTGAGGATTTTTTGTAGAACTGGTTTTGTAGCAAAATATTGCTTCAGATTTTCCTTGCTCTGGAAGGATTTTATTGTCCTTCTGCTGTGCGTGAGAGCTTACTTATGTAGATTATTCTTGGTTGGTAGTTATTTGTCTTAGGGCATGGCATACCACTTTCCAGGCCATCTTTGCATTTATGGAGTCTGCTGAGAAGTCTGAGGTAATTCTGATTGGGTTACCTTTATATGTGATTATTCTCTTCTCACTGGTATCTGTAAGAATTCTTTCCTTAGTTGGTATATATTTGGTATAGATTATCATATGGTAGTGGGATGACCTGTTCTTGTCTGGTCTAGTTGGGGTTCTAAAAACTTCTATCTAGATGGGACTGTCCTATCATATATTTGGGAAGTTCTCTGCTAGGATTCTGCTTAGTATATTTCCTAGTCCATTGGCTTCCTTCTCTGGGCCCACTTGTATACCTAATAATCTCTAATTAGGCTTTCTGAGTGTATCCTCTATTTACTGCAGTGATCTGTCATGATTCTTGGTTTTGTTATGAATATCTGTGCCCTCTTTCTCTATGGAATCTAAACTCTTTGGCCTCCAAGAATCTTTCTTCTGCCTCCTCCATTCAGCTTTCAAGGTTTTTTACTTTACTGTTTATCTCCTTCTTGCTGGTCTTACTTAATGGTGGCCAGCTCTTATTAAGGTTTTCTTTTAATTCTTGAATAGATTGCCTTACCTCCTGGAGTTGGCTTGCAGACTTCTCTTTCCACTCCTTTATCAGGGTTTCTATCTTTTCATTAGAATCTTTTTCCCTCTGCTGGAGTTCCTTTATCCTTTCATTTGTGGATGCTATGAAGTAATCTATTAGCATCTGGTGGACCTCATCATGTTCTCTTATAGCCCTATGAAGGGTGTTCAATTTTTCATTCAGCATATTTACTAGTCATGCTTTTTTTTGGGGGGGGGGTCTGATAGTGGGGCCTGAAATCTGGGCCTGGGCAATATCCCTCAGCTCTACAGCTAAAGGCTAATGCTCTACCACTTGTGCCACAGCACCACTTCCAGCTTTTTTTCTTTTTGCTTTTGTGGTGCTGAGGAATCAATCCCAGGGCCTCATGCATGCAAGGCAAGCACTCTAGCACTGAGCCACCAACCCAGCCGAACCAGCCATGTTTTTAAACTACCTTGAGCATTATCCTCTAGGTTGTTCTGGGACTGCTCTGTAGCTTGTTGATTTGAAGGTGGTGTAGGGGTTAGTTGATTGGACATATTTCTTGTGTTTCTGCAGTTAGGTCTACCCATTTGGAGACAAGAACCACACTGTTAGACAAGAGAACAGTCTTTTAGGATTGGAGCCAACTGGGTGTCTTGTAGATGTATAGATCTGAGGGTATCAGAGTTATGTGTGGGGTTTTTTCTATTTAGTTCTCTTTTTCTTTGGTTGGAGAGGTATGTTGTGGCTCAGAGGATGAGACTATGTACAATTGTAACTTTTGAGACAATCTGGGTTGGGCTGTTAAATAGTCTGCCCCTTAGAGTTAACAAGATGGGTCCCTTGTACTCAAAATAATCAAATAGAACCAATTTTATGGCCAAAAAAGAACCAATTGTAAATTGAATCAGATATAAACAGGGATCTATGGACTGGAGAACATGGAGAAGAGGAGGGCTAGGATTGGAGACATATAAAGTTAAGTTCAGAAGAGAAATTGAGTATAATGATAGTAGTGGGGTAAAAACAGCTTAGAGGAGATGTATTTGTAGTAGTTGGAGAATAGAGACCTTGTTCCCGAGCGTAAGGAACAAAATAATTCAAAGAAAGGTTATGTAGAGAATAGCTTATGGATCTAGATGAAGATAAGGAAAGAATTATATATAAGTATATTTGGGAGAGTTGCTAACATTAGAAAAAGTTTTATTCAGATATTATTGTAAAGTCACTTAATCTAAGATAACTCCTGTAATTATTGTTTGCACACATAGAAGGAGGCCTTACTTTTTGTATAGAACTAGACAGGGTAGCTCTGATGCAGTAGTAATATAATGTGGAAGGAAATAAAAAGGGGAGAGTGAGAGGAAAAAATACAAATTAAGAAATTGGAACGTGGAAGAAAACACAAAATACTAATGAAAAATCTAAGATGTAAGTGAAATTGCAAATCCTAAAATACAATACATAAAAGTAATACATAGAAATAAAACAAACAGCAAATGATAAAATATAAAAACAAACACACAAAACAAAATCAAAGAAAAAATCCTAAAGAGTGGGTTTTTCGGGTTGTTTGTGGGAGCTTGAGTCTCTGCGTAGTCCTCAAAGCTGATTCCTGAGAGAACCTTGTATGCCTTACAAAAGTCCACTTTCCTTGTGGCTTGATTGTGAACAGATGGCCTTTTGATGAGGGAGTGTGCCTACTGGTGGCAGGGAGTTTGGGGGTTTCAGGGTTGTAGACTGCTATCGCAAGCCTGGAACTGTGTTCCCAGGCTTTCCCAGTTAGCCATGGGAGGCTTGGGAATGGAGCTTATGTCCATGTTGGGCTCTGATGTCATCCCTCTATTTTGGAATGGGGCTTGGGTCAGAGGCCTTTGGGATCCCACAGAGAATTGCCACCTCCAGGGATTGGACCCAATTGGGTAACTCACAAGGTCTGTAGCTGGTAGTGCACTCGACCTATGCTATGGCTATGCTATGGCTGCCAGGATGGAGTTGGGTGTGGGTGTTTGCAGGTGCTGGTTGGGTGGTGGCATCTGCTGCAGCTTAAGGATATCCTCTGCAGCATGGTGAGTCCTGCCACAAGAAGGATTGGGTGGGTCTTGGTTTGGTGGGCTGGTGTGGGCAGCGGGGGCCATGCTGGTTGCAGCAGAGGCAGTGGGAAGCCTTGTGGCTGGCTGCATGCAGCTGGGAAATCCTGGCATGGCACACCAAGCCCTGTGGTGCAGGAGCACCTCAAGGGTAGGTTCACTATATCTCTTTTTGCTTTCCTTATTTGCCTACTAGGATCATCCTCATGTAGCAGGAAAAGTCAACATATTTAGGGTTTGATTGGAGTGAATCTCTTCAGGTGAAGTGTGGCTGTGCCCCTAGATCTTCTTTTGGTCAGAGACACATAGTGGGACTACCTGTGAGAGTGCTGCTTTCCTCCTGGAGCCCCTTTTTAACTAACTGTATTTCAAGATTTTTAGGATTTCAGAATTCCTTTGGTTGTTTGCATTATTTATTCTCAAATTTATTAGACTAACTCATTTAAACTTAGGAGGAGAATGATTCTGTGCTGAAGCCTGCTTCCTAGAGTTGCTTGTAAGTAAAGACACCTAGGATATTTTGCATCTCCCTGTATAGAGTAGACTAGATTGGGTTGACATTTCTATGATTTCCATGCAAAAGCTATACTGTACAATGTGAAGTGTGGAATCAAGTGATTGGTGGACATTGGTTTAGGTTTTTCATTCTTTTCTTTCAATACTCTATCATGTATATGGCTCTATTATTCTTGGTGCATTGTAAATAGTTGTAAATAGTTGATATACAGCATGATGAGGATTATACATAAATCAAATGAGAGGAAAATTTGTCTTAACAATGTAAGTTTTTGAATAGTTGAAAAGGGGAAAGGGTTGGGTCAGAATTAAATTAGCAGGTTATCAACATTCAAAACTCAATATCCAAAGGAAAGAAAACAGAAGAAATTTATGTGGTGTTTAATATATTCAGACTTTCTTGTTTGTCATGTTTGATATAACGTGATAGTAATAGATCTACAATGAGTAAAAGTCAGTTTTGTTGCACTTCTACAGGTGTTACATCACCAACCCTTGAGAATGCTAACCTGAGGCTCATAACAGAAAAAAACAGATATTAAAATCCTTAATGATGCTGACTAAAATAAATAAAATTCACAGCCCTTTCTTAAGAGGGAATGGTATGTTGACTATGTTTAGCAGCCAAATACATTTTTATAGGCAGATGACTATCAGGAAAGTAGAGATTGAAGACAGACTCAATACATGGATTCAATTAAATGATGAAAACAAGGAGCTATGTAAATACCTGGTGCCAGATGGAAATCAGTTCTACAGACAACAGACTTCAGCATTGAAGAAGAGGTTGTGACATTTCAGAAAGTGAGCCAGCAGGCATTCTCAGGTGGACATAGTTAGAACCCTATTCCCACTGGTGAAAATCCCTTACATAGGTGTTTCCTGTAAGAACTGAGGAATTTTTTTTTTCAGATGAAATTCTCTTTGATTTTATTTCTAAAGAGTACATTTTTTTTCTGTTTTTGACACATAGTTCTAAGAGATTTCTTTTTACAATGTACGGATTACTTAATTGTGACAACAGAGAAGATATAAAACAGAAACTGGCACTATAGCCCAAGTGGTAGAGTGCTTGCCTTGAGCTGAAGAGCTGAGGGACAGGTCCTAGGTCCAGAGGTCAAGCTCCACAACCAACAACAACAAAAATAATAATAATAGTAAAGTAGTCCCAGCACACATGAACTGAGGAATTTTTAGAACCACTTTTCATCTATCTGAGGGAAAGAAAAGAGTCCAAAGAGGTGAAAAGTGTGACCCCTTTGTAGGTGGGCATGTATTGAGAGCAGTTGCTTTCTCTGGTTTGGAAAATCTGTTAGGAGCAGGGGAATTGTGTCTCCTGAAGTATCTTGATGTCTCAGATATGTGAAGGATTCTAGCTACCACCAAAGGCAGAGGTAAACTACAATGAATTTGCTACGTTTAGGTGGTCACTAGGACCCAGATGTGATGTAAGGAACAAGACTGTTATTCATATAGTTAATGCAACTGAGTTCCATCCATTTGTAGGATCTCAATTAAGTTAGAATGTAGAGATATTAGAGAGGCTGTTGCATTAAGAATGTAATAAATTTACAACTTTGGTGGAGGGGAGGATTGAGTGGGGGGAGTGGGGGAGGATGGGAAGGGTTGGGAAAGGAAAACAAAGGAGGAAGCTACAATGCTTGATAAGAAATGTATTCATTATCTTGCCCATGTAATTGTAACCCCTCTGTACAGTATTTTCACAATAAAAATAAATAAAAATTTAAAAAAAACCCACATCGTAAATATGCTTACATGGTCTTGCTTGAGTTTTTAGCCCCTTCCTGTAAAATTGATTTAAGTCATAGTATGATTAGAATTTTTCAATTACAAAAAAAAAAGAGGCATGCATATATTTTTGGTAAAGAAGAAATGCATTTGGGGGGCTGGAATTGAAAAAAAAGAAAAAAGTAATTGGCAGAATAATGTAGCGTCCTGTTTTAAATTCCTCTTTCAGGAGTGTATTAAGGAAAGTATCTTCCTCACTGCAATCAAGTCCCAGTTGGAGCAAATGGGATAGCAGTTGATAAGGACAGCAGCAATATGAGACTTGTCAAGATGATGACAAGCTTACCAAAATCAATGAGCACTGGCAACGTATCCTCCATGTCATTGGAACGAGGTTAGAAATGCCTGAAAATTGTTTTCTACTCCCATGGTTCTACCCAGAGCTAAGAAACTAAGCATGTTCTTCCTCTACCGTCATCTAGCAGTTTCATAAAATTGAAGATTCACATTAGATGATTAGAAAGGAAAATTGGAAATAGTACACTCAGCATTAAAAGTGATGTATTATTAGTAAAAAATGCTATGCTTTGGGTTAGTTTTTTTTCTCTAGTACTGAGGATCAAACCAGGAACCTCTGGTAGGGAAATGTTGCACTTGTGTTGCTTTGAGACTCAATCTTCCTATGGCCTTCATCTCCTGAGCTTGAATGATCCTTGCAGCCTTACAAGTTGCTGGACTATAGGTGTACCACTGTACCTGTATATATTAGGTTTACACATATATTTTGAGAGAACTTGTCATGAAGAATTCAGGAATTCTCTGTCAAAGCTGCATTATAAGTAAAGGAACTCTATTGTCCCAATGATGCCTGACTATTCCTGAGTGTGTTGCAAATGCCAGAGCTCATGGCACAAGCCTGCTTTCTAGAAGAGGCCCCTGACTGCTCCCACATGCAGGACCTGAGATAATAGACTTATTCCAATGTCTAATGGGTAACATCTGGGCAGATAAGTTTGAGGTAACTGAGTTACTGAGAGGAACTCCTGGGATTATAGAAGAGGTAGGAATTCAAACCAAGTACGGCATGCAAAACAGATGGAAAGCCATCAAGCTTCACATTGACCTACCCTTCACTTCAATCTTGCACACCCACCCACATTCCCCTGGATCTCCCCAAACCACTATGTCTTTGAACAGCAATGGTAGTGATGTACCATGATGTAAGACTGCTCCTCCCACCCCACACAGGATGCTTTTCACTACCTAGCTGAAAAAATTATTAAAGAAATGATCATACTGACACCCCAAGTTCAAGCCACACAAACAACAACGAAAAGAAAAGAAAAAAATTTAAAAAGGGAAAATTTTGGAAATAGCCAAAAACTCCTGAATGTTTCAGAGATGGGATTTGGGCATTTCTGGGAAATGTTTAGATTTTTTATAAATCTAAATTGGTGCAAGGATTATGCAGTATGTCTACCACGCAATTCTGCTACTTTATTGCTGTGTATACATTAGAGCATGGAAAACGATTCAACAATCCGTTTAGTGGCTGCAAATATCTTTTTATAGTGAGCAGAGGGCCATGACAAAATGTAAAGAACAGACAAAATTTACATTCAACAGAAACTATCTGTTAAAAATAAACACACAAGAGTCTCATAACCTCAATTATATTAATAGAACTAAAAATTAAAAAGCCAACTTATCTCATGCTTCCAATACATTTCCATTTTTTGAGTGGTCTAACAATGTTTCAGGAGGCACACAATGCTTTTCATGAAAAAAAAGCTCACCTATGTTCCCACATTTGGGAGAAAAAGGTCCCCATGCATCTATGCAGTCCTGGGAACTAGGGTCTAGCACTTGTGGAAGCCCACCTCCTCCAGGGAGGCACAGTGCATTGTGGAAATTTTAGTCTGTATTGCAGCACAGATCCTTTGAAAGTGCATAGTTTGTTTTTTTGTTTTGTTTTGTTTTTCTTTTTTTCTTTTTAAAAAGCAGGGCAACGATCCTTCTGCACATGTGCCTCCCCACCCCATGTGGGTATTTTCAGCCTGTAAATTCCAGTTCCTTTCCCGTTGCCTTGCTGCTGGAAGTTTTCTCTTCAGTGGAGCTTGGGAAGTGTAACATGAAGGGATCTCAGACTGCAGAACCAATGTCAGGTAGAAATTGCGAGCTGGATGCAGAACCCAAGAAGGAGTCTGTCCTCCACATATTCCTCCAGTATGGGGCTGATGATTTGTTCAGGGTTCAAGAGTTTGTGCTGCCAAAGCACTTGTGCCTCCAGGTGCCAGAAACTGGCTCACAAAGCTCTGACAGCAAGATGGGTAGTTCTCTCGAATAAGAAAAACAAGGAACTGTGCATTTCTATTTCCATGACTATGAAACACTGCTCTTAACCCATGTGACTTTATTAAACTTTGCCCAGGAGGAAGATGAGCATGGTAACATTTTTAGTGAAATTGTGAAGTGTGGGCCTGTTTTGACTCCATTTATATGGCATTTGTATTTTGGGTTTCTGTGTTGTTTATGTCGAGGTGTCTCTGTTCTGTGCCTCCCTTGTTAGATTTCTTAGCCCTCCTGCCATTAGTTCACACGTGTTTGTACAAGACCTTCTTTGTAGGAACAGGTCTACATGAGATATTACAGTAGTGTGTGATACTCCTGTTTTTTTCCTCTTTCTGTTAAGCAATGAAGCGTAGCAATGTTTGAAGGAGGATACCTTGTCAACTTTGACAAGCCTTACAGAGCAGAGGCAGAAAGGCAAAGGAAGGACAAAATGTTTTCAACTTTATTGCCTTAAGCAAAAATTGAATCTACTTCCTAGAGCACAAGGCTCAGGTGTACTCTTTCCTCTAACACTCCCAATCACTAGCTGCTGTTGGAAATTTAACACTAACTAGTAGGAGGGGAAATGAACTTGCCTGAGGAATTAGACAGAACCTAGTTCTCAGAAGGGACATGGGGTTGTGGTTTGTGGAGGAGAGGAATAATTTTCACAACTGAAAGTATCTATCTCTGTTCTTACTAGTTTATTCAGCCTGTTCACACTATCAATTCTTGTACATGATCTCTCAAATGTCTCACCTGTGGATATACTGATAGTAGCCTTAAAGCGTTGTTTTTTTACCTGCAGTTGAGAAAGTGTTGGTCACAGATTGTTACAGAAGGAAACTTGAGGTACTTTGTTTTGCTCAAAGTTGTATGTTTTGTAGATGGAAGGTGTAACAAAGTATTAGCTAGTGTTCTCCATTTTGTGTCAATCTGCTCAAAGAAGTATTATTTCACTTAAGAATTTCTTAATGGGAATTGAAGTCAATGAAGCTTGAACATTCCTTTAAAATATCTTAGTGAAACATATTGATCCCTTTTATCCTTTGCACTTCCTATGGATTTTCCTAGATTAAAATGTTACTAGCATGGATATTCCCCAGTTTATTTGTTCTTAACCAGTTACCATTTCTCCACTAGAATATTGAGCCTATTTTACATCACTTAAAATGAGAGATTGTTGAAATAGGTATTCCAAAACAATTGTTCAGTAGAATTTAAATACACTACAATGCACTTTTTTGTGTGCTAATCCTGGTTCCTGGGCTCAAGCACTGGACACTGACCCTGAGCTTCTTTTTTCCAGCCTAATGTTCTACCATTTGAGCGACATCTCCACCTCCAGGTATTTTTAGTAGTTTATTGGAGATCAGAGTCACTTAGATTTTCCTGCCCCAGCTGGTTTCAATCTGTGGTGCTCAAAAATCAAACTTCTGAGTAGCTAACATTAAAATCATAAGCCAACTCAGCCCAATTACAATAAGCTCTTTTAAATACACATTATATTTCTAATAAAATAATATGAAAAAAACATTTTAAATTTTAAGGAGAGTAGTCCAAATCTGAAAACAAAAAGAAAATATCCCATCCTGAAATCTACAACACTCCTGGTCTTGAGTATTTGAATATGGATAATTAGTGTATAAAAATTACTTTGTGCTGGGCACCAGTGGCTCACACCTGTAATCCTAGCTACTCAGGAGGCTGAGATCTGAGGATCACGGTTCAAAGCCAGCCCAGGGAGAAAATTCCGTGAGACTCTTATCTCCAATAAAACCACTAGAAAACTGGAAGTGGTGCTGTGGCTGAAGTGGTAGAGCGCTCGTCTTGAGCTGAAGAGCACAGGGACAGCTCCCAAGCCCAGTGTTCAAGCCCCACGACTGATCCAAAAAATAAAATTTCTTTGTAAGTTTTTAGAGAAAACATTCTTGTGAAGTGGAAAAACTCAATATGAATTTGCAGATGTTGCTTTTAAATGATTCCTATTGTGTTTCTTAGCAGAAAGGACCTAAGTGAAGTTTATAGAGTAGATTTTCATTTTTCATGCATATCACTATGAAGTTCATTTTATTTTATATAAAGAGTATCCATTCCATGCAGTTGTTTTAAAAAAAACCTGTGTGGATGGATAGTAGCATTTCCTGTTTAATAAGCCAACCAACAAATACAAGGAAAAGTATATAGATATGTAATTTTTAAATTTTTATTGGTCTGCATTTTGGCGTGTCATCAGCTTGGAATTTTATGTTAGTATTATTGGTATAACTTAAGATTTTAATCTTCTGGTTCTTTGGCTGTGGTTGTTGGTTGGGACAGTGTAAATCCTATGAGTAGTATTTCATGTTACATCTTTATTAAGTCCTTTATCTTCATCAGGATGGCCACAATTCTTCATATGATTGTTTAGGAAGTAAGCATTAGGGACTTCTCACACCTCTATTTACATAATCTTTACTGATTATGTGAAGCAGGTTAAAAGGCAAATTTCAAGTCATTGCACAAGGGTACTCTGAGTATTTGGATACAGGGAAGTATTTCATTTGAAAACCACTACTGAAATATTATGCAAGTAAAATGTATTGTATAAATTTTCCTGTATAATTACGGGTGAAAAAGTATTGAGTTATAACCTATATGCTCTCCATGAAATTTAAATATGTAAATGAATAAGATAGAGTACAAAAGCTCAATGGAGTCCTAGAATCCATTTTAACGAATAGAAAAATAATTCATACAACCCTAAGTATTAATAACTAGTGTTATTGAAGGTGTGGATTTTTGTTTCAATTATTCAATTATTTTTAGGAACCTTAGTTTTAATGAATTTTGTGTGTGTATTAACCTAGAAATGAATTGCTTTTATACTGTCTGTTTATCAACTAATGGACTGTGGAGTCAACTTCAGGTGAGTATTTCATACTCTACTTGAGATATAAAAGATTCTTGTCCCATAAGAAGGCTTTTGTGTTTTTTCACTCCATGTATGTTTTGAGCAGGAAAATCTGGAGCATAATCACACAGGTTCTTTCCTGACTATGTCAGTTGCCTTTTCTCTAAGACAGGCTTCCAGAATCTTCTGTTCATTATCAACAACAAGAAAGAATGAGAGGATCTGTGGTGAGTTGCTTTTTATTTCTCATTTTCCAAATTCCATTTTAGCAAGCTTACGGTGTCTATGATTTAAAAACAGAAAAAGTGATTCTGCTTTAGGAACATGTTTCTAAATCAGATAAAGATGATTTTTAGAGTTCGATTTTCGAGAAAACAACTTGTACAACTTATTGTTGCAATGGGTCCACCTGTATCCCTAGGTAAACGTTTGTTTTTACCCTTTCCCTCTGCAAATTATACCAACATCAAAGACAGTGAAAGCAGGGGTTATACCATGGGGGGAGGGACATACAAAGCAACATAGAAATCATCTTATAAATATGTTAGAAACAATTGCATGAAAGAAAAAAAAAGCACTTGAATACTTATCTTGGGGTTCACAATGTACTCATTATCTTGCCCATGTAATTGCAACTCCTCTGTACGGTATTGTCACATTTTTTATTAAAAGATGGTTTTTAGAATGAGTATATTATAACATGTTACAGTCTGTCTAAATTGAGGGAAGACTTGCTTCCAGTTTTTCTGATGTGAGAATAAGTAGTTACACTTATGTGATTCAGTGACATTGAGAAGGTCACTTGTCATGGAAAATGAACATTTGCCAGCAACTTGTCAGAGATCACCTCTTTATGAGTAATGTTGGATTATGTTGCAGAGTTTTTACCAGTGTTTATGAAATAGTGTGCTCTCACACACAGCTTCAACTGTTATAGATGACTGAGTAACTATATGTAATTAAATTATTCTCCATACATACTTCTTGGCCTGCTTCCTGGTCCCTGACTACATAAAACTTGATAATAGTTGATGATATAGGATATGGTGTTCCTGGAAAGCCCTCTGTATTTTCTCTAGTTGTCCTCACGAGATTTTTTTCTCTATTTTTCTCTCTTTCTGAGAGAAGTAAAAATTAAAAAAAAGATAGCATAAGCAAAAACTAATAATGAAAAATACAAATAGCGATAATATGTAAGGATATGAACATCAGACCAAAATATATGACCACAGATACAGACCATTGATAATAACTGACATATCATACAATTTGATAATAAAAGTTTTATGGTGAAAAGCAAAGTATGCGAATCCATCTTTAAAGGGCCATGCAATTATAATATCTTTAATCTATAAATTTGTAGAACTCAATATGAGAAATAAAAATACATGATAAATACAAGAAAATTTAAAAATATATTTGTAATATTTTATGAGTGAAATAAACACAGGGGAAATTACAATGGATCTCAAAGAAATGTATTCTACCATTGTGATTTATAGAATATTAAATGTAGCCATTTTCTTACTACACATTTGAAATAAAAACAAATGAATTGGGGTTGGGAATATGCCTAAGTGGTAGAGTATTTGCCTACCATACATGAAGCCCTAAGTTCAGTTCCTCAGAAAAATTAGGAAATGGCATTTGGGCTTAAGTGGTAGAGTGGTAGCCTTGACCAAATCAAGATCAGGAAAGGTACCCAGGACTGGCCCCCAGTTCAAGCCCCAGGAATAGCAAAAAAGGTTTAAATATGTATAGTGTATTCACATGAATATCTTCTGGAGGGTGGGGGAAAGCCAGAGAACTTGAAGGAAATAGGGTAAAAAAGTGGATCTTAGGAGGTCATTAGGCATTGATGAAAGTAAGCTATACAAGTCATGATTCACGATGGAAGTGTGGTGGAGATAAGTGTCTCACAGCTTTCTTGCCAGGGCTGGCTTTGTACCATGATCTTCAGATCTCAGATTACTGAGTAGCTAGAATTACAGGAGTGATCCACTGGTGCCAAGAAATGATTTGTTTTTAGTAGATATGTGAATATTTATTGGACTTTCAATGCTATTTAGATGTAAGATTCCAGTCTGTGTGAAGTGTCATTTGTTTCTAAGGAAAGCTTCAGGTGGATTATATACATTTCAAGGCAATTTAATTCTCATTCTTCAAGAATTCGAATCAGCAGTTTGACAAAAGTTCCAAACTATGTTCCCTAAAAGGAGACTGTTTCCACAAAATTGAGATGATTATCATGGGTGGATATACAATCTAGAAAATGCACACACACACACACACACACACACACACACACACACACACATATATATATATAAATACATATATAAATGTATTTATATCTGTATATATAAAATTATACACATATATACATATATAAATACAAATGTATTTATAAATTATAAATTTATAAATATAATTTATATTTTATATTATAATATAATATATATTTATTATATAAATATATATTATAATTTATAATATAAATTTATAATTTATAAATACATTTGTATTTATATATGTATATATAAAATTATATATTTATATAAATACATGTGTATTTATATATGTGGTGTGTGTGTGTGTGCAGTGGTTCACGCCTGTAATCCAGGCTCCTTAGGAGTCTGAAATCTGAGGTTTTCATTTTGAAGCCAGTAATGCTACTAAAGTCTCCATGAGACACGTATCTCAAATTAAGCACTCATAAACTGGAAGTGGAGCTAGACTCAAACTAATAGAATCTTAGCCTGGAGAAAAAGAACTGAGTTCAAGCCACACAACCTGCAAAGTTTAAACCAATACTGGGGGAAAGTCAACCATGGAGCCAGTGAGAAATAAGAAAGAAGATTTGGAGCAACTTGATAAACAGAATATCTGAGATCTTACAGCTATTTTGACACAGAATGAACAATAGGTCTCCACTCTTTCTTATTAACAGGGCACTGTGTTCCTAAACCTCAATTGATTGGCAAGCTGGAGGAAGATGATGAGCCATATATGGGAGAAGCCTCAGACTAGAATTTCACAGGTCTAATAACAACAGGTGCTGGAGGAGATGCGGACAGAAGGGAATATTACTGCATTCTTGGTGGGAGTGTAAACCTGTTCAACCACTTTGGAAAGCAGTATGGAGGTTCCTCAAATGATTCCACATAACACTCCCCTATGGCCCAGCAAACCCACTTTTGGACATTTACCCAAATGATCACAAACAAGACCACACTAAAGCTACCAGCACAAGAATATTTACCATAGCTTAGATATGGGACCAACCCAGATGCCCCTCAGTAGAAAAATGGATAAGAAAATGTGATATCTATACACAATGGAATTCTACGCCTTTATCAGAAAGAATGATATTGCCACATTTGTTAGGAAATGGAAAGACTTGGAAAAAAATTATATTAAGTGAAGTAAGGCAGGCCCAAAGAAACATAGGCCCCATGGTTTCTATTTTTGCAATAACTAGTATATGTCTGAGTCAAGGAGAAAAGGTCAGATAAGTTGAAGTTAGGGGAATCAACCCAAGATAAGTATTCATTTTTTTTCTTTCATGCAATTGTTTCTAACATATTTATAAGATTATTTTTTTGTTCCTTTGTATGTCCCTCCCCCATGGTATAACCCCTGCCTGCACTGTATTTTTATATTGATATAATTTGTGGAGGGAAAGGGAAAAAACACATCGTTTAAATAGGGATATAGGTGGACCCATTGCAAAAATGAGATGTACGAGTCGTTATGTCTAAAAACGAACTTTTCAACTTTGGGGTTGGGGGAAAGAAAGGGGGGGAGGTTAGGGAAGGGGAGCCGGTGGGGAGATGGGAAGGGATGGGAACGGGAAACAAAGGAGGAGGCAACAATGCTTGATAAGAAATGTACTCATTATCTTGCCCATGAATTGTAGCACCTCTGTACAGTATTTTCACAATAAAAAAAAATAATTTCACAGGTGAGTTAAAGCATCTTGCATAGTGATCTTGGATCCAGAACTGAGTTGGTAAATTCATCTTGCTCTGTACTGACCAATAATATTCCTAATTCCCCCGAGTCCCATGTGTTGCAGAGAACTTGGTGATTCTTTGTGTTGGATTTGTGAATCAAAAATGCATGCAGATACATACTGAACTGTGTGTGGCCATAAAGTTAAATTTAGCAATTCTTTCTCTGTGTGCAAATTGTTCTGACAAAAAAAGAAAATTAGAAATGTCAAAGATGAGATTTCATTTCTTTGAAACTAGGACAAGGCAGATATAGGATATGAGTAGGCCAAGACTGCTATCCTCTGATAAGGATAAGGTGTGGAGAGGCCAGGATACAGAATCAAAGTTTTAGTCTAGAGAGAATGATTAACTAGGTGGTGAGCTGGAGAATTTTTGGGCTTCCATAGGTTTGAGGGGCAGGAATAAATTTTGATGAAACTTTGTCTAAAAAGGAGAGAAACAAATTTTAAAATTACTAAGATACTTAAAATAATTCATTGTGGTAAGTTAGAACTGAAGAGATGGTGTATAAAACTTTACCCTCAGGTGACTGGCAAAAGGCTTGTATAAAAAAAAGGTAGTCTCCAAAATTAGAAAATACCCTTCTCCTAATGTTTGAGAAGTAGAGTAGCATTATATATATAATATTTTAAGGGGGAAAAAGGGGTTGGGAAGGTGGCTCAGTGGTAGAGCGCTTGCCTTGCATGCATGAGGCCCTGGGTTCGATTCCTCAGCACCACATAAGCAGAAAAAAAAAAGCCAAAAGTGGTGCTATGGCTCAAGTGGTAGCGCGCTAGCCTTGAGCTGAAGAGCTAAGGAACAGCGCCCAGGCCCAGAGTTCAGGACCCACAACCGGAACCCTCCCGCACAAAAAACAAAAAGCAATTATAAACCTAAAAAAAAAAACAGTATTTCAGAAAAAAACAAAAATACTAAATACGACAGTATGTAGCCTAACATGCTATCACTAAATAGGTTAGAAATTTGTGTAAATAATTCCTCTGATATGAAAAAGACGAGAAAACTGAAACAGAAAAAACATTTTCCATCATAAAATATTACTATTGGTTTCTTAATCAATACATTATGGAGAACAAAATATATCTCTCTATAAATCAAAACCTATTTGAATATCTTAAAATCTCTAACAGTATGGGAAATATGTCTTTACCTTTACATTAAGGATTTGATTTATGTTTTTGTCTTTTTTTCATGACTCATTTTAGATGTTCAAGAAATGGAGGATTTGATTAAAACATACCAGGAAGGTTCAGATGAATGTGTGTGTGTGAAGTGGCTGTCATGGATAGTAACTGAGTGGAGCAAAGAGTGGGATTACTAACAACTTCTACCTTGGCCTCAAAACAGAAGCCAGAGCTGAATAGGAATGACGAGAACTCCTTAAGGGTGAGGACTGTAGAGTTCATTCAACATCAGAACATTTTCCCCTATTGCGAGTCTGATGAGATGCCTGCTGCATATACGCCTGTTCTGTCACCTATAGATAAACAATCCCTTAGATATTTGGAGCCTTTTAGTCAAAATTATGAGGGTCCAAATAAGCGTCAGTATTTTGAATATGGAGTAGGGAAGATTTTAAACTCAGAGACCATGTTCTTTCCACATAATTAGGTTTGTGTCAGAGATCCTGCTTATAACCATAATGAATATAGAGAAGAATATGTTAAGTCTTCACTCCTTGCCCAAGACATTTGTCAGGGAGGGAGGAAAACACCTGAGAGCACTATATGCGGAAAAACATTCCACTTAAGGTCTACAGAAACTATGAATCAGAAAATACACACAGGAAAGAATCCTCATACATGTAGTGAATTGAGCGTTCAATCAGTAAGGATTTACACCTTACAAAACCTCAGAGGAAATATCCAGAGGAGCCTGATGAGTTTAAGCAATGTGCAAAATATATCTCTAAGAAGTCAGAACTGACTTGCCAACCTAAAACACCACAAGAAGAGAAACTCTATGAATATGAAGAATGTAGGAAAATTTCCACTCTGAAGTTAGGACCCAGAAAGCACCAGAGAACTGACACAGAACAGAAACCTTATGAAT
Organism: Dipodomys merriami; assembly: GCF_024711535.1. Lineage (NCBI taxonomy): Eukaryota > Metazoa > Chordata > Mammalia > Rodentia > Heteromyidae > Dipodomys > Dipodomys merriami. The sequence continues at coordinate 135,715 of NW_027206418.1, read as the reverse complement.
ATAATGAATATGGAAAGTATTTCAGATGTAAGTCAAAGCTTAGTGTCCATCAGAGAACCCACACAGGAGAGAAACTTTATGAATGTAAAAAATGTAGAAAGTATTACAGATAGAAGTTACAACTTACTGCCCATCAGAGAACACACACAGGAGAGAAACCTTATGAATGTAACAAATTTGGAAAGTATATCAGACGTAAGTTACACCTTACTGTCCATCAGAGAATACACACAGGAGAAAAACCTTATGAACATAACAAATGTGGAAAGTGTTTTCCTCAGAGGACACACCTTTGTCATCATCAGAGAACACACACAGGAGAGAAAATAAAAATGTAATGTGTGTGCAAAGACTTTTACCCAGAAATCAGACCTTACTATTCATCAGAGTACACACACAGGAGAGAAACCTTATGAATGTACCAAATGTGGAAAGTATTTTCTATGTAAGTCACACCTTACTGTCCATCAGAGAACACACACAGGAGAGAAACCATATGAATGTAACAAGTGTGGCAAGTCCTTCATATGGAGTTCACAGATCAGCAGGCATAAAAGAATACACAAAGATGAGAAAACTTAGGAATTTGGTAAATACGGAAAATCTTTCACCTGGAAGAAAAATCAGCTTGTATCAGAGAACCCAAACAGGATATAAGACTTGTGATAGCAAATGTGCAGTCTTTCACATAGAAGGAATACCTCAGTGTTCAACCTTGAATGCACACAGAGAAAAATCTTATGAATAAAATATGTGGAATTTTTTTCAAGAAGAAATCATACTTAAATTTTCATCAGCAAACACACAGGAGAGAAACTTTATGAATGTAACAGTATCAAAAAAGTCCTTCAGTAGGAAGTCATGCATGAATGAGTGTTTATAGAGCACACACAAGAATGAAAACTTATAGATAATATCAATGTAGAAAATCTTACTTTGAAGTCATACCTCAGTGTTCATCAGAGAAATGACTCTCATAGGAGAAAAGAAACTATCAAATATAAGAAATATGAATTGACTTTTACTGTGAAGTCAGTCCTCAGTGCATCCAAAAATATAAACAGGAGATAAAAAGTGAATATAATAAATGTAGACAACTATTTAGTCAGAAGTCATGTCTCTACAGGTTTCAGAGACCTGGCAACATGACAGAGTGTCTAGTGAAAATTAGAGGATGTCTTTCAAGCAGAAATCACCCTTCAGTCAGCATTGGAACACTCACACAAAATGAAACCCAATGTAGGAAAACCTTTGACAGAAACCTCTGTGATTTATACAGCAACCCTTTATTGCAGAATTAAACTAGGTGTAATGGAAAACCACCCACTGAGCCAATATTTCTCATCCTTTCATTGTATTGGGTAGGGATGATGTACTTTCACCTTCAAAGATTGGACAAAAGTGATAGGTATAAATTACTTCCAGGCTTGACAAATAATTAAGATAGTGAAGTTGTTGATTTGTGTCTTTTATATTAAGGAATGGCTGTTGGCGGAAATTTAATAAACTCTTCTCAGAAATAAGAGCTCTGGACCTTTGATATTTGACTGAGATCATCAAAAGTGGTTTGGTAGTGATAGATGGGGAAAGACTGTCATGCTTGAAGCCAAGGACATGAGAGCACTGACTTCTCTACTGCTCCCCCAAAAGTCTTCCATTATATGTGTGGTCCATACATTATAACATTATTACTATTCCATTTCAGTTTTTGAATGGAATATCTGTTGGAAGATAACACTCCTGGTTGATTACATAATGTGTACAGGATTAAAATCTCTCTCATCATCTTTCATCCTCATGTTCATGAAACATTCAGAAAATATGAAAGAGCACGTATTTGGGAATACATTTTCTTTTTGTGTGGGTAGATGTCTTATAGCTTGAACTCAAAGCCTAGCCACTCTGTTAAGTACTTTTACTCAAGTACCACTTGAATCACAGCTCCATTTCTATTTTCTTCGGTGGGGAAATGAAAACATGATTCATAAGCATTTGGCTTTGTATGAGTAACCCAAAAATGACTTTAGTACTTTCTTTTTATATTTAATTAATTATAGATGATGCGTTAATTGTGACTGATTCACTTTTAGTCCATTATGATGTTGTTCTGAGTGAGTTATAATTAAAACACTAGTGTGGATAATGTGGAGAGCCTGTGTTTTCTCACTGTTATGGAGGCTGAAAGTGAATTTCTCACTAATATTGCTTTTTCCAGTTCCATGAAGATGGGTGTAAAAAATCAAAATTAAGTTATGGTTTTGCTAAATTTAATTGTGTAGCAATTTTAAAAAGCTAGACTTTCAAAAAATGAGGAACAAGAACTTGGAGAATACTTACAGAGATAAGCAAAAACAGGAATCTGGTAGATATTTTGCAGGGTAAAATACAGGTAAAAATGATCCTTGTGGCTGTCTAATGCATACATAGGTACATAGACTATGTTTAAACTTTAAGCCAAGAGGTAAAGGCTGTTGCCCAGTGTTTCAATGAAGCATTTAAATGCAAATTAAACTTACTTTAAAAAAAAGGAATTAAAAATGGCCTACCTTTTGTGAAAAATTTGTTAAGTTGTGGGTAGTGGCAGGCCTCCCAGACAAAGAAAAGTTTAAAAGGGAAAATTATCCTAAAGTTTATTTCAAAGTAGAAAAGATAAATTAGGATAACGAAATTATTGTTCAACCTAGTTTGCCATGATAGGATTTTTGTAATAGTTTCCAAAAGGCCCACAGTAAAGGACATAGGACAAGTTTGTCACATGGAATTTTGGACCTTAATAAGTTCAAGGTAAGACCATGCTTATAAATCCACTTCCAATGACCATCTTTCAGCTTTTAGTTGGAGTAAATATGCCCACAAGTAAAGATTCATTAATCTGAACACTGGTGTCAAGCTAGGCTGGGCAGAGAAAGGTCCCTGTGAGATTGTCATCTTTAATCTGCTAGCAGAGTGTTCAAAAGCCGAGTTGGTTTGGAGTTCAAAGTGGCAAAGTACTAGCCTTGATCTGGAGAGTTGAGGGACAATGCTCAAACCCTGAGTTCAAGTCCACCAACCGACCAAGGAAACTGTCAAAGATGCATTTATTCCAGCATAGACAAAGGCATTCCTGGAACCCTGAAAATGTTGGAATATGCAGAGGCAGTAAGCCACTGCTCATTGGATGGCAGAGATGGTATCAGATCCTGAAGTCACTTGTGCTTGTCTCTTCAAAGCTTGAACAGAGTACAGAGGTCATGGGAAGAGAGTTTGTAGGCATGCTTAATGCCCATGTCTGGCTAACTCAGCATGGACTTCCCAGTCCTCTATGATAGTGTGTAGTGAAAGCTAAAGATGTAAAATATGAGGGATAATTTAAATCCCAACCCACCTGTATCAGCTCAAAGTCCCAATTGGCAGTGAGTTTTGAGCTGGCCCATCCACATTAATTCATCTGCTAAGGAAAGAAAGTTGTGTGGACTTGAGATTAGGTCCCCATTTAGATCTAACTGCCTACAGAGGCAGACATTGCTGCAACCATTACAGATCAGGCTCCTCATCCAACCAGAAAAAATTTTTACAAACCAAAATGTTAAACAAGCTATGATACTAGAGCCTAAAAAAGTGTCTGTACATCTGTTAAAGGTTAAATGTTGTATATAAGTGACTTTAAACAGGCTGCCCAGATGCAAGGGGTGGTACTTAGAATGCCAATCAGATGGAGTTTATAAACATCTACTGGGATTTACTACAAAACCCTGGCAAATAATTGTTAGTCAATTGTTTACAAGTTATAGGTAACCTCAATCTCGTTGATTTCCTTGTTGCTTTTATTGGAAATAAAAAGGGCTTTTGTGACAAAGATTCCTTTTGCCACAGTTCAAAGCCATCCTGAACACAAAGAATCTCTCTAAAACTCAATTTCCCAGCTAATCAGCCATGTGCCAGTCTGGAGGCATGGCTCAAAAGAATCTCACCTCCAAGCAACTCTCTTAGGTGGTAGAGTACTAGCCTTGCAGAAGTGCTCAGGGAGAGTGCCCAGACCTTGAGTTCAAACCAGACAATGCCAAGTAGGAGAAGCTCTCCAAGCAACAGACTCTAAGACACCCCCTTCCACTACCCCCGCCCTGCACCATCTAGGACAAAATTAGTCCAGACAATGGAAATCCATGGAGAGCAATAAGAGGAGATGACATCCTAAATGGAGTCACTTTATGCTTGCCCTTTCAAAATTAATCAGAACTGGGAGAACAAGAGAAACAGTTGCTTGCCCACCTAAATGTCCATACCTGCCTATCTTCTATCTGGACAGAAAGTTCCAGTCTTGTTTTTGTTACTTGCTATTTGTATTTATAGTAGCCTCTGACTGGTATTCTCAACTAGTGCATTTTCTTCTCCCTTACCTAGTTGTCCAAAAGACACTAGACACCCCCTTTCTCCCTACTTCCCTTAGTAGGGGCTTATGCTTCAAATATTACTTTTTTGGCCCATGGCTAATGTGTGTTATCCTATGCCATTCATGTTAACTGACCTTGGTACCTTGTCATTTTTTGCCTGATCTATCCAAAAGTCTCCTTTAACAGGTTAACAGTCCCAACCCAGGACACCACCTGGGAGCAAGTCATGGCTATCCTAATACTACAGGCAACTGGAGACATCATTTACATTGCCCTGCTGGACCCTAATATCCCCAGCTCCAGTGACTCCTTCACCTCCCCAGCAGGAAGTAGCCAAAAGAACCCATGACACCTGTTGACTCTGGTACCTTTAAATATCTCTGCAACCTCCTCTGGCTACTGTAATCCTAAAGTGGAAAAAGTCTTACCTCCCACCTCCAGGATGACAGGAGCCAGGTACCATGGTATGTCTCCTCTGGTAATCAAACCTTCCTGGCTTATTTCTCTCTTGGCTGATAACAGCAATTTTTGTCTGAACAGCAACTTTGCTTTTTATTAAATGTGTCTTGATATTTTAAATTAAAAAATATGCATATATATTTTTGTAGATTGTGGGGCATGAACTCTGGGCCTGGGTGCTGTCCTTCAGCTGTTCATCTCAAGGCTCATGCTCTACTATTTGTTCCACAGTACTGCTTCTGGCTTTTTCTGTTCATGTGATGCTGAGTCAAACCCATGGCCTCATGCATGCAAGACAAGCACTCTACCAATGAACCACATTCCAAGCCCTAGAAAGATGTTTTAAAAAGTTGTTTCATCGCAGAACTTAAATAAAAACAGTAATTTAATGGGATTTTCTTGCACATTTAAACAACAGTAAAATATTGCAGAATTTTTTAAAAGATTAGGAATATATATCAAGTAACATTGAGCAGTCTCATGTGTAAAAGTAGCATTCAGAAACTCTGTATGAAGATAGGTCCATACCAATAGCTCCTTTTTCCCATTTCTCAGGAATTTAGACAGAAACTTGATCATGTCCCAACTGTTCAAAATTGTGAAACTCTTGGCTCTGAGTGACACTTGGAGTAGAAGGCAAGGTTTTGTTCATCATATCATCATGGTGCGAGGTCATCCTAGATTGTGCACATTGAACACCTGGCACCATACACACTGCCATAGGCCATATTGTTTCAAAAAATAAAACCCACAATCACACGTTACTATAATGCTGCATATGAAATCATTTTAACATGACAAAAAATGAGCAGCAAGCAAAATGTACTTTAACTAATTTTGAAATTTTCAGGGAGAATTACGGATATTCGTCACATGGAAAAACAATAAAATTGAATGTGAAGAAGCCCAATGGGGCTGCAGAGGGGCTGGAGCCTGTGAGCTGTGAGATCCAGGGACAAAATCTCAGCCTCACCGCTGCTTCTGCCATCGTCCAGAGACCAATGACCCCCTGTCTTTCCTCCACCACCTATTCAGGACACAGGACATGCAGTCATGGATAGAAATGAGATGGTGCCATAGGGCCAAAGTGGCCAAGCAAGCTGAGAAATATGGTGATATGGCAGCCTGCATCAAGTCTGGAAATGAGCAAGAAGCTGAATTACCTAATGAGGAAAGGAATCTTCTCTCAGCTGCTTATTGGAACCCATAGGTCATCTTGGAGTGTAGTTTCAAGTATTGAGCAAAAGACAGAAAGTTCTGAGATAAAGCAGCAAATCGTGTGAGAACACAGGAAGAATTGAGAACAAGCTAAGAGATATCTGCAATGATATACTATCTCTTTTGGAAAAGTTCTTGACCCCTAATGCTCCACAAGCAAAGAGAAAAGTTTTCTATTTGAAAATAAAGAAAGACTTCTATCACATCATGGCTGAGGTTGCTGCTGGTAATGACAAGAAATGAATTGTGAATCAGGCACACCAAGCATACCAAGAAGTTTTTTAAGTCAGCAAAAAGGAAATGCAACCAATGCATCCTATCAGATTGTGTCTGGCCCCTAAATTCTCAGTGTTCAATTATGAGATTCTGAACTCCACAGAGGAAGTTTCTTTTCTTGAAAAGACAGCTTTTGATGAAATCATTGCTGAACTTTATACTTTATGTGGGTTATGTTACTTCTATTTTAATTTCTGTATTTCCCATGTGTTTTCTGTTAGTTTGTTTCATATTAGAAGAGTAAAGCCCGTTAACATTTAGTGAGTTATCCGTTTTCATCATGAGATGGCCAGTATGATGATGTGGAATTTTTAAACAAGGTATAAATGTTTGGCATGTGCTTTGGTTCATGGTGACTTCACAAGAGCCAGTGTTGAAACTGATTCCATGTCTAAGCGAAGAAATCTTCCTACATATTGATTTGTCTTGGTGGAGATTAAGAGGGAAATTGGTTCCAGTCAAGGTGTGGTTATTGTGGGTATTATAAAGTTTTGGAGCACTTGTAGGGCTGTGGCTCAAACAAATATTCCATGGCTATTCCAAGGTGCAATCATGTATTTCTGTGGAAGAATCTATTTCAGTGAGCACACCTTTGACTACAGCACCAGAAGTGTTCTTTCAGACAAAGTTGTAACCCAATTAAGGGCAGAAATGGTTCACATTCCATTATTTGTGAAATTACCTGCTGTTTGTTCAAATTATTTTTGCTACACGTTTTATTTGTATTTCAATGTTTTAGACAACCTAAGAACTGATGTAAAAGTAAAGGTGTAGTAAAAATGAACTGCTTGGTATTGACAATTCATGTATATTCAGCAAAGCCATAAACAAAGAAACCCTATGTTTAGGAAATGAAAAGACTTGGAAAAAATTATGTTAATTTATTATATTAAAAATTATATTAAGCCCAAAGAAACTTAGGTCCCATCGTTTCCCTTATTTGCAATAACTAGTATATGTCTGAGTCAAGCAGAAAAGGTCAGATAAGTTGATGTTAGGGAAATGAACCCTAAGATATGTATTCAAATGTTTTTTTTTCTTTCAGATGATTGTTTCTAACACATTTAAAAGATCATTTCTTTGTTGCTTTGTATGTCCCTACCCCATAGTATATCCCCTGCTTTCACTGTATTTGAGGTTGGTATAATTTGTGGAGGGGAAGGGAAAAAAATTGTTTAAATAGGGATACAGGTGGATCCATTGCAACAATGAGCGGTTATGTGGAAGATGTTATGTGGAAAAATGAACTTTACAACTTTGGTGGGAGGGAGCAGGATTGGGTTGGGGGGCTGGGAGGAAGATGGGAAGGAATAGAAAGGGGAAACAAAAGAGGAGGCTACAATGCTTGATAAGAAATGTACTCATTATCTTGCCCGTGTAATTGAACCCCTCTGTACAGTATTTTCACAATTAAAAAAACCCTATGTATTTAACTTGTTTTTAGATTCTTTTTCCTTCTGTGATTTTTTTCTTTTTTGCTATGTGCCTCAAACACATGTGTTGCAAAATAAAAAAACTAGTTAACAGGGAAATAAGATGATGGCCTGCTTTGTTTAATGTCTTTTGAAATTTTCATGAACAATCCAAGCATAATTGTAAAGAACACATGTATTAAGTTCATTTGAGTGGAATAAAACATTTTTGAATGGACTTTTCAACTACTTTCTCTATTATTTTTCATGTAAATCATTTTTTTGAGTTTGAATCTCCTCTAAGGAAATTGTACATTATTAGAAAATTGTTCCTTAGTCACTTTTGGCAGGTAATAGGCTTTTACCGAGTTAAATTGCAAAGTTTATCATAACAACAAAAATACTAATGTAACCACCAAACACCTCCCATATTCCGCATTCTCTCCTCATCTCAAAAACAAAAGTGTTTTTTCTCCTTTGAGGAGTGGAAAATCTGCCCATATGACATTGGATAGCATTAACTGTAAATTCTATGCTTCCTAATCAGTTTTGGTTTTTCAGAATTTCTTGGTTTTAGGTAATGTTCTCTATTTTGTCTCAATCTGCTCGAAAAAGTATTATTTCACTTAAGAAATTCTTCATGGAAATTGAAGTCAATAAAGCTTGAACATTCCTTTAGAAGATGTTAGTGAAACATGTTGATCCCTTTTTATCCTTTGCACTTCCTACGGAGTTTCCTAGCTTAAAATGTTACTAGCATGGGTATTCTCTATCTTATCTGTTCTTGACATGTTACAATTTTTCCACTAGATAAATGAGCCTAATTTACATCATTTAAAATGAGAGACTGCCTAAATCTGTATTCCCAAGAAATTGTTCAATAGAATTTAAATACAATAAAATAAAATGCTCTTTTTTGTGTGCTAGACCTGGTTCTTGGACTCAAGCACTGGACATTGACCCTGAGCTTCTTTTGTTCCAACCTAATGTTCTACCACTTAAACCACATCTCCACTTCTAGGTATTTTAGTAGTTTATTGGAGATTAGAGTCTCTTACACTTTCCTGCCCCAGCTGGCTTCAATCTGTGGTGCTCAGATCTCAGCCTTCTGATTAGCTAAGATTACAACCATGAGCCACCAGAGCCCAGTTACACAATAAACTCTATTAAATATAGATTATGTTTGTAAAAAAATAATATGGAATAAAAAACTTTAAATTTAAGGAGGATACTCTAAATCCCAAAACAAAAAGAAAATATCCCACCCTGAAATCTACAACACTTTTGATTTTGAGTATTGGAATATGGATAATTAGCCTACAGAAATTTCTTTGTAACTTTTTAAAAGTATGAAATCATTCTTGTGATGTGGAACAATCCAAAATGAATGTACAAATGTTGCTTTTAAGTAATTCATATTGTTTCTTAGCACAAACGACCGAACTGAAGTTTACAGAGTAGATTTTCATATTTCGTACATATCACTGTAAAGTTTATGTTATTTTATATTAAGATTTCTATTCCACGTAGTTGTGTAAAAAAAATAAGAAAAAAACCTCTGGATAGTAGCATTCCTGTGTATAATCCAAACAATAAATATAAGAAAAGCATATGGATATTTAAATTATTTTTTTATTTTTATAAGTCTGCATTTTAGGGTGTCCTCAGCTTAGAATTTTGTGTTAGTATTATTTGTGCAACATAAGATTTTAATCTTCTGGTTCTTTGGCTGTGATTGGGTGGTTGGTGTTCTGTCACTCCTATGACTAATATTTCATGTTTCATCTTTATTAAGCCCTTTATCTCATGGAGGATGGCCACAATTCTTCATAGAATTGTTTAGGAATATGAGCATTAGGGAATTCTCAAACCTGTATTTACATAATCTTTACTGATTATGTGAAGCAGGTTAAATGACAAATTTCAAGTTATTGCTCAAGGGTGCTTCAAGTATTTGGATGCAGGGAAATGTGCCATTTGAAAACCATTACTGAAATATTATAATAAAAGTAATACGTATTATACATTTCCCTGTATAATTTTGGGTGAGATAGTATTGAGTTATAACCTATATTCTCTCCATGGAGTTTAAATATATAAATGAATAAGAGTCCAAAAGCTCAATGGAGTCTTAGGATCCATTTTAATGAATAGAAAAATAATTCATACAACGTATTTCCTTAATAACTAGTGGTATTAAAGTGGTGGATTTTTGTTTTAATATTCAATTATTTTTAGGAACCTTAGTTTTTATGAATTCTGCATGTATATTAACCTAGAATACTGTTTGTCTACCAACTAATGGATTGTGGAGTCATCTTCAGCGGAGCATTTAATACTCTACTGGAGACATCGAAGATTTTTCTCCCATATGAAGACTTTGTGCTTTTTTCATTCCATGTATAATGTTTTGAGCAGGAAAATCTGGGACATAATCACACAGGTTCTTTCCTGACTATGTCAATTGCCTTTTCTCTAAGCCATGCATCAGAATCTTCTCTTCATAGTCAACAGCAAGAAAGAATGAGAGGATCTCTGGTGAGTTGCTTTTTATATCTCAATTTTTACATTCCATTTAGGAAACTAAGTTTATCCAAGATTTAAAAAAAATAGATTCAGCTTCAAGAACTTACTCCTAAATGAGGTGAAGACGTTTTTTAGAATTTGTAGATTATAAATTGTTACAGTATGTCTTAGTTGAGGGCAGATTTGCCTCCAGTTTTCTGATGTGAGATAAAGTAGTCACACTTGTTTTGTAATTCAATGCCATTGAAGGGGTCACTTGTCATGTAAAGTGGACATTTGCTGACAACTTGTCAGAGATCATTTCCTCATGAGTAATGTTGAATTATGTTAAAGAAGTTTTACTGGAGTTTCTGAAATAGTGTGGTGACACACACGACTTCAAATATTAGAGATTACTTAGTAAAATATATGTAATTAAATTACTCTCCATACATACTTCTTGGAATGTTTCCTGGTCTTTGACTACATAAAACCTGATAATATTTGATGATATAGTGTGTGGTCTTCCTAGAAAGCCCTCTGTATTTTTCCTAAGGTGTCCTCGCAAGATTTTTTCTCTATTTACTCTCTTCATTCTGTTTCCTACTCATAAGATTTCATCATTTCTCTCTTTATCTCACTTTTTGTATATTTTCCTCCCTGTGTCTTCTTCTCTTTCAGTCCCCATTCTCTCCATCTCTCTCTCACCTTTTTTCAAATGATGTATCTGGGAAGTTGTTTGTTTTACTAATCAATTTTCCTTTGCTGACATGGCTCATGGAAATGACATTTTTCTTACCCAATCAGTTCCTTTTCTCTTTATGTCTGAGATGAGGATTTGCTGTGTTTCCATATTTGGTGTCTAAATTCAAATCTAATGGGATACACCTACCTCAGCCTCCACTGTGCCTTTCTTGTGCTAGTATTGGAACAGGAACTCACAGGCCTCACAGTCAATCAGCTTCCTCCTTCACTGTTTGCACTACTTCTTTTTAAAAAATATCTTTTTTTACTGTAAAATAGTGAACAGAGGGGTTACAGTTACATGAGTGCATTTCTTATGGAGCATTGTTACTTCCTCCATTGTTTTCCCCCTACAATTTCTTTCCTCTTCACCTCTGCAACTCCTCCCACCCTCCCTCACACAAATGGTAAAGTTCATTTTCAACCTAGTGTATTCTACATCTCATTGTTACAATGGGTCAGCTTGTATCCCTATTTAAGCATTTTGTTTTTTTTTTTTTTTTTTTTTGCGTCCTATCCCCAAATTAGAAAAATGTATATAAAAGATCTAGGGCACCGCAAACAAATACAGTGAAAACAGGGTTATACCTTGGGGGAAGAATATACCAAAGGAACAAAAAAATCACATAGTACATTATAAGTGCATTGAAAAACAATACCAAGAAAAAGAAAAACCACTTGGGTTCCAGTCTTAGGGCTCATTTCGCTTCATATCATCTTATATGGTCATATGTACATAGCTTTTGACCATTTCTGCTTGCCCTAGACATGTACTAGTTATTTCAAATAAGGGAGACCATGGGACCTATGTTTCTTTAGGCCTGGTTTACTTCACTTAATACAAGTTTTTCCAAGTCTTTCCATTTCCTAATAAATGGGGTGATGCCTTTATTTCTGATGGAGGCATAGAAAAGCATTGTGTGAGTGTGTGTATGTGTGTGTGTGTATATATATACACATATATGTATAAATATTATATATATGCATATATATGTAAATACCATATTTTCTTGATTCACTCATCTACTGAGGGGCATTGGGGTTGGTTCCATATCTTAGCTATGGTAAATAAAGCTGCAATAAACATAGGTGTGCTGGTAGCTTTAATATACTCTTGTTTGTGATGTTTGGGTAAATACCCTAAAGTGGGGTTGCTGGGTCATAGGGGAGCACTATGTGGAGTCTTTTGAGGAAACTCGATATTACTTTCCAAAGTGGTTGAACACGTTTACACTCCCACCAACAATGCAGTAGTGTTCCCTTTTCTGTCCACATCCCCTCCAGCATCTGTTGATATTAGTGTTCTTGACTATAGCCATTCTATCTGGGGTGAGGTGGAATTTCAAGGTTGTCTTAATTTGCATTTCTTTTTGTCTAGAGAAGTTGAACTTTTTCGGGTTTTTTTGTATTTTTTTTTTTTTTTTTTTTTTGGTCCAGTCGTGGGGCCTGAACTCTGGCCTGGGCACTGTCCCTCAGCTCTTCAGCTCAAGGCTAGTGCTCTACCACTTGAGCCACAGCGCCACTTCCGGCTTTTTTCTTTTTTCTTATGTGGTGCTGAGGAATCGAACCCAGGGCCTCATGCATGCAAGGCAAGCGCTCTACCACTGAGCCACCTTCCCAGCCCCTGTATTTTTTTTTAGTATGGCATTGCCCTATTTGTTATGAAATAGAAAAACTTGGAAAAAATATTATACTAAGTGAAGTAAGCAAGGCCCAAAGAAACATAAGTCCCATGGTTTCCCTTATATGCAATAACTAGTATACGTCTGAGACAAGCAGAAACGGTCAGATAAGTTGATTTTAGGCGAAATGAACCCCGTTAAGGATTCAAATGTATTTTCTTTCTTGTAATTGTTTCTAACATATTTATTAGTTGAGCCTATTTTTTTTTTAAATATGTCTTTTGGCCGTTCTTATTTCCTCTTCAGATTAGATTCTTGTTAAGTCTTTAGCCTACTTATTTATTGGGCAGTTGTTTCTCTGAGGATTTGTTGTTGGGGATTTAATTTCTTGAGTTCTAAATATATTTTAGATATGAAACCCATGTTCATTTTATGCCTACTGAAGATCTTCTCCCAATCTGTGGGCTTTGTATTTATCTTGTTAGCAATGTCCTTTGCCATGCAGACGCTCTGCGGTTTCATGCAATCCCATTTTCCAACCTTTCTTTGATTTGTTGTGTTTCTGGGTCTCTATTAATAAAATTTTGGCTGGTGCCAAGGAGCCCTAGAGTTTCTCCTATACTTTTCTGTAGTGATTTTTAGGGTGTTTGCTTTGAATGTGAGGTTTTTCATCCATTTGGAGTTGATACTGGTGCAGGGTGATATATACAGATATAGCTTTAGTTTTCTACAGGTAATGAACCACTTTTTCCACCACCATTTACTGACGAAGTTGTCTTTCCTCCATTCTATTTTTTAGCTTCCTTCTCAAAGTTTAAGTGGATACAGGTCTGTGTGTTCATTTCCGGGACTTCAGTCCTATTCCTTTGGTCCTCAAGTTTGTCCTTGTGCAATTACCAAGCTGTTTTGATTACATTGGCTTTGTAGTACAGTTTGAAATTTGGTAGTGATATTCTACTAGCATTGTCTTTCTGGTATGGATCATTTTTGCTATCTGGGATCTTTTATTGTTCCATATAAATTTCTGGCTTGCTTTTTCTATTTCATTGAAGAATGAGGTTGGACTATTGATAGGTATGGCATTGAATTTGTAGATAGCCTTTGGAAGTATTGTCATTTTCACGATGTTGGTCCTCCCATTCTGGGAGCATGGTAGGTTTTTCCACTTCCTAAGCTGTGCTTTAATTTCTTTTTTGGAACTATCTCTTGAGCCACACCTCCTCCAATATGTTGATTAGCTGTTTTATTTGAGTTGTCTACACAGTTGTCTGGCTTCCAGCCTCCTTAGTAGCTAGGGTACGATAAGCATCTTGAGCCAGAAGCACTTGTTTTGTTTTGTTTTTACTTACCTGAATATTTATCATTAACAGTTAATTGGATACTATGATAAAATTAGATTATTTTTAACAGCATATGTGAAATTAATATTCAAGCTAAGCTCCAGTATAAGTGACGTATTTTATTTCTAATAATTGTAGCTGTTCTTCTAACTGTGGTACATTTTCTTCACTAACTTTATGCTCACACAACTCCATGAAGAAATTGTTTCAAATTTAATTGAATCTATTGTTATTGTGGTGATGTATGGGGAGACTACCAGTCCTTGGGCCAGGTAATGAGTACATTTCCTTTCATACCCTCACTCTCTCCCAATGTTTCCCTTCCGTCCTGTCTCATGATTTTTATAGCTTACTTTCATCAATGCCTAATGGCCTCCACAGATCCTCTTTTTACCCCATTTCCTTCTAGTTCTCTGGCTTTCCCCCACTCTTCTGAAAATGTCCATACATATTTAAACCCTTTTTTTTTGCCAAACCTGGAGCTTGAATTTGGGCCCTTCTTAGGCACCATTCCCGATCTTGATTTGCTCAAGTCTACAACTCTACCACCTGAGCCACAGTGCCATTTCCTAATCTTTCTGTTTATGCAGTGCTGAGGAATGGAACCTAGGGCTTTATGCAGATAGGCAAATACACTAACACTTAGCAGTATTCCCAGCCCCAAACTATTTGTTTTTATTTCAAAGGTGAAGTAAGAAAGAGGCTACATGTAATATTCTATAAATCACAATGAAGGAATACATTTCTTTGATATCCATTGTAATTTCCCTGTATTTATTTCACTCATAGAATACTACAAGTATATCTTTTAATTTTCATGTATTTATAACAGAACTTTAATTTCTCATATTGATTTCTACACCATTTGTCTTCAGATTTACTTTTAATCTTGGAATATGTGTCTTGATAAATGTAACACCATAGTGTTTTATAAACAGCATTAAGTTTAACATAATGGAATCCATTTGTGTGTTCGTGCTGATTTTTTGTCCGGTTGTTATATCAATTAGTAAGAGGCCAATTAGTTCTGCAATAGTAATGGTAGATTAAAGTATTAAAATTGCATGGTCTTTTAAACATGTCTTTGTACACTTTGATTTTCAGCATAAATTTTTATTATCATAATGTATCATCAGTCTGTTATTATCAATGATCTGTATCTGTGGTCATATATTTTGGGCTAATACTTATTTCCTACATATTATCACTATTTGTATTTTTCATCATTAACTTTTGCTCATGGTATCTTTATATGTTTTTTTAATTTTTATTTCTCTCTAATCCGTGACTTTGGATTGCTCAATAAGTTTTCTTTCTTCTGTTCATGTCAGACAGTGCCTCATATATTTACTATACTTTACAATTAAAGTATGGTCTTATTTTGATGGACATTTTGCTATTTAATATCTGTTTGTCTCATCTGATATTTGTTTCTTATTCTGCTTCTATATAGCCTGCACACATCTCAAATTCACTGTAAACCACCTCTCATATAACTTGCCGGCATTCTGCTGTACACTGTGAATTACCTCTGATACCAATTACAAATTAAATCTGATGTAAATACTGCATTGTTCACAGGATAAAAATAAGACTGCATGCTTAATACAGGTGCCCTACATTTTCAAAGATTTGTTTCTATGTTCCATTGAATTTGTACAACTCAAAATATGCAAGGACTGCAAGAATTTTAAAAAGGGTCTTATTAATTTTCTTCATACAGAAATAACCAGACATTTCATGTAAAGAACAAAGGTCATTCTCAGGCTGAAGCACAGAGCTTCAGCAGAAGTAAAATGTGAAGGAAAATTGTTTTACTATAGAACTGCAAGAAAATGAACTTCCTACCTTGTGGGGTACTTTGTTAGGAACACAAAGAATTAACTTGCTGGATACACTTTTGCTAAGAACATTAAACTTTACAATATTATCATAGTAGTAGCATATAGCATAATATAGTTACTTTTCAATGGAATTGAATGGAATTTATAACCTACTTATAACCTATGTATTCTCCTTTTAATTTTTGTATAAATAATTCTTTGAACTCAGGCCCCCATATTTGCAATGCAAGTACAATATTAATTGATACATATACAGGATTCACAAACTTTGTTTTAAAACACTTATGTGTTTGTATATTGAATTTGAATTCCATATGAATTATGAATATGGTACTTTAAGTTTTCTTTTCACAAGAGAAATTACATACAATGTTTTCTATACATTCTTTTACCTACGCATGTACCATTCCTTTACCTACACATTTACCTTTTTAATAATCTTGTCGTCTGTGTAGATCTACGTTAGCAATTTTAATTTTTCTCTTGATGTAGAATAATTCTTTTTGTCTGATTGTTGGGCCTGGACTCTGGCCCTGAGCCCTGTCCCTCAGCTCTTCAGCTCAAGTCTAGGGCTCTACCAGTTGAGCCACAGTGCCACTTCCGGTTTTTCCTTTTTTGCTTATGTGATGCTGAGGAATCGAACCCTGGGCCGCAGGCATGCAAGGCAAGCCCTCTATCACTGAGCCAGCCACCTTCCCAGTCCCACAGAATAATTTTTATAGCACTTAAAATGAAGATGGGTAAATGATGCATTATCTTTCCCTAGGAATACCTTCAATCTATATTGTTAGAAGAGGCCCTTAGCCCGATGGATTGTGTATTGAAGTCTATTTTCTTTCAACACTTTATAAATATATTTTCTTTTTGTGTGTTAGTCATCATTCACCTCTGATATTGTCAAGAATGACTGTATTCCTTTTAGACACTGTACATCAAATTAGTGCCATATTTAATTCCAATTTTTAAAACTTCTATATTTTTTAGATCATGTGCCAATTCATAGGTTTTTTTTTTCTCTATCCTTCTTGTGGTGGTCATATTTCACATTTTGAGGGATCATCTTGAGCATTCCTTAAGCCTTTATCCATTTACATCCATCCTTCCATTAAGGCCTATTAAAATGCAAAGCTGATTAAGAAACATTTTATGGTAATAAGTAAGTATTTTATGTGGTAGGAAGTAGTCGATGTTCAGAAATGTTCATGCTGGAAGTTCGTTTTTACATATGAAGGAAACATATGGATATCTATGACCATACTTTTATATCTAGAAATTTAATAACAAAAATGATTAACATCGGGTATTTTATTGTGAGAACTTAGTCAAATCTTATGAGAGCCAAATCATTCATTTACTATTTTTTGAGTAATTTTACTCCTTTTAACATTCACCTGGATGCTGTGCTTTTCATAGATCTACTAATGTGTTATGTATTCCATATGATGTAATGACTATGTTGTGACTGTTTATGAGAGCACTATTTAATAGAAAATCTAAATAATATTGTTAATGAGGCAGAATATGAAAATACAGAAAACATATTTGTTTACTTCATTGTTACCCAGATATGTAGTAAATATTACCAAAATAAGCTAAACACACACTTTCAGACTCATACTTACTGTTGTCTTGCTAGGTTATTAGCTTCTTAGAACTGTTTTCTTGTCTTTATTGCTGGAACCAGAAGTGTGTTCTGATGTATTAGAAAAACTTTGTATGTGTAATTACCAAGTTAATATGGAGGCAAATCTTTCTACTTTGATTATATTTTCTCTCATTTTATACATAACACAGAAAGTACCAACCACAATCTGTAATACAAAAGCATACATGTAGAAGAATGAAAGTCTAGCTTTGGTGTTCTCATGACTCAGGGATAATAAATTGATAGAATGTGCCCTTAGAGAATCTGGTGTCATTTGATAATGTGGCTGTGGAATTTAGCTGGGAGGAGTGGCAGGAATTAGATATTTCTCAGAGTACCCTGTATAGAGATGTGATGCTAGAAACCTATAGCATGCTGGTGTCCTTAGGTGAGCCAAAAATAACACATTAACTTGAAAAGTTAAGTGGGGCTTGACCTCTGGGCGTTGGTGCAGTGCCTCAGCTCTTCAGTTCAAGGTGAGCACTCTATCATTTGAGCAACAGCTCCTCTTCAAGCTTTCTGGTGGTTAATTTGGAGATAAGTATCTCACAGCTTTCTTACTAGGGCTGGCTTTGTATGGCAATCCTCAGATCTCAGCCTAATGAGTAGCAAGGAATATAGGCGTGAACCATTGGTGCCTGGAAAATGATTTGTTTTCAGTAGCTATGTGAATATTTATCGAAATTTCAATGCTATTTGGATGTAAAATTCCAGTCTGTGGGAATGTCATTTGTTTGGAATGAAAGCTTCAGGTAGATTATGTACATTCTGAGGCAATTTTATTTTCATTGTTCAAGAATAAAAAAAAGCAGTTTGACAAAAGTTCCAAACTGATAGGTATCCCATTGAATTTGTAGATAGCCTTGGGAAGTATTGCCATTTTCACGATGTTAATCTTCTAAATCCAGGAGCATGGGTGGTTTTGCCATTTTCTAAGTTCTGTTTTGATTTCGTTTTTCAAGATTTTAAAGTTTTCATCATAGAGGTCCTTCACTTCTTTGGTTAAGTTTATTCCTAGGTATTTTATTTTTTGTGGGGCTATTACAAATGGAGTTGATTTCCTAATTTCAGTCACACTTTTCTCATTGTTGAAATACTGAAAAGCCATTGATTGTGGGGGGTTAATTTTATACCCTGCTACTTTGCCAAAGTTTTGAATCAGCTTGAGTAATTTGGGAGTGGAGTCTATGGGATTCTTTAAATACAAGATCATGTCATCTGCAAAGAGGGAGAGTTTTATTTCTTCTTTCCCTATTTGGATCTCCTTTATGTCTACATCTTGTCTTATTGCTGTAGCTAGGCATTCTAATACTAGATTGAAGAGAAGTGGAGAGAGTGGACATCCTTGTCTTGTTCCTGAGTTCAGAGGAAATGGTTTTAGTTTTTCACCATTAAGTATAATGCTGGCTATAGGTTTGTCATAAACAGCCTTTATTGTATTGAGGAATGTTCCATGGATTCCTAATTTTTCCAAAACCTTCATCATAAAGGGGTGTTGGATCAAATGCTTTTTCTGCATCTATTGAGATAACCATGTGGTTCTTATCCTTGCTCCTGTTTATGTGATGAATAATATTAATTGATTTGCATATATTGAACCAGCTTTGTATCCCTGGAATGAATCCTGTTTGATCGTGTTTTATGATTTTTTGGATGAATTGTTGAAGTCGATTGGCAAAAATTTTGGTGAGAAGTTTTCATCAATGTTCATCAAAGAAATGGGTTCATAGTTCTCTTTCTTTGATGAATCCCTATCAAAATTCCAACCTTATCCTGCAAGGAAATAGAAGAGGCAATCCAAAAATTCACATGGAACAATAAAAGACCCAAATAGAAAAAACGCTCCTCAATGGAAAGAACACTGGTGGAGGAATATCAATACCAAATTTCAAACTCTACTATAAAGCCATAGTAATCAAAACAGCTTGGTACTGGCATAAGAACAGAACTCAGGACCAAAGGAATAGAATTGAAAACCCAGAAAAGAACCTATAGACCTATAGCCAACTAATATTCGATAAGGGAGCTAAAATAATAGAATGGAAGAAAGACAGCCTCTTCAATTAATGGTGCTGGAAAAATTGGTTAACTACATGTAGAAAACTAAAGCTAGATCCTTATATATCACCCTGCACCAGAATCAACTCCAAATGGCTCAAAGACCTCGGAGTCAAAGCAGACACTCTGAAAACATTACAGGATGGAATAGGAGAAACCCTAGGTCTCCTTGGAGCAGGCGGAAATTTTCTTAATAGAGACCCGGAAGCACAACAAATCAAAGAAAGGTTGGACAAATGGGATTGCATGAAGTTGTAGAGCTTCTGCATGGCAAAGGACATAGCTAGCAAGATCAATAGAAAGCCCACGAATTGGAAGAAGATCTTCACTAGCCATACAATGGACAAAGGTCTCATATCTTAAATATACTTGGAACTCAAAAAATTAAATCCCCCAACAACAAATCCTCAAAGAAACAACTGCCCAATAAATAAGTGGGCTAAAGACTTGAAGAGAAACTTCTCTGAAGAAGAAGTAAGGATGGCCAATAGACACATGAAGAAATGCTCAACCTCCCTTGCCACAAAAGAAATGCAAATCAAAACAACATTGAGATACCACCTCATCCCAGTTAGAATGGCAAAAATCAAGAACTCTAACAACAACAGATGCTGGAGGGGATGTGGACAGAAGGGAACCTTACTTCATTGTTGGTGGGAGTGTAAACTTGTTCAACCACTTTGGACAGCAGTATGGAGGTTCCTCAAAAGACTTCAAATAGAGCTCCCCTATGAACCAGCAATCCCACTTTTGGGGGATTGTTTACAAACAAATGTTTGTAAACAAATGATTACAAACAAGACCACACTAAAGCTACCAGCACAACTAAGTTTATTGCAGCATTATTTACCATAGCTAAGATATGGAACCAACCCAGATGGAACCAACCAGCTGCCCCTCAGTAGATGAATGGATCAAGAAAATGTGGTATATATACACAATGGAATTCTATGCCTCCATCAGAAAGAATGACATTGCCCAATTTTTAGGAAATGGAAAGGCTTGGAAAACATTATATTAAGTGAAGTAAGCCAGGCCCAAAGAAACTTAGGTCCCATGGTATCCCTTACTTGCAATATCTAGTATATGTATGAGTCAAGCAGAAAAGGTCAGATAATGTGATGTTAAGAAAATGAACCCATAGATATGTATTTAAATGTTTTTTTTCTTTCATGCATTTGTTTCTAACGCATTTATAAGATTATTTCTTTGTTGCTTTGTATGTCCGTCCCCTACAGTATAACCCCTGTTTCCACTATATTTGATGTCGGTATTATTTATGGAGGAGATGGGGAAAAACAAGTCGTTTAAGGATACAGGTTGATCCGTTGCAACAATGAGAAGTACAAGTTGTCATGTCGAAAACGAATTTTCAACTTTGGTGTGGGGGGGAGGGGCGTGCGGGGGGAGAATTGGGTGGGAGCGCTGGGGGAGGCTCAGAAGGTATGTGAAGTGTAAACAAAGGAGGAGGCTGCAATGCATGATAAGAAATGTACTCATTATCTTGCCCATGTCATTGTAACCCCTCTGTACAGTTTGTTCACAAAATATTTTAAAAAATTAATTAAAAAATTCCAAAATTTCTTCCGTAAAGAGAAGACTGTCTTCCCAAACTTGAGATGATTATTGTGGGTGGATATTCAATCTAGAAAATACACACATACATACATACATACATACAAACATACATAACTATTTATCACTATTGGAAATATGAACTGGAAATCACTAGTTTAGAGGGAGTACTTATTTATAATCCAAACCTAGTACTAGATGCAGTGGTTCATGCCTGTAATTCTTAGGAGTCTGAAATCTGAGGCTTTCAGTTTGAAGCAAAAACTGCCAGTGAAATCTCCAAGAGATTCTTATGTCAAGATAACCACTCTTAAACTGGAAGTGGAGTTAGGACTCAAACTAATAGAATGCTAACCTTGAGAAACAGAATTGCGTTCAAGTCACACAACCTGCAAAATTAAATCAAGCCTCGTGGAAAGTCAACCATGGAGCCAGGGAGAAATGAAAGAAGATTTGGGACCAACCTTGTTAACAGGATATCTGAAATCTTAGAACAATTTTGACACAGCATGAGCAATAGGTCTTCACTCTTATTAACAGGGCACACCGGTCCTAAACCTCAATTGATTATCAAGCTGGAGCAAGATGAAAAGCCATATATGGCAGAAGCCTCAGACAAGAATTTACCAGGTGAGTTAAAGCATCTTGCATAGTGATCTTGGATCCATAACCAAATTGATAAATTCATCTTGCTCTGTACTGACCAATAATATTCCTAGTTCCCCTGAGTCCCATGTGTGGCAGAGAACTAGGTGATGCTTGTATTAGACTTGTGAATCAAAAATGCTTGTAGATGCCCACTGAACTGTGTATGGCAGTAAAGGTAAAGTTAGCAATTCTTTCTCATTGTGGAAATTATTTTGAAAAAAGAAAATTAGAAATGTCAAAAATGCGATTTAGTTTTCTTTGAAACTAGGACTAGGCAGGTATAGCAAATGACTATGCCAAGGCTGCTATCCTCTGATAAGGATAAGGAAGGTAGAGGCCAAGATACAGAACCAAAGCTTTCAGTCTAGAGAGAATGATTAACTAGGTGGTGAGCTGATGTGGCTTTAATTCATGAGTCTGAGGGTTTAAAAGTCTGATGAGCCGGGCGCTGGTGGTTCACGCCTGTAATCCTAGCTACTCAGGAGGCTGAGATCTGAGGATTGCGGTTCAAAGCCAGCCCGGGCAGGAGAGACTGTGAGACTCCTATCTCCAATAAACCACCAGAAAACTGGAAGTGGCGCTGTAGCTCAAGTGGTAGAGTACTCGCCTTGAGCTGAAGAACTGAGGGACAGCACCCAGGCCCAGAGTTCAAGCCCCACGACCGACCAAAAATAAATAAATTAATTAATTAAAAAAAAATAAAAGTCTGATGAGTTTCTGTCTAAGATGGAGGGGAACAAATTTTAAAATTTCCAAAGATACTTAAAATAATTCACAGTGAGAACTTATAACTGAAGAAATGTGGTTATAAAACCTTATTCTTAGGTGAAAGACAAAGGTTTGTATAAAAATGTTACAATCTCCAAAGTTAGAAAATACTCTTCTCCTAATGTTTGAGAAGTAAAGTAGCACAATATAAAATTGTTTTAAGAAAATAAGATCAATCAAAACAATTTTTGGGAAAAAAAGAGGAATGCTAAATATTAAAATATACAGGTTAAAAGTCTAGCAGTAAATAGTTTAGTAAATTGTGTAAATAATTCCTTTGACATAAAAAAGAAGAAAAACCTGAAACACAGAAAAAAAAATTCCATCATAAACTACCAGTTTTACTCTTTTTTTATTGTGAAAATACTCTACAGAGAACTTACAACTACATGGGCAAGGTAATGAGTACATTTCTTATCAAGCATTTTTGCCTCCTCCTTTGTTTCCCGTTACCATCCCTTCCCATCATTCCCCCCACCCTCCCCCCTCGCCAAAGTTGTAAAGTTCGTTTTTCGACATAACGTCTTGTACATCTCATTGTTGGAATGGGTCCACCTTCCCCTCCACAAATTATACCTACATCAAATACAGTAAAAACAGGGGTTATACCGTGGGGGAGGGACATAAAAGCAACAAAGAAATATCTTATAAATATAGTTAGAAACTATAGCAAGAAAGAAACAAAAACATTTGGGTCCTTATCTTAGGGTTCATTTTGCCTAACATCAACTTATTGACCATTTCTGCTTGTCTCAGACATATATTAGTTATTGCAAATAAGGGGAACAATGGGACCTATGTTTCTTTGGGCCTGGCTTCCTTCATTTAATATAATTTTCCCAAGTCTTTCCATTTCCTAACAAATGGAGCCATATCATTCTTTCCAATGAATACATGGAATTCCATTGTGTATATATACCACATTTTCTTGATCCATTCATCTACTGAGGGGCATTTGTGTTGGTTCCTTATCTCAGTTATGGTAAATAATGCTGCAATAAAGATAATTGTGCTGGTAGCCTTAGTATGGTCTTGTTTGTGATCATTTGCGTAAATACCTAGATATGGGATTACTGGGTTATAGGGGAGCTCTATGTGGAGTCTTTTGAGGAGTGTCCATTCTACTTTCCAAGTGGTTGAACAAGTTTACACTCCCACCAACAATGCAGTAGGGTTTCCTTCTGTCCATATCCCCTCTAGCATCTTATTAGAGTTCTTGATTATAGTAGCTCAGTGGTAGTGTATTTGCCTTGCATGCCTAAGGCTCTGGGTTCGATTCTTCAGCACCACATAAGCAGAAACAATTGGGAGTGGTGTTGTGGCTCACGTGGTAGAAAGCTAGCATTGAGCTGAAGAGCTGAAGGACAACACCAGGACTGGAGTTCAGGCTCCACGACAAAAAAGGAACAGCATTACTTTCTTAATCAATACATTGTGATGAAAGAAATTTATTTCTCAAAAATCAATTCTACTTTAATATTTTAAAATTTGTAACAGTTAAGATGGGAAAAATGTCTTTTCATTAAGGAGTATTTGGATCTTATGTATGCTTTTTTTCTTCTTTATATGACTCATTTTAGATATTAAAAAAATGGAGCATATGACTGAGACTTACCAGGAAGGTCCAGATGAATGTCTGTATGACGTAGTTGTCACAAATAGACAATAGAGCAAAGAGTGAGATTAGTGACAACTTCTAACTTGACCTCAAAACAGAAGACAGATCTGAATAGGAATGATGAGAACTCCTTAAGAATGAGGACGGATGAGTTCATTCAGTGTCAGAACACGCTCTCCTACAATGAGTCTGGTAGTGAATGTGAGAAATCATTTAGTAAGGATTTATACCTTACAAAACCTGAGAGGAAATATCCAGAGAAGCCTGATGAGTATTAAGCAATATGCAAAATCAATCTCTAAGACGTCAGAACTAAGTTCTGACCAACCTCAAACAACACCAGAAGAGAAACCCTATGAATATGAAGAATGTAGGGAATTTTCCACTCAAAAGTCAGGTCTCAGGAGGCATCACAGAACTGACACAGAACAGAAGTTTGATGAATGCAACAAATGTGGAAAATCATTCAGAATGAAGTCATACATCACTTTGCATCAGAGAATACACACAGGAGAGAAATCTTATGTACGTGACAAATGTGGAAAGTATTTCAGACAGAAGTCAGACCTTACTGTACATCAGAGAACTCATACAGGAGAGAAACCTTATGAATGTAACAAACGTAGAAATTTTTTTTTACCTGTAATGCACACCTTCATCTTCATCAGAGAACAAACACAGGAGAAAAACTATTTGAATGTAACAAATGTGGAAAGTATTACAGACAGAAGTCAGACCTTACTGTCCATCAGAAAATACACACACTTATGAGTGTAACAAATGTGGAAAGTATTTCAGATCAAAATCACACCTTACTCTCCATCAGAGAAAACATACAGGGGAGAAACCTTATGAATGTAATGTGTGTGAAAAGTCTTTCACCTATAAGTCATACCTTACTGTTCATCAGAGAACACACACAGGAGAGAAACCTTATAAATGTAACAAATGTGGAAAGTATTTCAGACTTAGATCATGCCTTACTCTCCATCAGCGAACACACACAGGAGAAAAACCTTATGAATGTAATGTGTGTGAAAAGTCTTTCACCCATAAGTCACACCTTACTGTTCATCAGAGAACACACACAGGAGAGAAACCTTATAAATGTAACCAATATGGAAAGTATTTCACAGTAAAGTCACAGCTTACTGCTCATCAGAGAATACACACAAGAGAGAAACATTATGAATGTACAAAATGTGGAAAATATTTCAGACGTAAGTCACAACTTACTGTCCATCAGAGAACACACACAGGAGAGAAATTTTATGAATGTAATGTGTGTGGAAAGTCTTTCACCCATAAGTCATACAGTACTGTTCATCAGAGAACACACACAGGAGAGCAACCTTATAAATGTAACAAATGTGGAAAGTATTTCAGACTTAGATCGTACCTTACACTCAATCAGAGAATACACACAGAAGAAAAACGTTATGAATGTAATGTGTGTGAAAAGTCTTTTACCCATAAGTCACACCTTACTGTTCATCAGAGAACACACACAGGAGAGAAACCTTATAAATGTAACCACTGTGGAAAGTATTTCAGAGTAAAGTCACAACTTACTACTCATCAGAGAATACACACAGGAGAGAAAAATTATGAATCTACAAAATGTGGAAAATATTTCAGACATAAGTCACACCTTATTGTTCACCAGAGAACACACAGGAGAGAAACCTTATGAATATATCAAATGTGGAAGTATTTCACATTTAGATCATCAGAGAACACACAAAGGAGAGAAACCTTATGAATGTAACAAATGTGGAAAGTATTTCAGATTTAATTCATAACTTAATCTCCATCAGAGAACACACACAGGAGAAAAACCTTAAGAATGTAACAAATGTGGAAAGTCCTTCATTTGGAGTTCATACCTCAGGAAGCATAAGAGAATCCACACACATGAGGAACCTAAGGAATGTGATAACTATGGAAAGTCTCACCTGAAAGAAAAATAAATTTGCATGATAGAACCAAAACCTGATAGAAGCCTTGTGAATGTAGCAAATGTGCAACCTTTTAGCCAGAAGACATACCTCATGGTTCCAAATTGAATGAACACGGGAACAAAATCTTATTAATAAAAAAATATGGAAAGTTTTCAAGAAGTCATAGTTAAATTTTCAACAGAAAGCACACAGGAGAAAAACATTATGAATGAAACAAGTATCAACAGGTGGACCTGTTGCAACAATGAGAAGTACAAGTTGTCATGTCCAAAACGAGCTTTACAACGTCGGTGCGGGGAGGGGAGAGGATTGGGATTCGGTGGGGTGGGGAGGGGGAAGGCTGGGAAGGGATGTGAAGGGTAAACAAAGGAGGAGGCTGCAATGCTTGGTAAGAAATGTATGCATTATCCTGCCCATGTAATTGTAACCCCTCTGTACAGTATGTTCACAAATAAAATAAAATAAAATAAAATAAAATAAAATAAAATAAAATAAAATAAGAAACAAGTATCAAAAAGGTCCTTCACTTAGTAACATGCATGAATGAGTGTTTATAGAGCACACAGAAGAAAGACAAGGAATGAATAATACCAATGTAGAAAACCCCATTTCGACAGCATAGCACAGTGTTCATCAGAGAACTGAATCACATAGGAGAAAAGAAAACTAACAGGTCTAACAAATATGCAATTTTTAATGTGAAGTCAGTCCTCAGTACATCCAAGAACATAATAAGGAGAGAAAATATGAGTATAATAAATGTAGACCAATATTTAGCCAGAAGTTTCAGAGGTTTCTCTATAGATTTCAGAGACCTAGAGACAAGATAGAATGTCAACTGAACATTAGAGGACGTCTTTCAAGCAGAAATGAACCTTCAGCCAGCATTAGAGCACTCACACAAAAAAGAAACCCAACATAGGGAAACCTTTGGCAGAAATCTCTGTAAATTATACAGAAATCCTTCATGTCAGAATTAAGCTAGGTGTAAGGGGAAACCACTCACTGAGCCAATATTTCTCATCCTCTCATTGTGTAGAGTAGGGATGATGCCCCTTCATATTATTCAGGGGTTGGACCAAAGGAATGGGTATCAATTATTTACAGGCTTGACAAAGAATTAAGATAGTGAAATTGTTGACTTGTGTCTTTTATATTAATAAATGGATGTTCAAGGAAATTTTATAAACATTTCTCAGAAATATGAGCTCTGGAACTTGGAGATTGAACTCAGATCATCCAGAGAGTTTTGTTAGTGCTAGATGGGGAAGTACTGTCATGCTTTAATCCAAGGACATGAGAGCATCAATTTCTCCACTGCTCCCCAAAAGTCTTCCAGTATATGTGTGGTCTATGTATGCATTATAACACTGTCACTATTACTATTACTAGAAATTGTAAAACTTTTATTATTACTAGTTTCTTTGGTGGAAAAATGAAGACATGATTCTTAAGCATTTGGATTTGGATGAGTAATGCCAAAATGATTTTACTACATGCTGTTTATATTTAATTACTACTGAGTCTCTTGTGAATTTTTCACTTGTTGACCATGCTACTGTTCTTCTCAGTAATAAAACACTAGTGTGGATATTGTGGAGAGTGTGTGTTTTCTCACTGTTATGGAAGGTGAAAGTGAATTTCTCAAGAGGAGAATATTGCTTTTTCTAGTTCCAAATTTCTAGTTCTATAACAAATTATGTTATGGTTTTGCTAAATTTAATTCTGTAGCAATTAAAAAAACTAGACTAATGGAAAAAATGATGGACAAAAGCTAGCTCGAATACTTACAGATATCCATGGGATTATAGAGCTAAGCAGAAAGAGGAAGGACTGTGCTATATATTTGGCAGGGTAAAATACAGACAAAAACGATCCTTGTGGTCCCTGGGGTAACATGACAGGGGTGTCTGTGCGGAGGGAACTAGTCAAGGTGCTCTGAGGGAAGCTGAGTGAAGAGGTGGTGGGGCGTGAATATTGCTTTCAGAATAAATTTCTTTGCCTGTTTTTTGGGTCCCATAAACATCCCCCCTTACCTGACCAGGATAGGGGCCATTATGTCATGCTATATGTCTGTTCATGTCTTGATTCCTGTTTAGTACAAGTTCCTTGTTGTTGGAAATTTTTTGTTGTGAACTATGTGGTTCTACCATGATTAGGCAAAATATTACTGCTAAAATTCCAAAAGTTTTAAATGGCAAATTTTAGCATTTAATGTGCTCTATAATCTGTGCACAAACATCTCTGTCTTTCTATATGTAAAATATGTAAATAGTAATGGTTCCAAAGTTACCAACTTTTCTGCTTGCTAAAAATCTTTTGTCAGTGGAAGCTGTTGTTTAATCTGAATTGCTTTGTGACATGACTATAAGCCAAAATTTTAAAAAAAGGCAGTTTTAAAAAACCATGGGAAAGGAGTTAGAAAAGCTGGTTTCCTTTCCAAGTCAATGAAATTGGTAATTAAGTTGGCTGTGATTTATGTTATTTCTTATGTCTATCTATGCTAAGATTAAATATTGTACCTCTTACCATGACTGGTAAACTAAGGCTCAGGTTTTAATTCTCTGTTTTGTCCCCTGTGCAATGATCAATTCCCTATAAGATCAAGGGACCACAATGCATCAAGATGCAGTTTGCTCCTATGCATTGGGAATACCCATGTAACAGAACAAAGTTGTCACAGCTGCCTAAACCAGTGACACCAGCCTGCAAAAGCCAGTGTGGTCTTTCACCAGTGTTCTTTAACCAATGCATATAGAATTTTGCAGGTAACCAGCAAGAGATGGGACAGTCCATACACACTGGGAGATGCCACTACCTTGCCTAGACTCCAGCCATGCTGAAACACACATGATGAAAAGACTGCGAATTTGGGGTACAAAAAGAATAAAAAAACAAGCCAGTTAAGAAATTTGTTTCTGTAATGTTAATCACCACCATCTTACACCATAAGGGGTGTGTGAACAAAAAATCTAAGTTGACTTATCTCTAAAGGGCAAGAGATACTAAGTCTAGATTCTTGGTACAGAGCTATTGCATTAAAATAAACTGCTGATTTCCTAAATGTAACTCACACTGTAGAAAAAAATGGGCAGTTTAAACCTTCAGCCAAGAGGTAAATGGGGGATTATTATAGGAAGATGGCTACAAATTCAATACGATACCTATCAAAATTCCAAACTCATTCTTCAAGGAAATAGAAAAGGCAATCCAAAAATTCATATGGAACAAAAAAAGAACCCGAATAGCAAAAACGCTCCTCAATGCAAAGAACACTGCTGGTGGAATATCAATACCAAATTTCAAATTCTATTATAAAGACATAGTAATCAAAACAGCTTGGTTCTGGCATGAGAACAGACCTGAGGACCAATGGAATAGAATTGAAAACCCAGAAATGAACCTACAGACCTATAGCCAACTAATCTTTGATAAGGGAGCTAAAATAATAGAATGGAAGAAAGACAGCCTCTTCAATAAATGGTGCTGGAAAAATTGGTTAACTACATGTAGAAAACTAAAGCTAGATCCTTATATATCACCCTGCACCAGAATCAACTCCAAATGGCTCAAAGACCTCGGAGTCAAAGCAGACACTCTGAAAACATTACAGGATGGAATAGGAGAAATCCTAGGTCTCCTTGGAGCAGGTGGAAATTTTCTTAATAGCGTCCCAGAAACAACAAATCAAAGAAAGGTTGGACAAATGGGATTGCATGAATTTGCAGAGCTTCTGCGTGGCAAAGGACATAGTTAGCAAGATCAATAGAAAGCCCACGGACTGGGAGAAGATCTTCACTAGCCATACAATGGACAAGGGTCTCATATCTAAAATATACTTGGAACTCAAAAAATTAAATCCCCCAATAACAAATCCTCAAAGAAACAACTGCCCAATAAATAAGTGGGCGAAAGATTTGAAGAGAAACTTCTCTGAAGAAGAAAGAAGGATAGCCAATAGACGCATGAAGAAATGCTAAACCTCCCTAGCCATAAAAGAAATGCAAATCAAAACAACATTGAGATACCACCTCATCCCAGTTAGAATGGCAAAAATCAAGAACTCTAACAACAACAGATTCTGGAGGGGATGTGGACAGAAGGGAACATTACTTCATTGTTGGTAGGAGTGTAATCTTGTTCAACCACTTTGGAAAGCAGTATGGAGGTTCCTCAAAGGACTTCACATAGAGCTCCCCTATGACCCAGCAATCCCACTTTTGGGCATTTTCCCAAATGTTTACAAACAAGACCACACTAAAGCTACCAGCACAACTATGTTTATTGCAGCATTATTTACCATAGCTAAGATATGGAACCAACCCAGAACCCCCTCAAGAAAATGTGGTATATATATACAATGGAATTCTATGCCTCCATCAGAAAGAATGACATTGCCCCATTTGTTAGGAAATGGAAAGGCTTAGAAAAAATTATATTAAGTGAAGTAAGCCAGGCCCACAGAAACATAGGTCCCATGGTTTCCCTTATTTGCAATATCTAGTATATGAATTAGTCAAGCAGAAAATATCAGATAATGTGATGTTAGGAAAATGAAAGCATAGATATGTATTTAAATGATTTTTTTCTTTCATGCATTTGTTTCTAATGCATTTATAAGATTATTTCTTTGTTGCTTTGTATGTCTATCCCCCACAGTATAACCCCTGCTTTCACTATATTTGATGTTGGTATAATTTGTGGAGGAGATGGGGAAAAACAAGTGATTTAAGGATACAGGTGGACCCGTTGCAACTATGAGAAATAGAAGTTGTCATGTCGAAAATGAACTTTAAAACTTTGGTGCGGGTGTGTGTGTTTGGGGGGGGGCAGGGGGAGGCTGGGAAGGGATGTGAAGGGTAAACAAAAGAGGAGGCTGCAATGCTTGATAAGAAATATACTCATTATCTTGCCCATGTAATTGTAACCCCTCTGTACAGTATGTTCACAAAAAATGAAAATTAAAATAAAAAAAGAGGTAAAGAGTGTTGCCCAGTGTTTCAATGAGGAATTTAAATTCAAAGTAAACTGACTTTTCAAAAAAGTTTACAAATGTCCTCCCCATTGTCAGAAATTTTTGACATTGTGGGGAATGGCAGGTCTCCCAGACAAAGTAAAGTTTAAAAGGAAAAATTATACTAAAGGTTGATTTCAAAGTAGAAAATAAAAATTAGGATTACCAAAAGGATTGTTTAACCTACTTTGCCATTATAGGTTTTTTATAACAGTTTCCAAAAGGCCCACAAAAAGGACAGAGGACACGTTTGTCAGATGTAATGTTGGCCCTGAATAAATTCCAGGTAAGACCATGCTTTTAAATCTCCTTACGGTGCCCATCTTTGGTGCTTTTACTTGGGGTAAATGTGGCCATAAGTAAAGCCAATTAAGCTGAAAAGTGGTGTGAAGCCAGGCTGTGCAGAGAAAGGTGCCTGTGAGATTGTCATCTCAAATCTCCCAGCAGAGTGCTCAAAAGCGAAGTTGGTTGGGATTTCTTGATCTGGAGAGCTGAGGGACAATACTCAAACCCTGAGTTCAAGTCCAGCAAGCAATGAAGGAAACTACTAAACAAGTATTTATGCCACCACGGAGAAAGGCATTCCTGGAACCCTGGGAATGTTGGAACATGCAGAGGTAGTAAGCCACTGCTCTTTGGATGGCAGAGATGGTATCAGATCCTGGAGTCACTTCTGCATGGCCCTTCAAAGCTTGATCAGAGTCCAGAAGTCATGGGAAGATAATTTGTCGGCATGCCTAATGCCCATGTCTGTCTGACTTGGCAGGGACTTGCCAGTCATCTATGGTACTGGGTTTTAAAAGCTAAAGTTGTAAAATGTGAGGAATAATTGAAATCCCAAACGCCCTGTATCTGCTTCAAAGTCCTAAATGGCAGTGACTTTTGAGCTGGCCCAGCCACATTCATTTATATGTTAAGGAAAAGTGGTTGTGACCTGAGACTAGGTCCCTAGTGAGATTTGTCTAAAGGCCTACAGGGGCAGGCATTTTTGGGACCACTACAGATCAGGCTCCTCAGTCAACCAGAAAAACGCGTTTACAAACCAAATTGTTAAACAAGATATACTGCTATAGCCCAAGAAAGGGTCTGTATATTTGTTAAAGGTTAAATGCTATATGACTTTTAACAGGCTGCACAGAGGCAAGGGCCAGTACTTAGAATGTCAATCAGTTGTAATTTAAAATAACTACTGGGTTTTAAATTGTTAGTTAATTATTAACAAGTTATAGGTATCCTCAATCTCATTGATCTCCTTGTTTCTTGAATTGGAAATATAAAGGGCTTTTATGGCAAAGACTCCTTTTGCCACAGTTCAAAGCCATCCTGGGCACAAAGAATCTGTCTAAAACTCTATTTCCCAGCTAATCAGCCAAGAGCCAGTCTGGAGATATAGCTCAAGAGAATCTCACCTCCAAGGAACTCTTTGGTGATAGAGCATTAGTCTTGAGCAGAAGTGCTCAGGAAAAGTGCCCAGACCTTGAGTTCAAACCCAGTCAATGCCAACTACGACAACCTATCCCAGCAACAGACATTGAGACCACCCAGGACAATTTTAGTCCTGAAAATGGAAAACTATGGAGAGGAGTAAGAAGAGATTACTTCCTAAATGGAGTTACTTTATGCTTGCTCTTTCAAAATTAATCAGAGCTGGGAGATGAAGAGAAATAGTTGCTCACCCACCTAATATCCATACATGTCTAACTTGTTAGTGGGTAGAAAGTTACAGTCTTGCTTTGTTCGCTGCTATTTGTATTTATAGTAGCCTCTGACAGGTACTGCCAAGCAGTCCATTATGTTCTCTGCTACCTGGCTGCCCAAACACACACACACACATACACACACACACACACACACACACACACACACACACACACAAATGGACTATCTACATCCGCCTTCTCCGTTTGAAATAGAAAACAGCTGGAAATTCAAGGAATGAATGGAACCAAATGAAAGAGAGGCCCTGTCTGGCAAAAGAAGTTTTGAGGTTTACTGGTGTTTTGGTTAGGTCTCACCCACCCAGGAACTATCTAAGGATTAGGATTTGCTAGAGAACTTTACCTATGTTCCACTAGCTCAGAAAGTAGAAAGCTATACAAACAGGAGAAACCATTGAGTCCGGAGCTCCCATTTCCTGTGTTAGAAGAAGCAATATTCTTTTTCTTTCTTCCTGGTTTATCCTGGTACACTAAAACAAATCCATGCCAGAACTTCCACTTTGTGAGATTCTTGAGTCCAAGTTAGAAAAAGACACATACTTACTTCATTCCTAACTTCCAGGCTAACTCACCAAAGTTGTTACCAGAAACTTCAGGGTAGCTAACTAATTAACAATTCAGGCAAGATGCAAACGTAAGTAAGTATGATAAAAAAAATGATTGGAAGAGAATGTGATAAAGAAAGAGAGCAGGCAGGAAGCATGTCTATGCCACTGGCAAGACAGCATTTCATCCTAAATCTGCCATCTTGAACAGTCTTCAGCTGTCTTCCTATGTCTTGTTCTGTCTTCCTCCTTACGAGTTTGGCCTCAGGTTAAATTGAGAATTGGATGGCTTTCTGATTTATGGGTCTCTTTTGTGTTTTGTGTGAGGTTGAAATGCCAAAGATTTACTGTCTTACTTTCTCATTCTTTTGTCCTTCTTACTTCCCCGTTTTTCTTTCTTTTGCAGCCTCCTGCCCCCATTTTGTCGTCAGGCAGGTTGGGTGTATCAACTTATCTTGGCTGCAAGTTGTGTGGGTCAAAATTCCCTATCAACCTCATATGCGTGTGAAGCCCTGAATTGCTTTTTATGAGTGGAACTGGATTTTTTTGCCTGTCCTGGGGCTTGAACTCAGGGCCTAGATGCTGTCCCTGAGCTTCTTTTTGCTCAAGGCTAGCATTCTACACATGAGCCACAGCACCACTTCTGGCTTTTTCTGTTTATGTGGTATGGATGAATGGAACCCAGGGTTTCATGCATGCTATGCAAGCACTCTACCACGAAGCCACCTTGCCAGCCTGTGCCTGGAATTTCTGTGTGGAGAGTTGGAAGCTGAGGATCCAACATGATGGTGACACCATCACCTTTTCAAGAGTAGGACACCTTATTTTCAGTTGAAAGCCATTTGTATATTTTTTTAATCTTTCTGTGACCAGTAGAAATTGACAGAAACAAAGCTGTGACATTTTGAGTGTAACTTGTAAAAAAATATGGCAGCTTCTAGTTTTGCTCTTGAATGCTAATGGTCAGAATGTAAAGGCTTTTGGTTAGAAGGCTAAATGAAGAGAGAAGAGATGTAGAGAGAAGAAGAAAGGTAGAGGGAGGGAAGAAGGAAGGGAGGGGAATGGAAGAGGAGGAGGAGGAAAAGGAAAGTAAGAAAAGGAGGAGAAGGAGGGGGAGAAGAGGAAAAAAGAGAAGTCATGCCACCATAGTCAAATTGGCCAGCAACACAGCAGACCCTAGAAGATGTGACCTCAGCAGATGCTAAACTGAGCAGCTAACGACAACTCAAAAGTCAGAACCATGAGAACTGATGTTTCCTGCTGTTGTTTTAACTCACTAAATTTTGCTTGGGCTTGTTACATGGTAGTGGAAAATGTAACTGTCCTTTCTAAATGTAAAACCATGTTAAGCCATGGGAGTGACAATAAAACCAAAAATTCTAACTGCCTTCCATGAGCCTAAAGTCCAAGTGAAGCATCACACACACACAAATACACACACACTTACACACACACACACACACACACACACACACACACACACACACACACAAGTGTTTTCCTTTTTGACAGTTCAAACTCAGGGCCTTGCACATGGTAGGCAGGCATTCAAGCACATGACAAGCCCTTTTGGGCAATGGTTATATTTGGGATCCTCCTACTTCATGATTCTTACTCTTCCTAACATGATGGATGTGCACTAATGTACCATGGTTCTTCCACTGAGATAGAGTCCCTGAACATTTCTATGTTGGCTGGCCTCTACCTTGTATGCTCCATTCTCAGGCTCCTGCATGTAAAACTATGTGATAAGTTCTGACAGGGGTGGCATAACTAAGAATGCTTCCTGCCTTCCATGAGCTTAAAATCCCAGGGGAGACATCACACACACACACACACACACACACACACACACACACACACACACACACACACTCAAAAAGAGAGAGAGAGAGAGAGAAACAGAAACACATACATATACAAAATAACTTGAACATTAGAATTGGAGATCCAGACAGTTCTTTTCCTTTCTTTCTTTTTTTTGCAATTTTTTATTGTGATTATATAAATTTCACAAATTTCACAGTATTGTGGGATAGTGATACTTAGTTAAAGTCACAAACACATTTGGATATTTGTAACATACAGAATTTGCAGGCCAACCAGAATTATCTATATATTTGATGGCTTGGGCAGCCATGTACCAGATGATTTCAGACATGTAATATATCCCACCAGCCTGATGTTCACCACCCCTTTTAGATGTTAGGAAGTTATTAGAGTAGGAAGAATACAATAAAGGACAAGTTGGCTTCCTTACAGACTTATAGGAAGAAACTGCCAAATCTTTTAATAGCCAGGAAATTGAAGGACTAGTTTTGAAAGTTGAAGTTCTGAAATTTGCACCTATTTTGCTGATGTGTTTTTCATGAGCTGAGACCACATCTTCAGCTTCTGTATATTAAGAAACATTTTGGCTGTGTTTTATGTAATAAACCTACCCAGAACGTATTGTCTCTAATGATTAAGAGTTGCTAGGTGATGAGCAGGTGTGTAGATAGGAATTCAACATGATATCCCCCAGATAAATTCTCTAGACACTAACCTACATTTGGAGTCTTCTTTACTCTCATGTCCCTGTCCTAGTTTTCTGCACTTTATCCTATTACACTAAAATAAATGGTTGCTGAACTACTTTGTTAGAGTCTCTCTCTCTCTCTCTCTCTCTCTCTCTCTCTCTCTCTCTCTCTCTCTCTCTCTCTCTCTCTCTCTCTCTCTCTCTCTCTCTCTCTCTCTCTCTCTCTCTCTCTCAGCTATTAATACAGATTTGGGGGGGGAGGTCCTGGATCTCAAATTCTTGTTAATTGCATCGACACTGGGAAGCTGAGGGATGTCTTTATCCCATTCCTACTTTACTACTTCCTGATGAAAAATGAAAGGAGCATGCTTGTTACAGAAACCAGGACTTGTGGTGATGTCAGTACATGGAACTTGATGAGGAACTCTTGTTACTACTATGAGGACCAACAGGGAGATGAGTTTCTAGAAGATTAGTATGTGATGTCTCTATCATATTTGCTCAATATATTAGAATGAGAAAATAAAGAATACAACACTTAGATGGGCAGCAACCTTGAAACCCAGGGAAGATTTTTCTCATATTCAGAGTTCACCAGGTGTAGTTTATGTTTCTTCAGGAAGTAGTGAATATATTACTTCTAGATGTGTTTTAGTAAAGCTTAGCACCTAGTTGGCTTTAATGCTATTGTCTTTTGTTTTGTTTTGTGCTGGTACTCAAGCTTGAGCTTAGAGCCCGCACACCATCCCTTAGCATTTTTGCTCCAGGCTGTCACTCTTAACACCTGAGCGACAGCTTGATTTCTGGCTTTTTCATGGTTAATTGAAGATAAGAGTCTCACTGACTTCTCTGCCCGGCTAGTTTTGAGCCTTGGTCCTCAGATCTCAGCCTCTGAGTGTGTGGCATTACAGATGTGAGCCACTGGCCCTCAGCTGTAATGCTGTGTAATGGATTCAAGTCCATGGCCAAATAAACCCTGAAGTATCTAGCTATTAACGATTCTGTGAATTTTCTAAAAAGGTGTCATTGAATAAAGTGAGTTTTTCAAAAGCATTAGTCTCAGGAATGAGTATAGCTCAATAGAGAAGAGGAAGAGGCTTCATTACTTACGTCTGTTTGAGTCCTAATGTTTAGCCTATTCTGTCACTCGTATCCTGCAGGAAACCTTTATAACTAGCACATTACTTTAACTTGCAATTTTCCCATTATTTTTTTTTTACTTCTTCCAATTATTATTCTTTCCTGAAATTAGGTGTCTAATAAATCCAGATATTTCTATTCAACCATGTATGATATTATGAAGTATGTACTTAGATATTATAATCATTTCCTTAAGCCTTTGAAGACTCTGGAGTGATGAGTGTCTTGATTTTTTGTTTGTTTTTGTTTTTGTTTTTGTCAGTTGTGGGGCTTGAACTCATGGCTGGGGTGTTGTCCCTGAGCTTTTTCACTCAAGGCTAGCTGGCACTCTAGCACTTTGAGCCACAATGCCACTTTCAGTTTTCTTCTGGTTTATTGCAGATAAAAGTGTCACAAACTTTCCTGCCCAGGCTGATCCTCAGATCTCAGCCCCCTGAGTGGCTAGGATAACAGGAACTGTGAGCCACTGATCCCCAGCTCATAAGTGTTTTTTATGCTAATGAATGACTTCTGGGAGGGGTTCAAGTCTTCTAAAGGCTCCCTCTTCCAAATTTAGAAGTCCCAAATTATGTTCGATATGCCAAGTAAAGAGAAATGAAGAAGACCAGAGAAAAGATACTTATTATATAGCAGCCATGAGAAGAAAGCACTTAAGTGTATCATCAGGCATCTTTAGGAGGAAAAGAGGTTGGCTTCAGGTTAAAAAGAGAACTAGTGGCAGGGGTATGCAGAATTAACCCAAGACTTGAGTCACCAGCAAGGTCTCTGGAGAAGTTCTGGAGAATTGTTATCTCATTCTCATTGGGGAATCTTGCTTTTGGGTGTCTTGTGGAGTAGTTTGCCTTCCACACGACACTTAACAGTGAATGTTCTATTTCCTAGATTGCAAGGTGGGCATGGTAAAGTGACTGCAGCAGGGAATAACTCCGATCATAGTGCACAGATACAAAGTTGAGGGAGTTTAGTTAATTCAGATGTTCCAGCAAAGGCATCTTTCAAGTTGCCTATTTCACTTTCAGCTTCATACTTTGAACTCTGGAGGTGGGAGGAGTTGAACATAGAGTCAATTACTAATAGCCTATGACTTAGTGAACCCTGCCTCTTTAATTTACAGAGTGTTTGCTAGGGAGATTCTAGATGGCTGTGTGGATGTTCCTGGATGGGAGCATACTGAAAAATGATATGGAAGCTCCCGACCCTTCTACTATAGCTTGCCTCATGCACTCCATATTAAATTTGGCTGTTCATTTGTCATATCCTTTCTTATAAATATGTAATCATAAGTGAGGTGTATACTCAAGTACTGTGGGTTGCTCTAGCAAAGCAGCCAAACTTGATAAATCAATGAAACCACAATTTATAGTTGTTTGGCTGAAATTAGTTATCATAACCTGAGGATTGCAAATAGCGTTGTGTGTGTGTGTGTGTGTGTGTGTGTGTGTGTGTGTGTGTGTGTGTGTGTGTGTGTGTGTGTGTGTATTGGTGCATATATGTACATGTATATGTATATATATGTATATATATAATATATATAGTTTCTTTTGGGGGGTTGACTAAATCCTCAACCTGGAGATCTGACACTATCTCTAGATCAATATGATCAGCAGTGAAGCCAATGAAAGGACATCTAGTGGAATTCAGCAGCTGAATTACTTGATTGGTGTCTAGTGACCAAAAATAAATGAACCCACCAGGCATGTAGGGAGGCTATGAATAAAGAGTAGAGAATAGGAACAACAGCATTTTGAGGTTTCTTCTTTTTTTTATTTTGTTTTCATCAGTCATTGGGGCTTGAACTATGGGCATGGGCACTGTCACTGAGTTCTTCAGCTTAAGGCTAGTGCCCTATCACTTAAGCCACAGCGCCACTTCTGGTTTTCTGGTGGTTAATTGGAGATAAGAGCCTGACAACTGCCCTGCCTTATAGGATTGAGGCGGTGCATGAGCTTTTTTTCTTAAGCCTTAAAATGTGAGACTCTATTTAGATTTTTTAAAAAATTTTGGTCCCCAAGACTTGTTTTCAGTTATTTTTCCTTGGAAACATTGGCTATTCTAGCCAATGATTACAGTTTTCTAAAGTAGTTTATTTTCACCTTTGTTCTTTCTCAGTTGATGTGTGTGTGTGAGTGTGTGTGTGTGTGTGTGTGTGTGTGTGTGTGTGTGTGTGTGTATTGGGGCTCAAAATCATGGACTTCTACTATTGTTTGGCTTTTATTCTTTAGCTTAGATTTTTTTCACTCAAGGCTGGTGCCACATCACTTGAGCTGAATCTCCACTTCTGGTCTTCTGGTGGTTAATTAAACATAAGAGTCTCAGATTTATCTGCCCGGTGAAGCTTTGAACTTCATCCCTCTGATCCTGAGTATCTGGGATTATAGGCATGAGCTACCAGAGATCATCTTCATTTGCTTTTATTAGCTGATTTCTCTAGTTACTATACAAACAAAACAACTGGCCCCACCTTCTTTTTAGTTTCTGTCTATTCTTTGGTTCTCCTAGTATTATTGCATTGCTTTATTTTTCTCACTTCTTTCTGATGTTCTCTGAATGATTTCTATTTTGCCATAAGTAGATTCAATATCTCAGAGTTACTTTTCTTGTCATTTCAGTTTTCTTATGCAATCAGGAATGTATTATTTAATTAAGGAATTTATGGGAGAAACGTAAGTTAAACAGATGCTAAAAGCAAAAAGAATAATGAAAAACTCTCACTAAAATGATGTGTAGAGCATCTTGCCAAAGCGTGTTGATGGAGTATGATTTGGTTAGCACTCAGGTGAAGGTCCTTCCCTGAGCCATGAATCTCCACTTTCGTGCTTTCAGTCACATTCATAGTTTGTCATTGATACATTAGAATATGGAAAATAGAAAACTCATGCCTTATATATATATTTTAAATTTAATTTTATTTTATTTGTGAACATACTGTACTGAGGAGTTACAATTACATGGGCAGGATAATGCGTACATTTCTTACCAAGCATTGCAGCCTCCTCCTTTGTTTACCCTTCACATCCCTTCCCAGCATCCCCCCTCCCCCCCAAATCCCAATCCTAATCCTTCTCCTTCCACCCCTTCCCCCCCCCCGCACCGACTTTGTAAAGTTCGTTTTGGACATGACAACTTGTACTTCTCATTGTTGCAACAGGTCCACCTGTATCCTTAAACAACTGGTTTTCCCCCATCTCCTCCACAAGTTATACTGACATCAAATATAGTGAAAGCAGGGGTTATACTGTGGGGGATGGACATACAAAACAACAAAGAGATAATCTTATAAATGCGTTAGAAACACATGCATAAAATAAAAACAATATTAAAATACATATCTAAAGGTTCATTTTCCTGACATCACATTATCTGACCTTTTCCACTTGACTCATACATCTAATAGATATTACAAATAAGGGAAACCATGGGACCTATGTTTCTTTGGGCCTGGCTTGCTTCACTTAGTATAATTTTTTCCATTTCCTAACAAATGGGGCAATGTCATTCTCTCTGATGGAGGCATAGAATTCCATTTTGTATATATACCACATTTTCTTGATCCATTCATCTACTGAGGGGCATCTGGGTTGGTTCCATATCTTAACTATGGTAAATAATGCTGCAATAAACATAGTTGTGCTGGTAGCTTTAGTGTGGTCTTGTTTGTAAACATTTGGGTAAATCCCAAACGTGGGATTGCTGGGTCATAGGGGAGTTCTATGTGAAGTCTTTTGAGGAACCTCCATACTGCTTTCCAAAGTGGTTGAACAAGTTTACATTCCCACCAACAATGAAGTAAGGTTCCTTTCTGTCCACATCCCCTCCAGCATCTGTTGTTGTTAGAGTTCTTGATTTTTGCCATTCTAACTGGAGTGAGGTGATATCTCAATGTTGTTTTGATTTGCATTTCTTTTATGGCTAGGGATGTTGAACATTTCTTCATGTGTCTATTGACCATCCTTCTTTCTTCTTCAGAGAAGTTTCTCTTTAAGTCTTTCGCCCACTTATTTATTTGGAAGTTGTTTCTTTGAGGATTTGTTGTTGCGGAGTTTAATTTTTTGAGTTCCAAGTATATTTTAGATATGAGACCATGTCTGTTGTATGGCTAGTAAAGATCTTCTCCCAATCCGTGGGCTTTCTATTGATCTTGCTAGCTATGTCCTTTGCCCTGCAGAAGCTCTGCAACTTTATGCAATCCCATTTGTCCAACCTTTCTTTGATTTGTTGTGTTTCCGGGTCTCTATTCAGAAAATTTCAGCCTGAGCCAAGGAGACCTGGGGTTTCTCCTATTCCACAAATCTATAGAATATTTACTTTTGGCAAGATTTTTCGGTTTCAGTTTCTTTAAATGTTATCATCTTACAATAGGCACGTGACAATTCAGAGAAGTGGGGCAAAGCAGGTGTTATTATTTGAATTTATGAGATTCATTCACTGATATTTAAAGAGATGAATGGATCTTATTAAGATCAAAAGATAACATGCTACAATCAGGTCTCAAATTCAGGTTTCCTAGTCTAGAGTTCTGTAACGTTTAAATATCCATTGTTCTTGAGTTAAGGGAGACCTTGTAGGGGGATTTTTGAAATATTTTTTTATTATCTTTAAGTAGTGTACGAAGGACTTGTCAGTTCACAAAACTTGATCACAGTCAGCTCTTTAAACTGGAAAACTCCTTGGCACAAACTATATATGCCAATATGTTAATTTTTTAAAATGTTAGCTGTTCTTGAAAGTTAATTCTTTTTTTGGGGGGGAAGGTCCTGTCGTGTGGCCTGAACTCTGGACCTGGGCACTGTCCCTCATCTCTTCAGCTCAAGGCTAGCACTCTACCACTTGAGCCACAGTACCACTTCCGGCTTTTTCTTTTTGCTTATGTGGTGCTGAGGAATTGACACCAGGGCCTCATGCATGCAAGGCAAGTGCTCTACCACT
This sequence comes from Dipodomys merriami, assembly GCF_024711535.1. NCBI lineage: Eukaryota > Metazoa > Chordata > Mammalia > Rodentia > Heteromyidae > Dipodomys > Dipodomys merriami. Next base: position 93,791 of record NW_027206418.1, on the reverse strand, counting down.
GAGCCACCTTTCCAGCCCCGAAAGTGAATTGTTTTCTGAACTATATATTCAGATTTATTCTAATGACTTCTAAAAAGAGTACTGTAGTTTTATTCACCTCCAAAGAAGAAGGTAATACATGACAAGAAGCCAATGTGCTGAGTATACAAACCTTGAAGACATTAGCCATCAGAACATAAGAAGGGAGACCATTTTTATGTGTCATGTTTTAAACCCTGTTTTAGAACTTGCTTCTCCCTCCAACATGTTTTAATAAAAACCATCATTAGTTGCCATTTCTTTATATCTCAAGTGAAAAAAATATCTGAAGACCACTATGTCTGGAGATACTTTATTTGCCTCAAAGCATGGCTAATACTTTCTTTTCTCATAATACCATCATTTGAATTCAGGGCCTGGTACTGACAAGACAGTGTCCTTACTGCTGGAGCATACCATTTTTCAATGGTTACCTCAAGTCTAGACTCTCATTTTCCACCCAGGTATGTGTTTGAGCTGAGATTTTACTTTAGGATTCCTATTGTTGCTGGAATTACAAGTATTTTCCACTACAGCCCACTTCCTTAGAAAACTGTTCTGTCAGGCTGGCCTAGAACTGCAATCCTCCCTATTACAGTCTCCTAAAAGATATGGCCACCAAGCCTGACTTTCACACAGATTCATCTTTTTTTGTTGTTGTTGTTAGTCATGGGGCTTGAACTCTGGGCTTGGGTGCTGTCCCTGAGGTCTTCAACTCAAGGCAAGCGCTCTACCACTTGAGCCACAGGAGCACTTCCAGTTTTCCAGTCGTTTATTGGAGATAAGAGTCTCACAGACATTCCTGGCCAGGCAGACTTTGAACTGTGATCCTCAGATCTCAGCCTCCTGAGTAGCTAGGATTACAGGTGTGAGCCACCGGCGCCCAACCATGATTCATCATTTTTTTGTGTCAGAATTGGGGCTTGAACTCAGGGCCAAGGCACTCTCCCTTAGCTTGACCACTCAAGAATAGTACTCTGCCATTTGAGCCTCAGCTCCACTTGTGGGTTTTTGGTGATTATTTGGAGATATAGAGTTTTATGGACTTTCCTGCCTGGCTGGATTTGAACCTAAATCCTCTGATCTCAGCGTCCCTTATTAGCTAGGATTATGGGCATGAGCCACTGGCACCCAACTCTACAAGTACATTTTTATTTTTTTAATTAAATTTATTTATTTTATTTACATGGTGATGTACAGAGGAGTTAGTTACATAAGTAAAGTAATGAGTACATTTCTTTCAAACAGTGTTATTCTCTCTCTTGTTTTCTCCTGCTTTCCCTCCTCCCAAGTTGTAAAGTTCATTTCCAACATAGCATCTAATGTTGCATTGGTTTACCCTTGTCCCACTGTTTCTATGGTTCCCTTCCCTTCACAAAATCAGGTAAACTTATATACAAGACAAAGGGTAATGAAATCAAAGACAGTGACCATATGGAATAAACCAAAGGGGGGGAAAATGAATGAAAAAAGAAATAACTGCAAACCGTACACTAAAATGACAAACAAAACAAAACCCTCATTTCCATATCTTGGAGTTCATTTTGATTAGCATCATTTTTTATAGTCATATGTACATAGCTATTGAGCTATTGCGACCCTCTGCTAGGATTATCCTAGATACACACTAACTATTAAAAATGAGAGAAACCATGGAGCCTATGTTCTTTGGGTCTGACTTAGTTCACTTCATATGATTGCTTCCATGTCTTTCCATTTGGAAATGGAAATGGAGCGATGCCATTTTTTATGATGGAAGCATAGAATTCCATTGTGTATATATACTACATTTTCTTGATCCATGAATCTACTGAGGGGCATCTTGGTTGATTCAGTATCTGAGCAATGGTAAATAATGATGTAGTAAACATAGGTGCTGTTTATGGTCTTTTGGGTAAATGTCCAGGAGTGGGATTGCTGGATCATAGGGGAGCTCCATGTTTAGTATTTTAAGAAACCTCCATACTGCTTTCCAGAGTGGTTGAACAAGTTTACATTCCCACCAACAGTGTAGTAGTGTTCTCTTTTGGCCACACCCTCTCCAGGATCTGTTCAAATTAGTTTTCTTGATAATGGTCCATGCTAACTGGGGTGAGGTAGAATCTCAATGTAGTTTTGATTTGCATTTCTTTCATGGCCAGAGATGTTGAACATTTTTTCATGTGTCTATTGCCCATTTTTATTTCCCCTTCAGAGAAGTTCTTCTTAATTCTTTAGTCCACTTATTAATGGGGTGGTTGTTTTTTGAGGATTTGTTTTGGGGGTATGTTTGGATCTCTGAGTATATTTTAGATATGAGGTCCTTTTCTGTTGTATAGCTAGTGAAGATTTTTTTTTTAATCCCTGGATTCCAGTGTTTGATTGTGGAATTATGGTTACCTGCAATAGGCATTCCTATAGTACAATACTTACCAGGGGTTTTTCAGTCCTTTCCAGGGCAGTTTCAGTGTTTGCTAAATAGATTGGAGGAAGGATACATTTTAACCACATAGGGTATTTAGAAATAGAAAAGGAGAAGCTCCCTCTGGGATGTGGGGATTACAGATGTGCAACACCAAAGCCTGCTAAATTACTTTATAGATAACTCTTATCTGGCATATGGAAATAGATTTGCCCTCTAGGTTAACAATATATATCTGGCTTTCCTAAGCAAAGTTATGAACATTCAAGTACTAAATATTCTATCCACAGACTTCAAGAATTCTACTTATTATTTTTGTAACATCATGTAAACATTTTGAGAAACTAAATGTTACTTTATACCAATAGTCCTCTCAAGTGAGCCTGAGATTTAAATTCTAGGCTGGGGTGAATCCCTCTTGTAGGCCACAAGACCCTGCTGCTTCTGAGACTAGCATCATCTTTCACTGATGCCTGGGCTTTGCCTCCACCACTAGCTGGGGTCTACTCTGTGCATGAAGAACAATCTCCTTTGCCCTGGTGAGCCTTCACCAGACAGTCCCCGACGAGCTGCATGCACTGGCTCTGAAGGATGGCGACACTGCTGCAGGCCTGAGGACCCAGTTTTTCCCCATCCATGTCCTCTGTGCTGGTCACATGGGCACTATAGAGAGCCAAGGCAGCACAGAGCAGCCAGGAGTAGTTGTGGATATATGGCTGGATGAGCCTCTGGTGGCCACTGATCTGGATGGTCACCATGGGATAGGCTGTGATGCTATGGGTAGGAAAATGGCTGCAAAGGCAAGACATTATTATGATTTGTCACTCCAAACAGGAACCCAGGCTTGGCTGCCACTGAACATTAATACCTCTAAGTTGTTGTTATTGAAAATTTAAGGGGAGATATGGATTTGCACCTTGGAAACAAAGAACCAACACTGGCATACCATTTCTGGATTTCATAACCCCATAGAAAACTGCCTGTGGAAATCAGGCTAAGTAAAAACTCCTTATTGTGAATTTTGCAAGATGTGCAAATAGTGTTTTGGTAATATGAGATAATGCTCATAACTTAGAGGTAAATATAAAGTACACAGCACAAAATGATTTAAGATATTAAATTTGTTTAAAATCTTTTAACAAGCTAGGTGTAGCAGCATAAGCCTGTAATCCCAGCACTTGGGAGACTAGGGTGAAAGGAATTATGTTCTTGGAAGGCTCAAGCGGGAGGATTTTGAGTTCAAGGTTGAACTGGGCAACATAATGAGACCTTCTCTTAAAAAAGCAAAGCAAAGGGCTGGGAATGTGGCTCAGTGGTAGAGCACTTGCCTTGCATGCCTGAGGCCCTAGGTTCGATTCCTCAGCACCACATAAGCAAAAAGAAAAAAGCTGGAAGTGGTGCTGTGGTTCAAGTGATAGAGTGCGAGCCTTAAGCTGAAGAGCTGAGGGACAGTGCTCAGGCCCAGAGTTCAGGCCCCACAACCGTACCCCCCCCAAAAAAAAGCAAAGCAAAACAAAAAAAACTTTATGGAGGAAAAAGACTCAAATAAACTTAAGAACATATAACAAAATCTTCCTAATTGCTGAATCTGGGTATTGGGACAGTGAACTGGTCTCTCTAGTTTTGGCTAGGTTTAAATTTTTTTAAAAACAAAAACTTACTTTAATAAAGGAAGGGCTTAGTGTATAACTAAGTGGTAGAATACATGTGTAGCATGTGAGGCCCTGGGTATGAGTCTTATCATTGGGGGAAAAAAAGAAACCACAGAGCTATATTTTTTAATTATTATTATTTTTTGCAGTATTTGGTATTTGAACCCAGAGCTTCATGCTTGCTGGGCTTTTCCATTTGAGCCATATCCCCAGATCTCTTTTCTTTAGTTTTTCTCACATCTTTTGCTGATGTGATCTTCCTACCTAAAAACCTCTTACATAACTGTGATCACAAATGTGTACCATGATACCAACCTTATTGTTGGAGATGCAATCTCATTAGCTTTTTGCCCGAGTTAGCCTCAAATCATGATCCTCTTTTCCTCTGTCTCCTGATAGACTTTGTGTGACCATGCGTGGCCTAATACTAAAGTTCGTATTATTTGTTGATTCTTGGCTCTTGAGAGCAGGGACTTTCTTTTTGGTTCACTGTTCTTTCTTCTAGCTCCTTGTCCCAAGCCTGGTATACAGAAAATATAAGATGAATAGTTGTATGAATGAATGATTCAGGATTTGTATTCCAGGAGTCAATGTCCCTGGCTGTTCTCTAATTTGTGAGACTCTTGTCTGAGGCCTGCTTACCCAAATTACAGGCTTCTGGAAGAAGGATGGGGCAGCTTCGAACATATTTGCATGTTAAACACAATTTTTCACTAGCAACTGGTGCAGTGCGGGTATGTGGCTTATAGGAGACCCCAGAAAAAGTGAACTGACAGTGGAGGTCAGAACTTGGCTTTTTAAAAAAAATCTAGTGCATGTGCGTGCATGTGTGTGTGTGTGTGTGTATGTGTGTGTGTGTGTGTGTGTGTGTGTGTGTGTGTGTGTGTATGTGTGTGTGTGTGTGTGTGTGTGTGTGTGTGCACATATGTGTGCTGGTCATGGGGTTTGAATTCAAGACCTGGGCTTTTTTCCTTTCTTTCGTTTTTCTTTTTGTCAGCCATGGGGCTTGAACTATGGGCCTGGGGCACTGTCTCAGTTCCTTTTGCTCAATGCTATCCCTCTATCACTTGAGCCACAGCACCGCTTCTGGCTTTTTCTTGAAAAATTGAGGTAAGAGTCTCACGGACTTTCCTCCTGGGCTGGCTTTGAACCATGATCTTCAGATCTCATCCTCCTTGAGTAACTAGGATTGTAGATGTGAGCCACCAGCAGCCAGCACAGGCCTGGGCCTTTTTGCTCAAAGCTAGTACTCTACCACTTGAGCCATAGTTCTAGATTTTTTTTGGAATTAAGAGTCTCATGGACTTCCCTGCCAGGTCTGGCTTCCAACCATGATCCTCAGATCTTAGTCTCCAGAGTAGTTAGGATTACAGGCATGAGCCACTGGTGCCTGAACAGCAGGCTTCTTACTAAGCAAAGATATACATCAAGAAGATGTGAAGTGTGTGCAAGTCATCTGAGACATACCCATAGGAATATTTCCTTGCTGCATAGCATCCATATCAAAGATCAAAATCATCACACACATTGCAGTTCATTCTTCGGCCTATGATCAAACCCTAGCAGTGGTCACAGGTAAACTCCATGTTGAACATTTTATGGTCATCTCCATGGCCTTCAGGCTTCACTCCACCTAGACAGAAATGATCAGTGTGAAGTGGATGGAACAGAATGCTTGGAGAAGGGCCACAAAAATCAATCCAAACACTACAGCTGCTCCCATCTATTGTTCAGGAGGGCAGAGTCCACACATATCTTCTGGGGACCAGTTAGCTCTGTCCTGATAACTGAGTGCATAAATGACATTTTCATGAAATGATAACCCCTTAACAACTTAATAATAACAATACAATTATTAAAAAAATTATATTCTCAGCAAAGAGGTGCTGGACAATGTCATACTGCAAAAATCAGTTCCTAGCATGATTGCTGTTTGGCAAACAAAAGCCCCCGGGTAGATTTGTGAGATTTCTCCCATGACTCTCTTTTGACATGAGTTAAGCATCTGTTGGTGCCTCTGCTAGCAAGCACTGCAGAATGATCAGAAGACAATGTGACAAGGGAGTAAGAGGGAATTAAAGGCACGAGACAGGCTGCTCTTGCCTCTTCCTTACTCCATGGCATCTCCAACTTGATTTGGACTCTGCTATATACATCATATTTTATCGCCTCTATTCTCACTACCATGAACCTGGCCCTGACTCCAATGCCTTTGCGACTACTGAGACTGATTCCTAAGTGAGACTGACACAGACATGCTTTCCTCCTTGAGACCTTGTTAATGTCTCCCTCATTCTCTGCAGACTTCAAATGACTAAACCTAGCATCTTGGGATCTCACAACCTGAGCTCTGCTGGTCTTAATCCATCACTTAGTCGGACAGTCACTCAAGTGTGTCTACCTAAATTCCTTCTAGATGCTCACTTCTGTACTTGGCTTGTTCTACCCTCTGTAGCATTTAGTTCATATCACCTGACTGTGACTTTCTCCAAAAACCAGTACTTATCCCATCTCCTCCATGACAGAAATAGTATAGAAGTGCTGCTATACTACCAAGTTTTTCTAGAATAAGTCTGCACTACTTATTTATTACTCAACACATCACTCTTATACTAACAGTACATCAGGGCAGGGGCTGTATCTTTTACTATAAGATCAACAGACAAGAAGCCACAATGTTCAACATTGTCAGTGTACTTTGCTTCAGTGCATACAAGTCAAATGTACTAAAGAATTTTTTTTGTGTATATATACCACAGATTCTTTTTATTTATTGTGAAAATACTGTACAGAGGGGTGACAATTACATGGACAAGATAGTGAGTACATTTATTTTATTTTATTTTATTTTATATGTGAACATACTGTACAGAGGGGTTACAATTACATGGGCAGGATAATGCATACATTTCTTACCAAGCATTGCAGCCTCCTTCTTTGTTTACAATTAACATCCCTTCCCAGCCTTCCCCTCCCCCACCCAATCCCAATCCTTCTCCTTCCCCCCTATCCCCCCCACCACACCGACGTTGTAAAGCTCGTTTTGGACATGACAACTTGTACTTCTCATTGTTGCAACAGGTCCACCTGTATCCTTAAACAACTGGTTTTTCCCCATCTCCTCCACAAGTTATACTGACATCAAATATAGTGAAAGCAGGGTTTATACTGTGGGGGAGGGACATACAATGCAACAAAGAGATAATCTTATAAATGCATTGGAAACACATGCATGATAGAAAAAAACATTAAAATACATATCTAAAGGTTCATTTTCCTGACATCACATTATCTGACCTTTTCCGCTTGACTCATACATATACTAGATATTGCAAATAAAGGAAACCATGGGACCTATGTTTCTTTGGGCCTGGCTTACTTCACTTAATATAATTTTTTCCAAGTTTTTCCAATTCCTAACAAATGGGGCAATGTCATTCTTTCTGATGGATGCATAAAATACCATTGTGTATATATACCACATTTTCTTGATCCATTCATCTACTGAGGGGCATCTGGATTGGTTCCATATCTTAGCTATGGTAAATAATGCTGCAATAAACATAGTTGTGCTGGTAGCTTTAGTGTGGTCTTGTTTGTAAACATTTGGGAAAATGACCAAAAGTGGGATTGCTGGGTCGTAGGGGAGCTCTATGTGAAGTCTTTTGAGGAACCTCCATACTGCTTTCCAAAGTGGTTGAACAAGTTTACATTCTCACCAACAATGAAGTAAGGTTCCTTTCTGTCCACATCCCCTCCAGCATCTGTTGTTGTTAGAGTTCTTGATTTTTGCCATTCTAACTGGAGTGAGGAGATATCTCAAAGTTGTTTTGATTTGCATTTCTTTTATGGCTAGGGATGTTGAACATTTCTTCATGTGTCTATTGGCCATGCTTCTTTCTTCTTCAGAGAAGTTTCTCTTTCAGTCTTTCGCCCACATATTTATTGGGCAGTTTTTCCTTTGAGGATTTGTTGTTGGAGGGTTTAATTTTTTGAGTTCCAAGTATATATTAGATATGAGACCCTTGTCCATTGTATGGCCCTGCAGAAGCTCTGCCACTTTATGCAATCCCATTTGTCCAACATTTCTTTGATTTGTTGTGTTTCCAGGTCTCTATTCAGAAAATTTCGGCCTGAACCAAGGAGACATGGGGTTTCTCCTATTCCATCCTGTAATGTTTTCAGAGTGTCTGCTTTGAGTTCAAGGTCTTTGATCCATTTGCAGTTGATTCTGGTGCAGGGTGATATATAAGGATCTAGCTTTAGTTTTCTACATGTAGTTAACCAATTTTGCCAGCACCATTTACTGAAGAGGCTGTCTTTCTTCCATTCTATTGTTTTAGCTCCTTTATCGAAGATTAGATGGCTATAGGTCTGTAGGTTCATTTCTGGGTTTTCAATTCTATTCCATTGGTCCTGAAGTCTGTTCTTATGCCAATACCCAGCTGTTTTGATTACTATGGCTTTATAGTAGAGTATGAAATTTGGTACTGATATTCCTCCAGCAGTGTTCTTTCCGTTGAGTAGCATTTTTGCTATTTGGGGTCTTTATTGTTCCATATGAATTTTTGGATTGCCTCTTCTATTTCCTTGAAGAATGAGGTTGGAATTTTGATAGGTATTGCTTTGAATTTGAAGATAGCCTTGGGAAGTATTGCCATTTTCACGATGTTATTCTTTCCAATCCAGGAGAATGGGAAGTTTTGCCATTTTTTAAGTTCTGTGTTGATTTACTTTTCCAAGGTTTTAAAGTTTTCATCATAGAAGTCCTTCACTTCTTTGGTTAAGTTAATTCCTAGGTATTTTATTTTTTGTGGGGCTATTACAAATGGATTTGATTTCCTAATTTCAGCCACACTTTTCTCATTGTTGGCATACAGAAAAGCCATTGATTATGGGGGGTTAATTTTATAACCTGCTACTATGCCAAAGTTTTGAATCAACTTGAGTAATTTGGGAGTGGAGTCTATGGGATTCTTTAAATACAAGATCATGTCATCTGCAAAGAGGGAGAGTTTTATTTCTTCTTTCCTTCTTTGGATCACATTTATGTCTGCATCTTGTCTTATTGCTGTGGCTAGGCATTCTAATACTAGATTGCAGAGAAGTGGAGAGATTGACATCCTTGTCTTGTTCCTGAGTTAAGAGGAAATGGCTGTAGTTTTTCACCATTGAGTATAATGCTGGCTGTAGGTTTGTCATATACAGCCTTTATTGTATTGAGGAATGTTCCATGGATTCCTAATTTTTCCAAAACCTTCATCATAAAGGGGTGTTGGATCTTGTCGAATGCTTTTTCTGCATCTATTGAGATAACCATGTGGTTCTTATCCTTGCTCCTGTTTATGTGATGAATAGTATTAATTGATTTGCATATATTGAACCAGCTTTGCATCCTTGAAATGAATCCTGTTTGATCGTGCTGTATGATTTATGGATGAATTGTTGAAGTCGATTGGCCAAAATTTTGTTGAGAAGTTTTGCATCAAAGTTCATCAAAGAAATTGGTCTATAGTTCTCTTTCTTTGATGAGTCCCTGCCTGGTTTTGGGATGAGGGTTATGATGGCTTAATAGAATGTGTTCGGTAGTGAGCTTTCTCTTTCAATTTCATTGAAGAGCTGGAGGAGTATTGGTGTGAGCAGGCCTTGTAAAATTCCGCTGTAAAACCATCTGGTCCTGGACTTTTCTTAGCTGGGAGGTCTCTTATTGCTTTTTCTATTTCAATGCTTGATATCGGCCTGTTAAGATAGTTTAACTCATCTTGATTTAGTTTTGTCATATCAATATTTGCTAGGAAAAGCTCCATTTCTTTCAAGTTCTCAAACTTATTAGCATAAAGTTTTGAGAAGTATTCCCTTATAATGTTCTGAATCTTGGTTGTTTCCGTGGTGATGTTTTCATTCTCCTCTCTTAGTTTATTAATTTGTGTGTGTTCTCTTCTTTTTCTTATAAGACTTGCAAAGGGTCTGTCCATTTTGTTAAGTTTTTCGAAGAACCAACTCTTTGTTTTATTGATTCTTTCTATAGCTTTTTTGGATTCTAATTCATTTAATTCTGATTTAATTTTAATCATTTCTTTCCGTCTACTGGATTGGGGTTTATCTTGCTGCTCTTTTTCAAGGAGGTTAAGATGTGTCATTAAATTGTTAGATTCAGATCTCTCCAATTTGTTGATGTAGGAGCTCAGAGCTTTAAACTTGCATCTGAGTACTGCCTTTGCTGTGTCCCAGAGGAGCTGGTAATTTGTGTGTTCATTTTTGTTGAATAGCAAGAACATTTAAATTTCCTTTCTAATCTCTTCCATGACCCACTCATGATTCAGCAGTATGTTGTTCAGCCTCTATGTGATACCGGACTTTCTTTGGTGGCTTTTGCTGTTGAGTTCTAATTTTATTCCCTTGTGGTCAGAGAGAATGCAAGGTATAACTTCAATGTTTCTGAATTTAGACAAGTTTGCTTTGTTGCCTAAAATGTGTTCTATTTTAGAAAACGTTCCATGTGCTGCTGAAGAAAACGTGTATTCTGATGCTGCTGGGTGAAATGTGCAGTAAATGTCTGTTAAGTCTAGTTGATCTATGCAGCTGTTTAGATCTGCGGTTTCTCTGTTGAGTTTTTGCTGAGTTGATCTATCTAGTGGGGAGAGTGGTGTGTTAAAAACCCCAACATTTAATGTCTTTGGATCTATATGGGATTTGAGGGAAAGTAGTGTTTCTTTGATAAATTTGGGTGCTCCCTTGTTTGGCGAATAAATATTTAGAATTGTAATATCCTCCTGAAGGAGAGATCCTTTAATTAGTATGTAGCGACCTTCTTTATCTCTTCTCACGAATTTTAATTTGAAGTCTATTTTATCTGATATTAGGATTGCAACTCCCGCCTGTTTATGGGGGCCGTTTGCTTGGTAGATTTTGTTCCAGCCTTTAACATTGAAAATGTGTTTGTTTTTACGGGCAAGATGTGACTCCTGCAGGCAGCAGATAGAAGGGTCTTGTTTTTTAATCCAAGTAGACAGTCTATGTCGCTTAATTGGAGAGTTCAGTCCGATAACGTTAAAAGATAGGACTGAGAGGTATTTGGGAGTTCCTGCCATGTTATCCACCTTCTTGGGGGCTGCGAAAACTGGGTTCTTCCTATGGTTCTTGGATTCTCAGTTTGGGTGCAGTTTCTTGGCCTTTATTGTGGTCTTGTTGGTTTTCTATGTGTAGGACATCTTTAAGAATCTTTTGTATGGCTGGTTTGGTGGAGATGTATTGTTTCAATTTTTCTTTGCTATGGAAGGTTTTTATTTGGCCTTCAGTTATGAAGGAGAGTTTAGCTGGGTACAGTATTCTTGGTTGATAGTTGTTTGTTATTAGGGCATGGCATACATCATTCCAGGCTCTTCTTGCTTTGATTGTCTCTGCTGAGAAATCTGAGGTGATTCTAATTGATTTCCCTTTATAAGTGGTTAACTGTTTCTCCTTGACAGCTTTAAGGATCTTTTCCTTGGTTTGAGTTGATCCTGTGTGGATTATAATGTGACGGTCAGATGTCCTATCCTGGTCTGGTCTATTTGGGGTTCTAAAAGCTTCTTGTATCTGAAAAGTGCTATCTTTTTGTATGTTTGGGAAGTTCTCTGCTAAGATCCTGTTAAACAAATTTCGTAGACCATTAACTTCTATTTCTAGGTGCTCCTCTACACCCATTATCCTTAATTTAGGCCTTCTGATGGTGTCTTCCAGGTGTTGGATAGATCTATCATATTTCTTGGACTTGTCTTGGATGGTTGTATGTTCTTTCTCTATAATATCTAGGCTGTCTTCAATCCCTGAGATTCGATCTTCTGCATGGTCTAACCTGCTGTCAATACTCTCTACTTTGTTTTTTTTTTAAATCTCTTTTCCTTCTAAATGGTCAGCTTTGATGGCTTCAAATTCTTTGTTGAAGCTCTGTTTTAGGTCTTGTATGAATTTCTTTACTTCCTTAATTTGGTGTTCAGTGTTTGTTCTCAAATCACTTAGTTGATTGGTTATGGTTTCTTTGGACTCCTATTCCTTCTGTTGGGTTCCATTCAGCATTCCCTTTGTGGTCTCCCTGACTTCCTTCAGCTCTTTGTTAATGGATTCCATGAATGCCTTTAGTGATCTTTGTGTGTTCTCTACCTGGTCTCTCAATTCCTGTATTACTCTTTGATTAGCTTCCTCGCGTTCGTGGGATTCCTGCAGTTCTCTTTGAGTGTTCTCAGCCTGCTCACGCTATTCATCCCTTTCTCTTTGAGTATTCTCAAGCTGCTCACACAAATCCTCTATCAGTTTTTGAGTAGCTTCCTCACACTTATGATATTCCTGTATAAACTTTTGGGATGCCTCCTCTCTCTCCCTATCATGCTCATACAGAGTCCTTTGTAAGTTGTCAAACTTTTCATTTGTTATGTTTGCCAGCAGTGTTTGTAGAGCTATTTGGGAACTCTCCTCTGGATCATTTATTATCTGTTCTTTCCCCTGATTATCAAGATTGGGAATTAAGATACCAGGATTTGCCATTTTTCTTGTGTTTTTCCGGCTTACTCTGACCATTTGAGATGAAAATAGCACCAGTTTTGTGCTAGAACCCTATCTTAAGACAACCATAAACCAGAGTTTGCATTTGTACAGTCAATAGTCTACAGATACAATCTATTTCAACAGATACATCTATTCAACATCAAACAACTATATGTTAATGGGCTTTGAACCACAGAGAAGTATTTGGAAACCAGAAATTATTAGGGTTAGGGAGAGATGTGGGTAAAAAATAGGAATAGATTGGTGTGGGGAGGCACAGGGAGAGTTAACTATGTCCTAATCTCAATGTAGGAAATAGGTTGGGTAGGATGCATGTAGAGAGAGAGAGAAAAAGAAGAAAGGGAAAGGGAAATGAAAAGAGACCAAAAAAAATAGAAACGTAAAAATTAATATTATTATGGAGAAAAAAAAGACAAGCTATTTAGAGAGGAATGTGAATATATTGAGAGAAGGGGAGGGACATAGAGGAGTTGTGAAAAAATTAACAAAATGCTTAAAATATTATATAGGTATAAAGAGGTAGTACTGCTATTAAGGAATTTAAGTCTCAGAGGTTTTGAATTGAGTAATAAATTTGTGGATTAAGTGTGTACACAATGGGGGATAGGGTCTACTTGTTAAGTAAGGGTTTATCTGAGGATGTGCAGGACAAGAGTTAAGTCACGTAAAGCAGAACAAAAGAGAGGAAAAGGTGAAAAGAATAAAAAAAGGGAGAAATAAAGATCAGAAGGTCAGTAGAGCTAAACAAAAAACAAAAAGATAATTAAAAAAAGAAAGAAAAAGAGAAAGAAGACAAGAAAAGATAGGAAAACGCACATTCACGTATTCCTAAAATAAAAATTATAAGAGAAAAAAAAGTTTCTGGAAAACAATTTTATTCAAAAAAGGAAAAAATTAAAGATTAATAAAAGTTTTAGAAAAAAACAATTATAAATATATAAGGTACCAAAAAAAGAAGAAGAAGAAGAAAAAAAAAAGTTCTTTGATTTTTTTTTTTTATTTTTTTGGGAGGGGTGGGAAGAATCCTGTATCTCCTTTTTGTCTGTAACCAGCCTCTTGTTGGAGTCTCTGGTCAGCTTGAGGTCCTGTGGCTTTATTGTTTTCTTAAGTCAGTTTGTTCGAACAGGCAGAAAAATGCTCTGTTTTACCCAAGATTTTGAGATCCCCCTCCCTGGTTAGTTTTCTGAGAGGGTGATCTGCTTTGAGAATCACAAAAGAGGGGGATGCAGTGATGAGACTAGGTTCTGGGTAGAGTTGAGGCCTTTCAACAAACAGTTGCTTTTCCCTCGGGCTATTTTGTGAAAAACTCACAGCGCCCAGCCTGGAGCCATTCTCAGGGTTTCTGTATTTCAATTGATTGTGGAGGCTGCTAGAGGGAGGGGCAGCCTCTGGCTCTGGTTATCCAGAGCGGAAAGCCACTCTTATGGCTGGCGCCTGAGCTGGGTGACTTTTCCCTGGATGGAGCTGAGTCTGGCAGGTCACTTTGCCGTTAAGTTCTTGTGACCTGCTCAATGACTCATTTTATTCCAAGGCCTGAGTTGGAGCTAGCAGCTCCTCTGAGCTTTGTCGGTATCCAAGATGGAGATCACTGTTGCTGGGGGGGAAGGGGTGGCCTTCCCTCCTCTGCTCCCTGAGATGGAGTGAGGATGTCAGGCTTGTACTCACGCCGAGTCTTGGATCCTGGGTCGTCTCTGGTCTGCAAACTGCAGGATGAAGATGTCCGCCCCTTTTCAGTTCTTGCTGGTGTTGAGTAGAATCTGCTCCCCCACTGCGTCTGGCTCCTTCGTCCCGGACTCTCTGTGGCTCAGGTATGGGTGCCCTGCAGTTGCCGCCGCGACCCTGCTACCACCGTGGCGGCTGCTGGCAAGCGCTCAGATGTGTCTCCTTGCCTTGGCTTCCCCTCTCTTGCCTAACTCTCTGTCCTGTGATGGCACACTTGGTGTGATTCTCTGGCTTAGGACTGTTCACTGGAACTCTAAAACTGCTTTCTATGCAAGAGCTTGTTCAGATTCCAGCTTCTCCTCTGCCATCTTCCCCCTAAAAATTTTTTAAAGTTTACATATATTCATACATACATACATATATACACATACATATATGTGTGTATGTATATTTTTTATTTGAAGTCAATAAATTTTTATTTAATCATTTTTACATGTTGTAATTCCTTCACTGCCCATCAAACTGATGCTCAAGATTTCTCTTGAAATCTAAGGGAGCCCTTTTTGAAGCAAACAATTTTCAAGCCAGCCATTTCACTGCTCGGGAGGCCAAAATCTAGTGGCTATGTTCAAATGGCCAACCAAAAGCAGAAACTCTGATCAGCCCTGCCACAAATCTTTTATTGGGGCTTCTTTTAGCACTATTACAGAATTACTGATGACACACCTAAATTCTTTGAAATGTCATTTTGCAAGCAAATTTTGGGATCACTTTTTAAGTCCAACAGCTTGATTCAACTGCTGAATGCCTGCCTAGAGAAAGAAAAGCATTTGCTGAAAAGATCAGTTATCCTAAGTATTATCAATATGAATTGTCAAACTGCATATATTGTATCAATAGAAATACCAGGTTTACCATGGACAAAGCCAAGAAAACCAACGATGCCAGATATTGAGTTTCTATTGCACTGTCCTTTGAACATATCAGCAGGAGGTATTGCTGAATGCAAATACCATACAGTGTAATGTAAGTGTGTGTGTGTGTGTATATATATATATATATATATATATATATATATATATATATATATATATATATATATATATATATATATGTCGTGGGGTTTGAACTCTGGGCCTGGGCACTCTCCCTGAGCCTCTCTGTGCTCAAAGATAGCCTTCTACAACTTGAGCCACAGCACCACTTCCAGCTTTTTCTGTTTTTCTGAGGAATCGAACCCAGGGCTTCATGCATGAGAGGCAAGCACTCTATCCTTAAGCCACATTCCCAGCCCCAATGTGAAGTTTTTAAGTGGCAAGATCACATAAGATAATAACAATTATTACTATTGAGTATGGCATACTCATTTCTATGAAGTTTACCTAGGAAGCAAGTTTTGCAAAGATCCATGTCACTGCATTAAAGACACCGGTAGCAGTGCTAGGGGAGCAATCTCATGACTTCCATCACAAGAGATGTCCATATTTAGCATGTCACAGTAGCGAGCAATGAACATGGGCATCTGTAAATTCTAGTCCAACCAGACTAGGAAGGGGGACCTGAGCTGATCCTGATCCATCCCTCCCAGCCACCCCTCACCCATTGAAGACTTTAGGAAGAACTATTTCTAGGTGGTGGAGCAAGGCAGAGGCACCATGGTCTTCTACAACCAGAACGTGGATAAAGAGGACAGACCACACACATGATCCCAGTGGCCCATGAGCTCAACCTTTGTTGTGGAAGTAGAGGAATCAGGATGGATTTCTCAGGGACTGTCCCCCAACAGAAATCCATGTTTCTCCTGCAAAAGTTCTGACTCTGTCACGTGCACATTGATTTGTATAACACACCAGATAGGGAGCTGTGTGTCATACACACACATGCACACACACACACACACTCAGCCATCATGGGTTTGTGTCACCTAGCTACCCACCCTGGAAATGATCATCCCACCTAAACTCAGCAGACGAAGCAAAGCCTATTCCCTGTCGGTGGATTGACTACATCTCCCTTTTGAGCTCTCCTAATGAGTGATCCAAGCGGTGAAGACAAATGCAAATTTTCCTGCAGATAAACAGTCATTGAACATTCTGAAATAGAATGGTCTCCAACATGACAACAGTCCTGGGGTTTGAACTCAGGACCCTGAGCGTGCTGTCCCAGAGCTTCTTTTTTGCTCAAGGCTGAGCATTCTACCACTTTAGCCACAGCACCACTCCTGGCTTCTGTGTGTGTGTGTGTGTGTATGTGTTATAATGAGGAATTGAACTCAGGGCTTCATGAATGCTAGGAAAGCACTGTACCACTGTACCACATTCTGTGCCCTAGGGTAATGTTTTGTTTTGTTGTTTTAAATTTTCATTGTAAATGCATTGAACAGGGGAGTTACAGTTAATAAGAGAAGTAATGAGAGCCAGTCACCTGTGGCTCATGCCTGTCATTCCAGCTACTCAGGAGGAGGCTGACATCTAGAGGATCATGGGCAAACTGGAAGTCCTGCCATATTTGTGGTTCAGTGTGGTACTGAGCACCAGCCTGGATCTGAAGAAGCTAGGGGACAGTGCCCAGGACCCAGAGTAAAAATGGTAGAATGCTAATCTTGAGCACAAAAAGCCCAGGGCCATAGTGTGTTTTGAACTCAGGGCCCTGGATTACTGTACCTGAGGTTCTTCAGCTCTAGCCTGGACACTACTACATTGAGCCTTAAATATAGCACAACTTCTGGTTTGTTGGTAGTTTCATGAGCGATCATAATCTCAAGGACTCTCCTTGCCCTAAGGCTGGTGATCCTATCAGATCTCAGCCTCCTCCTGAGTAACCATACTTGTCGAGGCTGCATTGAATTATGCATCTTCCTGATTTCCTTGTCATGTCCAAAACGAGCTTTACAACATCGGTGTGGGGGGGGGAGTGGAGGGGAAGGAGAAGGATTGGGATTGGGGAGGAGGGGGGAGGCTGGGAAGGGACGTGAAGGGTAAACAAAAGGAGGAGGCTGCAATGCTTGGTAAGAAATGTACACATTATCCTGCCCATGTAATTGTAACCCCTCTGTACACTATGTTCACAAATAAAATTAAATTAAAAAAAAAAAGAAAAAAAAAAGAAAAGGGACAGAGTCTGACTGAGGAGAAGCTCGCCCGAGAGGAACCTCTGGTTTCCAGCTTCCAACACATCCTGGAAACAGGCGAGTTTCCAGGATCCTCTTCCCTCCAGAATACCCCCAAATCCTGAAATTGAAATCCTTCCCCTAAGAGCCCTGGCCTTGGTCCAATCAAACCTCTTTCCATAATCCTGTATTTTTTTTTGTTTAATTTCTTCTCCCTTGTCCTGTTTTTCTTCTTTTTTTAAATTTCTCCCTACAGGTTATTGTCCCCAGGAATAAGGACCCAGCCTGTTGGTGGAAGCCCTTTATTCTGGGTGTATAATGTTCCAGGTTGGAATTAAAAAATCGCTCTCGAAGGAGGCTGTGGTCATAATTCACGTGTCCAAAATGAGTGTTTTTTTTTGGGGGGGTGGGTCACTTGGGGAAGAAGAAAGACAGAATGATGTGGGACAGGAAGCAGTGGGATTTCTTTCTTCTCTGCTCACTTCCTTCCTCACAGGTAGACTTCCCTTCACAGGCAGAAACTTGTCCAGGAATCTGCTTCCCACCCCCATACACCCCATTCCAGCAGAATAGTCCTCTGGGAAGTTGAACAATCCTTGCTTTCCAGAAGTTTTTTGTTTTTTGCTTTTTTTTTTTCCTCTCCTACGAGGTCATCTATCTTGACTTCCAGCTTTGCTACTTCCTCCTCCTCATCCTCCTCCTCCCCTTCTCCTGAAATTTGTGCTCCCACAATACTTAACCTAGTGATCCAGTAAACCACATCCTAAACATATCATTCTTACTTGGATGATTGACTCAATGTCCCCTGCCCAGACCATTCCAATGGGATGATTGGACAAACTGAATTCTAGAAAAGAACCTTAGAGTAGTTATTATTATTATTATTATTATTATTATTATTATTATTATTATTATTATTATTATTCAGAATAACTCCAGGCTCACGACTGCCATCCTAGCTACTCAGGAGGCTGAAATCTGGAGGATCGTGGTTCAAAGCCTGATTTCTCTCCTTACCCAACCATCAGAACCTAGGAATGCAGAGGATTGGGTTAGACTCAAACTACACCCTTTGGTCCATTCGTTGTTCAGTCCAAGGTGGGGATGGAGTAAGAATTATTTCTTATTAGCCCATGAAACAGGAGGAAATCACAGTGTGTGCTTTTCCTGGGTCCATCCCCAGACTCACAGGGATGCCCACCCCAAAAATATTAGCCGTAATTCAACATGGGTCCCCAAGAACTCAGGCTCACTCGACATCAGTGGTAGAGATTTTAACTCTGGTCATGCGAGTGGTGGCACAAGAAACCAATAAAGGCGCTGGAAGGGTTGGGAGAGAGAGCGGGGAAACTTCCACCAGGTCCAGGCACAAGAGGGTTTAGAACCAAACTTCTGCTGGGCCAGATGAAGGTGTGTACAGTGAGCACAGGGCAGAGAGAGAGGAAATAGTAGAGGTGAGCAAGGGGGTGTGTGGGTGGAGAGGACTCAGAACTGACCTCAGGGTCTTGGGGGTGGAGAACTTGTCATAGTCTGAGTGAAAGGTCATGGGGCAAAGGAGGAAGTGAGTTCAGAGGAAGAAGTGAGCTCAGTGGGTGAGGAAGTGACTTCAGAGGAAGAGACAGTGGCCTTAGAGGCAGAGGAAGTGAGCTCAGAGGAAGAAGTGAGTGAAGCCCCGGGGGGGCTGGTCAGTCTGAAGGAGGCATGATGGGGCAGAGGAGGAAGTTCCCCAGATGGTTAGGAAGTGAGTGCAGAGGAAGAGGAAGTGGCCTCTGAGGAAAAGGAAGAGGAAATGGCCTCAGAAGAAGAGGAAGTGGCCTCAGAGGGAGAAAGTGACTGTGGGACCTGTGGGGGACCCATCATTGTCTGCAGGAGGCATGATGAGGCAGAAGAGGAAGCTCTTCAAATGCTTAGGAAGTGACCTCAGAGGAAGAGGTAGTACATTCAGAGAAATAGGAAGTGAGCTCTGAGGAAAAGGAAGCACACTAAGAGGAAGAGGAAGTGAGCTCAGAAGAAGAGGAAGTGACCTCAGCAGAAGGGAAAATGATCTCAGAGGAATAAGAAATCACCTCTGATGCTTAGGAAGTCACCTCAGATGCTTAGGAAGTTACCTCAGAGCCTGAGATTCTTTGCCTACTCAATGATTGATGGTGACAGGTGTTTCTTTACTGGTTTGGGGCTGGTGATCTCTGGTAAGGCTACAGTGCTTCCTACTTAGCAATGGAGAACGTTGTGTCCCTCCTGGGGAAAATTCCTGTACATCCTCCCCAGCTGTGTGATTTCAGTCTGTGATCCCCCCTTCAGGGGTCAGTTTTCAAAGATTGTCCATAGGCTGCCCCAGGTGATTGAAGTCCAGACTCGAACTTCCTCCCTGGACACACATCATGATGAACTAATGTGCAGAATTGGAAGACAATGAGAGAGAGAGAGAGAAAGAGAGAGAGAGAGAGAGAGAGAGAGAGAGAGAGAGAGAGAGAGAGAGAGAGAGAGAGAGAGAGAGAGAGAGAGAGAGAGAGAGAGAGAGGGAGAGGGAGAGGGAGAGGGAGAGGGAGAGGGAGAGAGGGAGAGAGAGAGGGGGAGGGAGAGAGGGAATAATTTTCTGATGGAGGAAATGACACAGACAGACAGCCAATATTCACTTGGATTCCTTCAAGAAAAACTGTGATCCTCGTATGGACTAGAGTATTTGGGGTGACTTGGTTTGTTTTTTGTTGTTGTTGTTGTTTGTAAATGACATGTGTGGGATTAGAACTCAGGGCCTGGGGGTGCTGTCCATGAATTTTTTGTTTGGTTCCAGACTGGCCTTCAATCACCTGAGCCATACAGCTCCATCTTCCAGTTTGGGGTTATTAATGGTCGGGCATGGGGGGGGGGTCAAGTCTCAATAGACATTTCCTGCTAGAGCTGAGTTTGTCCTTCAGCAGCTTCTATTCCCTTCAAGATGGGCAAAAGAGAAAGAGAAAATAGGAATGGTTGCTACTATTACATAAGAAAATGACTTTTTTAAGAAGTCGGCCTGTGTCTTGAAAGTTTGGTGTCTTTCTGTTCTCTATAGGCAGAAAGTTTTGCCCTTCCTTGTGAGGAATGTCAGAGGAATTGAACCTACACACCCAACTTAGTGAATATTTGGGGAAATTGAGACTGTAGCCTCATCAAAATGAGGCCTTAGGAATACCAGGAGCCTTCAACATGGGAAGACTTCCTCCATGTCCCACTACAAATAGCCCTCAACCCACAATGCAGGTGCTAGGCTTCGACTCTGTCAACGGAAGAGGACATTGGGAGGCCTCTTCTTTATTTCATAGGATACACACTGAGTTCTCACACTTATCTTCATTCCTCTAACTTAACTTCACTTGACCCCACCACACCTATTTCAAGTCCCCACTTCCATTTGTTTACTTGGTTGAATTTTTATTCTTTCTAAGGAATTACACTCTTTACTATAAGCCTTGAATCTACAGTACTTCCATAATACATGTGTGCGTTGACTTGCATGCCACCCAGCACATCAAATAATCCATGCACACTCTGTATTATATGGGGTATACTACACCAGAACACCAATGCATTCCCTGCATGGCTCGAAAAGTAAATCATTTTCTCAACACAAACAAGAAGATCTGTAATTGCACAGAGGACAATCTCAAATGCAAATGAGCATACTTCCAGAGATCATCTCTTCAGTCCTTTCTAAATCTGAGAAAGTCTGATCAGCAAAAGCATTGACATACATAATAAGGTCAATAAATAATGTAATATTTGCTTATGTGATACAGTAGTAATGTAACATTTGTAATAAAAGATGCTGAAATCTGGCTGTTTATTTGTATTTGGCTCACAAATACACTGACTGGTGTCAAGTTGAGGTTGACAGGTGAGTGTTACGTGACATCCTTCAGGAATCAATAGGAAACAAGGCCCAAGAGAGACAGTACTTGGTCATTTGTCCTAATGGCCACTTAACAAGGTTTACCTAAGGTCAGATAACAATTAGACTGATCCTAAGAAGATTTTTCTGGAAGGACTCCATTGGAGAAAGTTGGGATGAAATTCACACAGAGGAAAGCCAGGGAAAGAAATATTAAACTGAAATCCCTTCCATGTGAAATTCTAATCCTGTTGCTGGATAGACATCAAAAGTTGGACTATACACTGAAATTTTCCATGGTGTGGATTTCAAAGGTCGGAGAATGTACTGAAAATCTACATGTAGACATGAAATACATTCTGAATGAGAACAGTTTCTTAGTGAAGAGTGTGTTAGTTCTGCCTGCGATGAGAAAGAGTAATTAAGTAATACCACGACCACTACCTTTAGGACAGCATTTGCAAAAGACTTCATCCTAAACGAAGAGGTCACTGAGGATCTGAACTTATTCTGCGGAGCATAATTTGGGTCTATATTGTGTAGCTTATTTTCCATAAGTCCTACTTGAGCTAATGTTTGTACTCTATTGTAACCCAGAAAATCATTTGAAAGCAGATGTCTAATAAAGAACTAGAAATGGCAATAAAAGACATGAAGAAATGCCAAAAAGAAAAACAAAAAACAGACAAGAATCCAATATATATACATATACATATATATATATATCAAATAAAGCATCTGGGTGGGTAGAGGAGGGAGGGGTGAGAATGTTCGAAGGGTAACATTGATAAAAATGTATTCTATTCACAAACTGTTTTATAAAAATAATGCATCCTTTGTGCAACTACTTTATGATCATAAATATGTAGAAATACATAAAAAATAAAGCAATATGAAATAAGGAACTCCTTTGTGAGTCTTGATGACTTTACCACAATCCTAGGGTAAGAGAGTTGGTAGGATTTGTGTCTCACCCTTACAGGATTTGAAACTAGGGTGCTCTTCTCTGCTTGCATTAATTGCGTTGGTGCATAAAAAAGTACTGAACAACATGTTAGATGACCGCAAGCCATTGGGAAATGCAATAGTTAATGTAGATACATATATATTTACATTTATTTATATATCGTTATATGTAAATAAATATATAAAGGTTATATATATATATATATATATATATATATATATATATATATATATATATATATATATATATATATATATATAACCTTTATTCCAACAAGAACACAGGGAATTTTCATGGAAGGGTCAATCAGAAAATAGGATTAAGCAAGAAGGAAGAAGGAAGTAGTTCAAGGCTGACACTGACCTTATCTTGACTTCAAAAGATGCTGCCTTTTCCAGGTGTAACAAAGGTGTCCCAAAGACACCAGGTGTCTTTAGTGTATCTGGAACACTTTAGGCATCCATCAAAAAGAAAGGAAAATGATTTATTCAGTGCGAATAGCATAGCTAGATTTGCACTGGGTGAAAGATGAATTATTTTTGTGTTCAGAACCAAAGCATCTGAAAAACAAGCATAGGACTAACCTCAGAACAAAGTCATTATCTCATGAACATTTTGAAAAAATGTCCATGTTTCTGTTTCTGAGAAGCTTATGAACATCAAATACTTTTTTTTGTTTGTTTGTTTTTTGGGTCCGGTCGTGGGGCCTGAACACTGGGCTTGGACACTGTTCCTCAGCTCTTCAGCTCAAGGCTAGCGCTCTAACACTTGAGCCACAGCACCACTTCCAGGTTTTTTCCTTTTGCTTATGTTGTGCTGAGGAATGGAATCCAGGGCCTCATGCATGCAAAGCAAGTGCTGTACCACTGAGCCACCTTCCCATCCCCTCAAATACATTTTATCTCCAGGCTACCAGACCTCCAGTGGGACTGATTGATATTTAAAAATATCTATAAATGATAAATGGAGCGGCTGGGAAACTGGCTTAGTGGTAGAATGCTGGCCTAGCATGCATGACGCCCTGGGTTTGATTTCTCAGTATACAACATTCACAGAAAAAGTCAGAAGTGGTGCTGTGACTGAATTGGTAAAGCCTTGAGCAAAAGAAGCTCAAGGACAGTGCCTAGGCTCTGAGTTCAAGCCCCAGGACTGTCAAAAAAAGATAAATACTTTTGTCAATTCGTGGTACAACTATTTTCTTTAGTTTAGATATCAGGGACTGTGAGAAGGTAAAAAATATTGAGATAAATGGGCCTTGGGCCACCAGAAATATGTTTGTGTTCCACCCATCTATTGCATGAAGAAATTTGATGCAAAAATAAAAATAAAAAAACAAAAAACTTTTGATCAGTCAAGATGGAGAAATCAGACCACCGAATTCATACAGAAATCTGTCCAGATCCATTGTGTAGCCATAACATGCAACTTTCTGTCTTTTCTGAGAGTGTTTTCTCCTGGTTTCCTTCTGCTCCACATGAACAACCATACTGGATGAATGAATAGCATGGGAAGAACAAATCAATAGGACCATATTCCTGAATCAGGTTAAGAATTGCCATTTGTGCCTTTTTCCTGTGCTTTTCTTTCTTCAGCAAGAAATGTAGTCTGAGAGAAGCATGGTAGGCCTGCAATTTATGTTATACATGATTTGTTGATGATTGGATGTCAACCCATGATTGGATTGAAGTGGGAGGCTGCTATCTTGGATTGCAGAGCAATGTTCTTTGGGTTCCACCAAGGTCATAGAGACAAGCTACACCCTCCTTTCCCCACCCCCCTGCCCTTGCAAGGTAGAAAGGAGACCCATGGATGTAGATAACCAATCTCCTGACCTAACTAGGACAGAAGGAGGAGTAAGAGCCATGCCTGTCCTTGCAACCCCTGCCTCCCATTGTTCTCCTTAAACCACCGTGAAGGTCACTGGGCTCCACTTTATTTTCCTCTAAGCTAATCCAATTAGTCTGAGAATCCCAGTCACTGCCCATCCACCCCCTTTCCGCCAGTGAGGGACAGTCAGAGAACAATTTCAGGAGGACAAATGGTCATTATGAATCAGGCCTGTGGATCAATGGTATAAAAGGAGGGAATCTATTCATATTCTCTCCACCACACCTGTCCTGCTCTGAGCTTCTGTAGGACAAGGACAACCAGCATCAACATGATGAAGGCTCTGCACTTACCCTGCTGTTTGGTGAGGCCTGTGCAGGCCAAAGATCTCAGGTCCAGCCATCAGAGGGATCCCTGAATGGGCATGTTCATCTTGCATGGCCCGTGTGTGTGTGTGTGTGTGTGTGTGTGTGTGTGTGTGTGTGTAAAATGTGCCAGTTTTGTGTGTGTATGTGCATTTGTGTGTAAGAGAGAGAGATTCTGTTTGATAACATGTGGATTCAATGTGTCTTCATAATCAGGAAAATGCCTTTGCACCTTTCAACTCCCTGTCGTGTGACAAAGGTGTCCTCTTCAATCCAAAAGCTAAGGCAACAGTATCGTTATTAGACTGGATCACATGTCGTGCCTACATGGAATCCTTAACTCACTCTCCACATGCAATGGTTCCCAAGCATGTCTCTCTCGGTCCTGGTGTCACAGTGTGGGAGACTCCACACAAATTGGCAAGGCCTGGCCTCATTTTCTTCTCTTGCCCAGTCAGGAATGGCTTCTTTGGTGCTGGATAAAGGGAACTGAGCGGAATCAGGAGAGTGCTGGCCTTTTGCCTTTGGGACATGGGTCATTTACGTGACTGGCAAGTGGCACACCCTAGCCATCTTTGTGGACAAGCCAGAGAAGATCCAGGAGGGCAGACCCTTGAGAGGCCTGCTCTGACATATTAAGGCTCCTGAAGGTGGTAAATACATGACCGTGGACTTTTATAACAAGTAAGCAAAACCTTCTCTCTCATTCCCTGCCTCCATGCCTCTCCAGAATTGATTGACAGAGCCTGTGGCTTCTCACATATCTGGGACATTTGATCCTGCATGCAGACAGGGACATATTTAGATAATGACATCATTGCTGGTTTCAATCCATGAATGGATAGTATGAGCTCTGTGGAGACCACACTGTCTGGAAGAGCATTCTAGAAGAATCCTCTTCCCTTGACACTAGCACAAAACTATGCAACTAACAGCCAAAGCCCTGGTGGCTCATGCCTGTAATCCCAGATGCTCAGGAGGTGGGATCTCAGAGAGTGAGGTCTGAAACCAGCCCAGGCAAGCATATCCATTAGGAACATAACTATCAAAAACCAGAATGTAGAGCTGTGGTTCGAGTGCTACACCACCAGCCTTGAGAAAAACACAAGACCTGAGGATGAGTTCTCTGGTTCTGAGTTCAAACCACAAGACTTGCACAAAAATGACAAAGAATGGTGATGAAAAGAATCAGAACAAGTACCATAAGTTATTCAAAGCATTTCCCCCGGTTGATGTCCTCCTTGGCTACTCGAAAGGTCTGGAAGAAGTAGCTCGGATTTGTGGATAGGAAATAAAGACTTGGTTGTTGTTCTGTTGTTGTTTTCTTGTTATCTTACAGGCAAACTGGGGAGTGACAAAAATACACTGTTGTGGGTGAGCTGAGGGAGGATGGGGTCTATGTAGGAGAGTGTGAGTACAACGCGGTATAGACAGAAAACTGGACTCAAAGCAGGAGTGTGCACATGGTTGGGAGATTCATGGAGGTCACTTCAGGTGTTACATCAATAGCTTTGAATTCTAGAAACATCCAAGAGTCGGACATTATCAGAATTAAGAAAATACAATCGACATCCAAGTTGCTCAGTTCTTCCTAGAAAATTTTATTATTTTATTATTTATTTTATTATTATATTTATTTTTAAATATTTTAACCATTCTATTTTATTATTTATTATTTTATTATTCATTTTCAAAAATGGCCTCTGAGTGGTTACACATGGGAGTCACCATTTATGAGAGCGGCAAATACATCAGATCTTGATAGATGTCTCCACATTTGGGTGTATGTGTGGGCAGGGGGTGTGGATAGCTTTGGCAGTGGGACACAATTTTTTAAAGCATGCTGCATGTGTATTTAAAAAAAAAATCTGAAAACTATATAAACAGGTGATACAGATGTGATCAGCCCCAGCTCCTGACTCTTAAGTTATCAGCACATATATTTATTCATTGTAATAGGTTTTTCTTTTGATTGTGTGTTGGTGCAAATCAATTCCCTTTCAACAGAGTGAGAGGGGGAGGAGATGGATGAATTAGCATTGTAAGGAAATGTCCATGAATTAAATTCGGGGGGGGGGGATATGTTCAACAATTGCTTTAACTAGTTGGTCAGGTATTATTACATCTCATTGGAAAAATGTGATTTGATGTCCATATGTTCAACATTGATCGAGACTCACTGTGTTCATAAAATTGCTTTGTTTTAATTAATTAATTTTAATTAATTTTAATTAAAATATACATCATAATAAAGTCTATTAGAGGTCTGATAGACAAATGATCGAAGGAAAAGTGCTCCAATTTACTGAATCTCTGATATAAAAGTCAGAATGTCAATAGAAGGAGAGCATACCTGCACCTACTGAATTTTTATCAGTTTAACCTGTGACATGTGGGAGCACAGATTCAGGAAGATTCAGCCTTGAATGGTGTTTTGGGGAGCATGGAGAATTCAGAAATTTATCTATGGGGCCCATCACCACCCCAAGAAATCAAGATATTTGAACTTCAAGGAAGTGCATGAGATGGATTGATTAGGTTCAAAGTTATTGATTATTGACCACCAGCTTAATCCAGAAGGAGAGGAGAGAACAGTCTATTCCACACAGGACTAGGGAAAAGTGAAATGAGGTGAGGGAACTCAAGTGGACTCACCCTGGGTTCTTTCTCTTCCATAGTAGACTCTGGTACGAACACCTTCGAGCTTGTGAAGCAAAGCAAAGGCAATAACATCTTCTACAACGTGAATGTGGACAATGAAGGACAGATAACACACATGATCCTGGTGGCAGGTGGGTATAAGTGTGGGGGAGGACACCTATCCACCTGGGCCAGGGGAAGAATGGGGGCTGGACTGGGATAGGGCAGAGTAGCCCATAGTTGATCACCTTAGCCCTGTACTGTTGAGTGGAGGAGTCAGAATGTTTTTCTGTATAGCAGAAACGTCACTTTGGAAACACCTGTATCTGTCACACATTTAGTCCATCCCATTCCCATAGCTCCCTGTGAAATAGCCTGGGCCACCCATGCAGGAATAATTGGGCTGTCAGCTAGGGACCCACATGGCAAATTCTCATTTAATTTGACTGAAGCAGATTTAGTCCTTTCCTGGGGGAAGTGGGCTCATTTCCATGTTGAACTCGCCTAACATGTTCTCAACAGAGTGAACCGTAATGTAAATTTCCCGGCAGGTGTACACCAATGAGCCCCTCAAATATGTTGTCAATCCCCATGATATCTTGATCTCTGACCAAACATTTCAGTTTGATACTGAGGTGTCCATTATACTCAGGGAGAGCATCATATTGAGCATCTGGCTGAATGAATTATAAAGATGTGATTTCTAGTTTTGATTGATTTATTTTTTCAGCTGCTACAGAGCTAACATGGTTAAGTGAAGTTCAAATCATTTGGTCCTCTCTTTTTGTGAGGACAGGGCAAGAACACAGAAAACGTGGATGGTCATGCAGATGGGGATAAAAGGAAACTATAGAGTATGGAGTCCATATAGGAAATCTCAGCTGGACAGGGATTACAGGGGGCTCACGGCATTCACATAGTGACTCAGATGATTGAGATATAAGGATCATGGTTCAAAGCCAACCTGGGGCAGGAGTGACCATGTGACTCTATCTCCAATGAGTCACCAATAAAAGCCAAAACTAGAGCTGTGGCTCAAGTGGCATAAGACTAGCCTTTAACAACAACAACAACAAAGCTCAAACCGCTAGATTAAGCCCTAGGACTAGAACCACGATATAAATAAAAGTAATATATAAAATAATAAATAAATAAATAAAAATTAATTAAATTAAAGTAATAATATAAATAAAAATTAATTAAATTAAATAAAAATAAAATAAAAACAACAACCAACAAAGAAAAACAACTCAGTTCCACTATCACTTGATCACTGAGGCAGTGTTGAGAACACAGATGATTAACTGTCCAGGTCCTTGCTCAAAGAGTCACTGTAAAAACCTGAACCGTGGAGGGCTGGCAAAAAGATTAATGTCCATCTACCTTGCCAATGTCACTGCTACAGGAGTGTGGGGAACCAATTTGCTCTTCCTGGTGCTGCTGGGGACAGGGAGGAAATTGGGGGCCAATGAATGGAAACAGCCCAGTGGGAGGCAACATGCCTTTCATGCCTGTCATCCCAGCTAAGCCAAAAGGCTGAGTTCTGAAGTATCCTGGTTCTAATCCAGCCTGGGCAGGAAAAGTTTGTGAGACTCTTATCGCCAATGAACCACTAAAAATTCAGAATTGGCAACATATGTGTGTGTGTGTGTGTGTGTGTGTGTGTGTGTGTAAAATTCAAAGTGGTAGAGGGCCAGCCTTGAGCTGAAGAGCTCAGGAACAGCACCCATGCCTAGAGTTCAAACCCCATGACTGACAAAAAAAATTCAGAATATAACCAGACTCCTGCCACTAATCCTAGCTACTCAGTATAGAAGAGTTTGAACTCAGCTCCAAGAGACTGGGATGGCCCATTAATCACCCAAAACCCAGGAGTGGTGCTGTGGTTTACATAGTAGAGTGGTTCTAGCCTTAAACGCAGAGCCTTAGGGAGAATTCCCAGGCCCTGAGTACAAGCTCAGGACTGGAAAAACCCACAATGAAACAAGGAGAGAATACTTGAGTGTTTCAGCATTAGGGCAAAAAAAGGTAACCTTCAAAACTGTAAGGATACCTTCATTTCTGTAGATTCCATATGAAATGTGAGGCCAGGTGGCTCTTTTTAAATTTTATTTTTAAATTTTCCTGTAACCACCATGAGATTTCCAGACCCATCAGATCCTACGGAAGTGGAGTATTGGGTGTATGACTTATTTGGTTTAAGCATTTTGGTGAACTCAACCTCCAGCCCAGGGTTGGGCTGGAATAGCAATTATTTCATATTAAAGTATGCCCACTCCTTATGCATATAAACTGAGCTATGTCCTGTTAATTGTGGGTTGGGGGATGTTTAGAGGTAAACAGATGAAGTCTCCCCACTGTGGAGTTGTATGTTCTAGGCATCTGGTGTTCCTAAGGCCTTTTTTTATGTCATTCAAGAGGCTCCAGCCTCTACATTCCTGGACTTACCCATGTCCATCCTTCCTATAGTTACCAGCAGTAGGGGAAAATATTTTTGCTTTTTGTCAGTCATGGGGCTCGAACTCTGGGCCTGTGCACAATCCCTGAGCTCTTCAGCTCAAGGCTAGAGCTCTAGCCACATATATAGCACCATTTCTGGTTTTCTGGTGGTATCACTGGAGATCAAAGCCTCATGGACATTCCTGCCTGGGCTGGCTTTGAACCTTTGAGATCCTCCAGATCTCAGCCTCCTGAGTAGCTAAGATGAGAGGCATGAGCCACTGGTGCCAGGCTGGCATTCTTTATTCTTGACACAGGACAGGGCTCAGTTCTGCTGAAAGGAAACCACCACATGGTTCAGGCAGAAGAGAGTTTATTGGGGGGGGGGCAATCCAACCACTAGCCTGCACCAGATGTAAGCCATGCTGAGAGGTGGAGCTAATAGAGGAGACAGACTATATCTGGGAAAGAGGAAGAAGAGGTGTGGCCAAAACCAGATGTTGAAGAGATATGAGAAAGGAAGTAACCTCAGAGGAAGTGGAAGTAAGCCTAGAACCTGGAAATCCTTTGCTGATTCAGTCAAGTGATTGATAGCTACTGGTAATTACTGGGCAGGTGAATTCTGGTGAGCCTCCATTCTGTACAAGGACAAGTAGGGGAATAGAGAGGTTCTGTGGGCAGAACTAACAGCACCTTTACTTTGCCTTCCTGTATCACAATCTGTGACCAAAGCTACATTCTTGGGAAATGTGGGGTACAACATCAGTCACGGTCTTCAAGATTATTTTCTTTCCTAATGTTGAAACACTCAAGGACTCTGTAGTTGTCTCTGTGTGTTTTCAGGTCCTGAGTTGGTACCCAGGACATGTGCATCCTCCCTCAGGTTTTGTGTTCAAGGCTAGCACTCTACTACTTCTGGGTTTGGGGATGATTCATTGGAGATGAGAATCTCATGGACTTTCCTGCCCCCAGTCTGACTTCAAACCATGATATTTAGATCTTAGCCTTCTGGGTAGCTAGGACCAGGAGTGTGAGTGAGCCTGGAGTTATTCTAAATAATAGTTATTATTATTATTTTTATAATTAATAGTATAGTTCTCTTATAGATTTAGTTTTCCATGATTCAATTGAAGTGGCTTATTCTGAGCCAGGGGACATTGATTTGAGTCTTCACAGTCAGAATTGGATTCTGGGAAACTGTTATTGAATCACTGAGTTAAGTCACAATAGCACAAATTTCCGAAGAAAAGGAAGAAGGCAATGAAAAACATCGAATCCAGATAACGACTTTCCAGGAAAGAGGAAAAGATGTATCAAAGTTTAGGATGGATTGTTGTCTTAGAGCTGATTCCATTTGAATGAGGAAGATGGATGTGCATGCATTTTTGAAGATGCTACTACCTATTGAGAGGGAGCAGTGGGCAATCAAATGCACCTGAGACCCTGTGAATGGCTTCATAGTGCAGATTACACATGGAAAACAAAGCGCCTACAGAAGGAGAACATGGCCAGGGCAAATTTATTTCTAACAGGACCAAATCTGTGCCTGGGGCCTGGTCTTCCTAGGACAAGGAGATGGTTTCCTCAAACTTCTATCCAAGATGCATTTTTGGGTGGTAATGGCTGATGGGTAGTTTCTACTGGAAATTCCATGTGTATCTTCATGCCCAAATGATTTCTGAGGATCTGCCCTATGGCTAAGAGAGTGCGCCAATATGACATCCTCCACTAACTCTGAAAGTCCCCCGAAGTTCATCATCTTCCATGCTTCAGATCAAACATGACTGACTGTGTCCTTCTCCTCGCAATTATGTGGAGGCCGAAGTCATCAGGGAAGATTTCTGTGATAAATGTTTTTTCTCACTCATGCAATTGTTTCTAATATATTTATAAGATGATTTCTATGCTGCTGTGTATGTCCCTCCCACACGGTATAACCCCTGCTTTCACTTGATGTTGGTATAATTTGTGGAAGGGAAGAGCAAAAACAAATCATTTCACTAAGGATACAGGTGGACCCATTGCAACAATGAGATGTACAAGTCGTTATTTCAAAAAAAGAATTTTACCACTTTGGTGGGGGGGGGGAGGAAGGATCGGGTGGGGAGAGGTGGAGGGAGTATGGGAATGGATGAGAAGGGGAAACAAAGAGGAGGCAACAATGCTTGATAAGAAATGTACTCGTTAGAAAGAATGACATTTCCCCATTTGTTAGGAAATGGAAAGGCTTGGAAAAAATTATATTAAGTGAAGTAAGCCAGGCCCAAAGAAACATAGGTCCTATGGTTTTCCTTATTTGCAATATCTAGTATAGGTATGAGTCAAGCGAAAAAGGTCAGATAACGTGATGTTAGGAAAGTGAACCCTTAAATATGTATTTTAATGTTTTCGTTTCTTTCATGCATGTGTTTCTAACGCATTTATAAGATTATTTCTTTGTTGCTTTGTATGTCCCTCCCCCACAGTGTAACCCCCGCTTTCACTATATTTGATGTCAGTATAACATGTGGAGGAGATGGGGACAAACAAGTCGTTTAAGGATTCAGGTGGACCTGTTGCAACAATGAGAAGTACAAAATGTCATGTCAAAACCAGCTTTACAATGTCGGTGTGGGGGGGGAGGGGGGTATGATTGGGTGGGGGGGAGGGGGGAGGCTGGGAAGGGATGTGAAGGGTAAACAAAGGAGGAGGCTGCAATGCTTGGTAAGAAATGTATGCATTATCCTGCCCATGTAATTGTAACCCCTCTGTACAGTATATTCTCAAATAAAATAAAATAAAATAAAATAAAAATAAATAAAAAAGAAATGTACTCGTTATCTTGCCCATGTAATTGTAACTTCTCTGTACCGTATTCTCACAAAAAAAAAAAAAAAAAAAAAAAACAAAAACATAGACTAAGCCAGGCACCAGATGGCTGAGGCCTGTCATCCTAGCTACTCTGGAGGCTGATATCTGAGGATCACATGTTCAAAGTCAGGCCAGGCTTATCTCCAGTGAACCACCAGAAAACCAAAATAGTGCCATGGCTCAAGTGGTAGAGCACCAACCTTGAGTTGACAGTTTCCAGGCCCAGAGTTCAAACCCCACGACCACCACCACCAACAACAACAACAAAAATCAAAACAAAAAAAAGAGACTACGATAGTCTCCTTCAAGAGAGACTCTGTTAACCATGGAACTCCACTTATCCAATGAAAAATATAGTAGAATTAAAGTAGCAAATGGGTTGGGCCAGGTTTGTGTCTACTCACTTCAGGGAAGCTCAGTACTCATCTGTGAAAAAGTGCAAGGAAGGAAAAAACACAACAAGATCAAGGGAGATGTTCAATATGACAAAGTTTATGCACTCACACTTGAGTACAGTGCAACTGTAGACAAAGAACATACTGAGTCAGGATCTTAGATAGTGATTTCATTTCATGGTTTTTTTTGGGGGGGTATTCTATAGGAAACAGCCCTGGGCCTCACCTGGAGATGGAATAATTTGGATGCTGGAAAATAGGATGTTGTTCTCCTTGGCGA
The DNA here is from genome assembly GCF_024711535.1 of Dipodomys merriami. NCBI lineage: Eukaryota > Metazoa > Chordata > Mammalia > Rodentia > Heteromyidae > Dipodomys > Dipodomys merriami. The sequence goes on along the minus strand of NW_027206418.1, from coordinate 60,774 downwards.
GCTCCTCCACCTTCTTTAACTACCCTGGTCTCAGGGCCTCTAATCTCCCTGCATGGCATAGAGAGGAAATGAGAAATGGTGTGCACTGGAACGTGGCCTAGATTTCCATGTGTCCCCGAGCCACATGGGGCTGTCTCCCCACCCACTGCATGTCCCCAGCTGGCCCTCTGAGGATCAAGCTGGGTTCCCTATGGAGTGAAGGTGTGGTGACATTGATGGAAGTGAACATTTTGGGGTACACACACTTTTAGGGTCTTTAGGATCACTCATCTGTGGCACCCCAATAAAGTTACTTGTGGGAACTTTGCTCAAGTTCCCCACCAGGTGCCCCCAGGGGGCTCAGAGCGAGGGGGCTCCCGTGCTGCGCCCCCTTGTCCCTGGACCACAGCCACCTCCAGAGTTGCCAACACTGCGGGCATTCATGTGGCCGATTGCTACCAGAGCCCTTGCGGGCTGTCCTAGTCCTCCCCAGAGATTCCCCAGTACTAGATAGGAAATGTACTCATTACCTCACCCATGTAACTTTAACCCCTCTGTACAGTATCTTTACAACAAAAAAAATTAAAAAGAAAAGAGAAAAAGAAATCACAGATACTTTCAGGCCAGGGCATTTACCAATATTTATTAATTAAGCCCATGTCTTTTCCAGTCCTTGTTAGCCTTCTTCTATCTCAATAGAACTTTATAATGCAAAGACATTACCCATATGCCAAGAAAGATTAAAGCATTAAAGAATTAAAGTCACTTATACACAAGATTTGGCCAGTATAGACTTTGAAACAAGAGAACCCAATATCATTTGCTCAACCAGTAAAAATGATTTATTTTTTTTACAAAAAACAGTATTAATAGGAAACTAGCTAAATAAAAGTGTGCATATGCATCATTAAAAATCTACTTTCAAAAGACAAACAAAAAATCATACTACAAATTTAGTAAAAGGAGGAATTTGAAACTGTACAAAATTAATATTGCAACTTTATTTCAAAGTATGTCTGAAATAGATTCATGGCTCAAATGGAAAGGCCTTCTGTTCAAACCTCAGTGCCATAAAACGAAAATAAAACATAAAACAAAAACCAAACACAATGACTTTCTATGAAGATTTCTTTTTAACAAAGAAGAAGTGTATTATCCCATTAGCAGTTATTGATTTCTGGATGATACGACTGTGATTTTTATTTATATAATGTTTTTCAGTATTTCCCTAGCTGTCTAAAACAAGGATAAATGCATTTCATTCTACACTGTTTTAAGAAAATCTCATACACAACAGTTGCTTAATTTTTTAAAAAGTACCCTTCAGGAATTACATGTTACCCAAAAAATAAATAAGTAAGTAAAAATAAAAAAATAAACAAAGAATTTGTTGCTACAAAACTGGATTGAAAGAAGCACTATACTGAGAAGACTCCAAGACAATTTTTGATGTGTGATGGAAAAGGGGAAGAGGATGAGATTACTATCTCAGTAGCAGAGCACAAATACTTGGAACTATAAGCTATGAGGATACATCTACCAGTGTTCCCTTCTCATAATGAAGTGTGAAAAATTAGCCTTATGGAAATTTGTTTGAAAGCTGGTGAACAGGAAATGGACTTAGCACATAAAAACAAGAGGTAAGTAAGAAAAGAGGTCAGTGAAAGAAAACCAACTCCTAATGTTCCAACTCCTAATGCACTCTCAGAATAACTGGAGTTCTGCAACCATCTTGAAATTAACTGAATTGTGATTATTTGCACAGAAAGCTTGAAGACATTAACAAAATGCCAGAATCATGTAAGTAGGGTATTTGTGTACCATATTTATTCAGAACCTTTTGAAATTTGAAATTTTGATTCTGGATTTGTGTTTTGGGAGAGGAAAGAATTGAATAAATGCTTCGAATGTGTTTTTCTTTTGTTATTTCAAAGGATAACATTACAAATGGTTTCACTTTTGTGTAAAGAATCTGCGCAGTACACCTTCTAGGAATAAAGCTAAAAAGTTGACTTTTTTGGCGGGGGGAACAAATTATCAAAAGTTTTTTGTAGTGCTGTGGATATTTGACTTTTTTTAATTGCTTAGATATAAAATGTCTTAGAACTTTAGAAAAAAACGATGCATACAATTCTTAGGCTTCGGTGAGTGACAGGAAACATTTTAGAAGAAAACTGTTTCCACTCATTTTGGAACTTTGTCAAACAAGTCTCCTGAGTACAAAGGAAGTACAAGGGAATAGTCCAGGAAGGAAAATGTCCTTGCAAGCAGTATCATGCCCAAACAGCAGCATCATGAAAGAATTCTGCAATTATCTTAGAAGAAAACCCTGAACTGGATGAGATCACCCTTACATGTGCCTAGGCCAAGAACTGAACAAGGTTGAATGAAAATCTTCAGAAAAGGAAGCGAATCTCATTTGGGAACCTAATGGTAAGAGGGCCTGCCCACTTCCCCTGGTAAGGACACATTGCTATGGAAACCTCTTAACCCTTCAGATTCAGTAACTGACATCAGAAGATTATCCCCTTGTCTGGGGTAAAACTAACAGAGAAGCTGGGAAGGTTAAGGGAGGAGTTGATGGAGGGTTAAAAGGAGAAATTGTTTGGCTTGTATCAAAGAGTTAAAGAAGGAAGGCTAGTAACAGAAATTCAAAACACCATGTCCTGGGAGCTAGTCAAACTTTTTAGCTAAAGTTTAAACCATCAGAGATCCCAGCCTCCCTCCCTGTTGTGAAAGAAACTACCCTTTGTAAGCTCTTGTCTCAGAGAAAAGAACTAGTTTCATCCCATTACTAGCAACAGAATGCTTTTATTTTGTGAATCTAAAGTCCTGACTTTAGCTTTACATATTAAGTCAGCCCTCTCCAAACTGTGCAGCACCATGGAAGTGCTTAATATATTATATACATTATATATTATATAGAGATATAGATATAGTGTCTTCATGGGTCTGGGGTGTGATTTGGCTAAAATAAGTGCTAAAACTCCCGTGTAGCCAAGTTTGGGAATTACTGAACTTCAGCAGTGAGGCGAGGTGGCACGGGATATGTTTAAAAGAAAATGCAATATTACCTCTCTGGACCTTTTTAAAACTAAGAATGAGCTAGTTTGCAACAAGCAAAACTAAGACAATAGGCTGCTGGGTACACAAAAACAGACAGCACGTCCTGACAACACCTTCTTTGAGCTTTATCTCTTTGTTGCTTTGTATGTCCCTCCCCCACAGTATAACCCCTGCTTTCACTATATTTGATGTCAGTATAACTTGTGGAGGAGATGGGGAAAAACCAGTTGTTTAAGGATTCAGGTGGACCTGTTGCAACAATGAGAAGTACAAGTTGTCATCTCCAAAACGAGCTTTACAAGTCGGTGGGGGTGGGAGGGAAGGGGGGGAAGGAGAAGGATTGGGATTGGTGGGGGAGGGGGGAGGCTGGGAAGGGATGTGAAGGGTAAACAAAGGAGGAGGATGCAATGCTTGGTAAGAAATGTACGCATTATCCTGCCCATGTAATTGTAACCACTCAGTACAGTATGTCCACAATTAAAATTAAATTAAATTAAAAAAAAAAGAAAGATCGTACCAATGGGAGCCTTTTCTCCTCCAGGGAACAAACATCTTTCTCACCCAAAACGCCAAAACTTCAACATCGATTGTAGGAGAAAAGGAGCCACGAATGCCAGGACTCCCAACTAGGAAGAAAGGAGCCAGCAGCTCCAGAAGGAAACCAATCCTCGCAATCGCCCATCATCCATTTATATGGGGCCGGGGTAGGGGTCGGGGTGGGGGTGGCAACTGGGGTCCCCAGGGCTTTTGTCCGGAAAGCCCACACCTGCTCCTTCTCCCGTCCCAACCCCACACATTGTCTGTGGTGCCCCAACAAAGTTACTTGGGGGAACTTTGCTCAGGTTACCCACCCGGTGCCCCGACAGTCTCAGGGGGAGTGGGGTGAGGCCGCTGCTGCTAGCGAGACGCCCTGGCTCCCAGGCCGTGCCCCTGGGTCCCTGGACCACTGCCACCTCCCAGGTCGCCAACACCTTGGGCGTTTGTGGGGCCAATCCAGACCTGATCCCTGGCGGGCTGCCCTCCTCCTCCTCAGAGGTTCCCCAGGCTTGGGGCCGGCCAGGCTCCCCGCCTTGGCCCCCTGGCGAGCCCCAACTGGATCCCTTTCTGCAATTCAGCCCGCATGGCCAGTGCCGCCCAAGCAGGGTGGTCACGGGAGCCCCTGCCTCCCTGACCCCAAGGCCGACCACCTACCCACCCTATGGGTGCCATGCCCGGTCCCCCAGCGCGCGGCCACTCCGGCCAGCAGCCGGGCACGCGTGCCCTAGCCCAATATGTCTGGCACAGCACAAGCACAGAAGAGCCCTCCCTGCTAGCCCCCGACACCGGCACTCACCGCTTGCGCTCCTTGTCGCTTAGGCGCCACCTTTGACTAGCCGCCTCAGCCCGGTGCCCTCTCCTCAGACCGAGGCCGGCCGCACTCAAGAAACCTGCGCCTGGTGGGCTTGGAGAGCACCCACACGCAGGGCGTGCTTGCGTCCCCGGACCTAACGCCTGCACCTGAGCCGCGGGAGAGGCTGGGCTGCATGCACAGAGGCAGCCCTGGAGATAGAGCATGTGCAGTGTGTGCCCCTTGCCTGTAGGCCAATCCCCCTACCCTCCTTGAGCAGTGGGCGAGATCCTGCTGGAGGCAGGGAGCTGGATGGAGCTGGGCCAGCGCCAGCCTTCACTGAGAGGCACTTTTGCCCAGGTAGCACACCTGGAGTTTTCTTCCCTGGTTCCTATGTCAATGAATGTGTTATACTTTTATGGAGTACATTGAAAGGGATACAGAGTATTCTCTGCGAATAGGGGGCCCATTACATTTGGATTTTGGACTTCTTTGGGCACATTTTATCTGCCCTGTGTTCTAATAGGTTAATAGATTACGTATGCATAAACATCATGCAGTACCTAAAACCGTAAACCCTAATAAGGCAAGGAATAATAGATAATATACTTATTTCTAACTCCGCCCATTTTAGATTTCCGTCCAGTACTGTGAGGAAGGAGAAAATACATGCTTACTGGGGAGATCGTGAATACTTTACAAAGGCTGAAGTGGCACAGCATCAAAGAAAATGTCAGCCTCTGAAAGGAGCAAGTCTAACCTGATTATTAATTACAGCAAAGGGTTAAAACGGTGGCTGCAAAGACAGTTAAAGCTCATCTGGAAGTAAACTTTAACACTTATCCCAAGATTTGAGCAATAGTTCATGAATAACTTAAGAGCATTTAAAATGGTGGTCAGAGAAATCGAAAGTGCCTTAATTACAGAAAATAAAAAGACTAGACTTGAATGCGATAGTACATATTTTAGATGAGAAGCAATAGAATCTGAAATTCAAGTGTGGTTATCAGGAATGGATAACAGTACAAAGTTTCTGGAGATAATAAAGCACAAGATGACTTCTAGCTCTTTCTGGGAACTTATTGTGAGAGACACCTACCTCATTAGTTTGATTATTATCCTTGTAAATATTTATCAGTACATTAATGAAACTTACAAAATATATACCACTACCAATTTGAAAGAAATGTATAGGGAAAGATGCCTGGACTGTATTAAACGAACTCCTTTTGTAGAATGCAAATGCTCCATAATAAACTTTCTGTTAGTGTTATCATCAATGTTTCTGACCCTTAATGTGCCCATCTATAACATGGGATCATAATATTTACCTGTACAATGGTTCACTTTACGGTCAACTTTGGCTACAAATGGCACCCAGATAACGAAATATTATTAATTCTACAGGTTTCAATGAAGACGTATTTAAATAGGTAGCATTGTGAGAATATAGCACATTACCTTCCATAGTGTCAGTGGAAGGAAGGCCTAATATAAGCAAGGTAAGAAGGAACTCTGTCAGTTATAGATTACAGATCTTCCTTAGTTTTCAGGGCCCAGATGTTGGATTTGTTAAGGCTTCACAATCATAATGGATAGTGATGATGTATATTTTTAACATACACATGTATAACATATATCTGTTAAAATTATATTGGATATAATTGTATCACATAACTATATCATATATGCATGTACATATGTGTATGTATATGTGTTTGCATATTGAAAAATATAGCAGATTCAAATTAGAGTCGTTCTTACTGAGGTTCCACATCACCAAAGTAAAACCTGAATTATTTACTGAACTTCCAAAAAATATGGATAGAAATAATAGCTAAAGCTGTTTTTTTTGGTCAGCTGGGGGCTTGAACTCTGGGCCTGGGCACTGTGCCTGAGCTCTTCAGCTCAAGGCAAACGTTCCCCACTTGAGCCACAGCACCACTTCTGGTTTTCTGGTAGTTTATTGGAGATAAGAGTCTCATGGGCTTTCTTGCCTTGGCTCACTCTGAACCAAGATCCTCAGATCACAGCCTCCTGAGTAGCTAGGATTACAGGCATGAGCCACTGGTACCTGTCTAATAGCCAAACCTTAAGCCAACAAGATTTGATTATAAAGAGGTAACGTGAAAGAAGTAATTTTTATTTGTTGAATTTGTTCCTTATCCCTCCTTTTCTCTGTCTCTCTCTCTTTGCCTGTTTAGTTCATTGGATGAGCTGGATGCTGCTTAGTTCATGAGCCACTAAAAAAAGCCAATCAGATTTCTGAAATCCAAATGAAAGTTTGTTTTTTGACCTATATATATATATATATATATATATATATATATATGTATATATATGTATATATATGTATATATATATATATATACCCAATATATGTAGTATATTATAATTACGTTGTGTTGTTTCTGTTTCTCTACAGATTTCTGGCTAATATACCTTGGAAGGTTATGAAAATAATATAAATTAATTATCATCTAAAAGCAATTATGATTTTTAACTTGGTAGGTTATAAAAAAATTAAAGTGAGTAAAGAATCTCATATATAATGTGGTCTGGATAAATAGCAGCTATTACTATCCATGAATGAATACCAAAAACAAAAGCTAAAGGAGTAGAAAAGGTGAATAATAGCACTTTAAAATAATTTTCTACGTTTTGTGGGTAATCATAAATATATGTAAAAAGGAGGTTTAAGAGAAGAAAAAATTTGTTTATAGCTCTGATGCACAAAATAGTTGTATATATCATATTTTAATTCCTTGCAAATAAATGTGCTAATGATCCATTAATTACAGAGAGCTGTACTTTTAAAATATAATAGAAAGCAGAGGTTTAAAATCACATCTGAAAATTATATTCCAATTTGCATAACAGTTCATTTCACTCTACTTGCTAATAGAAAGGAGAAATCTAGGGAAAACTTCCTTCTGAACTGATCTCCAATGTCACCAGGTAGTTACATGATATAGCACTTAACTAATATCAATGTTTTCATTCAGTGTCTTCTGGGGAAGCCAATAGCTATGGTGAGTGTGTAAAATTGGTTAAAACATTCTATTTAACCTACATATATTTCAATATGTTTGTTGTATACTAGGCAACATCCTCAATCCTCAGGGATTTGTCAAAAAGCTAAAAATAAGAATAGGAATATAAGCATAATTTAAGGCAGAATGTGTTATCAGGATGATAAACGACTTGGCCAGTCGTGCCACCCTCTGGTAGCTCACACTTGACCTACTTCTCCTAATCATGATTCTACTGTAATTCCCAACTTTGCATAGTTTGGTTTAGTGAAAGCCCAACCAAATGCTTGTACACACCAAAATCCTTTAAAAATATTTCTAATTGGTGAAGTATTTAATAACCTAACATTCTCAGTCCACTGGCTCTTTGGTTCTGAGTTTATATAAGATACTGAAGGACAGAGGGAGCAAGACAGAATTCATACAGATCTAAAACCTGTGCTCTTTTTTTTTTTGCTTTCTTTGTTGTACTGACTTTTTTGTTTAGAGGGGATTTTACTTAAACTATAAGAATTGAAGGATTGACTCCCAGGTCAAGCACAACACTAGGTGCATGCTCACAAGCTTGTCAGCAGGCAGGTCATTCCCAATTTGGCCTAAATGAAAATCCCCTCACCCCAGGCAGGGCATCTGATCATTTGCATTTTCAGTACTCACCAATGACAAAGCTATGATGGAATTGAGTTGTGTGTGTGTGTGCGTGTGTGTGTTTGTGCATGCGTGCATGCGTGTTGCCAGTACTGCACTGGGTAACTTCCCTGAGCGTTTTTCTTTTTGCCTAAGGTGAGCATTCTACCCACTTGAGCTTCACAGCTCCATTTTTGGCTTTTTGGTGATTCACTGGAGAACAGAGACTCATGCACTTTCTTGCCCTGGGCTGGCTTTGAACCAAAATCTTCATATCTCAGCCTCCTGTTAAGCTGGGATGACAGGCATGAGCCTCCGGTTTCCACCTGAATGTTCTTATTTCCTCCAACCTCTGGGGTATCCTTTACCTTTTGTGCATTTCAGCACACATTTTCTGTGTTTTTTAGCCTCCCTCAAATGAAAGGATGAAATGAAGTGAACTTTTCCTTTACCATGTTATCCCTGGTTACTTATGAGAAAAACCCACATCAAAAAGCTAAATCCCATCTTTGCAAATGGTTCAACCAAGGCTCAATATTCTACCACCCCCCTGTGTATGACAGACACTCCAGTATAAAACTCAGGAGCTTGGTGCTAGGTGTTTAGTCAAAGCTCCAGTTATTTTCATGTTGGAGAACTTTACATTTGAGAGGCTCAATTCCCACCAATCTGTGAGGAAATTTAGATTTATTTTCATGCCTTGAGAACGTGGTGGGAGAGTTCAACACAGAAATGAGCTCACTCCACATCATGGAAAGAAGTGTGTATAAATCAAATTTAATAAGAATTTCCAATGTGGGTTCCTATCTGTCAGCCGCAATATCACTGTGTGAGTGGCACAGGCCACTGCCTAGCGAGCTGTAGCAATGGGTGTTTGCCATGGAGCCAGGTATCTTGAAAAAGACCCACGGAGGTGTTTCTGGTCTACAGAAAACTGATTCTGCACCCATTGTGCACCCTGAGGCCTCCTGCATGCACAGAGTTCTGTAAAGTGAGGCACTGTCCGTTCTTCTCCATCCCCAGCACAGCCTCTGATTCACCTGCCACCAGGATTATGAATGTGATATTTCCTTCCTTGTCCACATTCCTGTTGTAGAAGACGATGACATTTGCAGCAGAACTTGGCAATAGTTTTCACCAAAGTCTGCCATGGAAGAAGTAATCATGGTCCGTGCACTAGAGTTCCACCATCTCATTTCATAGTCCCCTGCCCAGTGTGGAGTGAACCATTCTCCACTCCTTCTGGATGAATCCTGGGTTAAGGAACCTGGTTTCTAATCAATCCCATGAACTTTCTTGTAGTTCAATCACTTGGAGTTTGGGTGAAGAATTCCACCCGCTCCATAAAGTGCACAGAAAACCAATTCCTGAATTCTCCCCTATCCCCAAACCATCATAGAAAAGTATTTCCACGAATCTTCACATTCATTTGTTCTAGGTCTAATTGAGTGCATGTCAATATGTGAACGTTTGCTCTTCTATTGATATTTTGTCTTCTATAGCTAAGGTTTCAGAAAATGAGACCAGTTTCCCTCGAAAGTTGAACTGTTGAGTACAAATGTACTCTTTAAAAAACATACATTTTTATTATTTTTTTTCTTTTTCTTTCCACCCCCCAACAATATAACCCCTGTTTTCACTGTATTTGATTCTGGTGTCCTGTATCTTGTATATACATTTTTGTAATTTGGGAAGGGGAAGGGATATAACTAAATGCTTAAATAAGGATACATGTTGACTCATTATGACAATGAGATATACAAGACACTATACTGAAAACGAACTTTATTATCTTTAAAAAATGTATTTATCTCATTTTAAATGTATTTTTATCTTTTTAGAAAACATATGATCTTTAAAAATATTTTACTATCTTTGAAAATATATTTTCATTATCTTTTTATATATTTTAAATTATCTTTTATCTTTATATTTTATTATCTTTAAATGTATCTTCAATTATTTTTCTACGTTACAATATTTTAATTTATTTTTACTATAGAGTTGAGGGGTAACCATTTCATACATCAGATAATCAGAACTATATTTCTTATCTTTTAATTTTTAAATATATTGTGTTATTTATAAGTGGTTTGATAGAGGAGTGGCCATTCAATAAAGCAATTTGTGAATATAATACAACTGGATCCACATGAAAAATACATGCTCTTTTTTTTGGACTGCCCTGGGTCTTGAATTCAGGGCCTGGGCACTGTCCCTGAACTTCTTCAGCTCAAGACTAGCACACTATCACTTGAGCCACGGTGCCACTTCTGTTTTTTTCTGTGTCTGTAGTATACTGAGGAATCAAACCTTGGGCTTCATGTATGCAAGGAAAGCACCCTACCACTGACCCACATTCCCTCCCTGAAAACATATGCTTTTAATTTTTTTCCAATTATTCCAAAGCACAACAATACCTGACTTCCTAGATTCAGCATGTTGCACAGATTTTATTTTCCAATTCAATCCATATAAATTGCTTTTGGATGTCTATAAAATTCTTGTATTCATAAACCGCTTTTGTAGAATAGCAACTGTTTGGTACAACCACTGAATGTTCATAAAATATTATTTTTTAAAAAATTCAGGTATTCCCCAGAGGAATTGGGATTACAGATCGGCCAGACTCTCATCTGTCTGTCCTGTTCAGACAATGTTAGAGTAAATTATTAAAACAAGTATTAGACTGTGATTATAAATTAATTAAGTAATTAGTTAATTAATTAACCCAAGATCGAGTTTGAGTGCTGGGAACTGCTTCTAACCACTAAAGCCATTCCCACCCCACACCCCAATGAAGTGACATTGATCAGGAAAGATCTTTTGTATTGGTCAACTGCGTGGATAAATCCCAACTCTTGTGTGCCACCAACCACTGACAGATCATTTTTTAATGCAATAATAAAAATAAAATACACTGAAGACTTTTTTAATGTGTAATTTCTGAATTTCCTAGGAAGAAGCAAGCACCTACAGAGTGGACATGAATAACCTACATCACTACTGTCCTGACTTGTGGATGATTCTAGATTTCAAAGCCATGTTTTGAAAGATCTGAAGAATCTCCCCCACTGAGTGCATGGCCCGTGTTTTGACTGATGTCCTCTTTGCACACCACAGTGTACTTACAGTTAGCTACGAAGACTCCATTCTCATTCTTCATGTGCATAACAGTGTATTTTTGCCACTCTTTCACTCTCTCTTTTGCCTGAAAATCAATAACACAAAGCAACCAGGAAGTCCTTGTTCCAATCAATACATTCCAGTAACTTTCTCCAATCTGGCTGAGTGGCAGAGGACTTCAACACAGGAGATGCTTTTCTAAAAACTCATGTTCCCATTCTTGTCATTATTATTCTGTTAATACTATAATAATAATAATTATTATTATTATTATTATGTGCATGTCTTGGAGCTTGAACTCAGGGCCTCAGCACTGTCCCTGAGTTTCATTTTGCTCAAGGATGGTGCTCTACCACTTTAGCCACAGCCCCACTTCTGGTCTTTTCTGTCTATGTAGTACTGAGGAATTGAACCCAGGGAATCATGCATGCTAGACGAGCACTCTACCACTGAGCCTCCTTCCCAGTCTATTATTACTATTTTTGTACAGGTCCTGGGACTTGAACTCAAAACCAGAGTGCTGTTTCTTAGGCTTTGATTTGTGCTTAAGACTCATGCTCTACCAATTTGAGCCAAAGCTGCACTTTATGTTTTGTTTTGTTTTAGGGGTTACAGGTAAGAGTCTCATAGACTGTTCCTTCCCCCGGCTGGCTTTGAACAACACGATCCTCCAGATCTCAGCTTCTTGAGTAGCTGGAATGACAGACATGAGCTACCAGGACCTGGTTGTGGGTTGAATATTTTTTATTTTATTTTATTTTATTTTATATGAGAACATACTGTACAGAGGGGTTACAATTACATGGGCAGGATAATGCATACATTTCTTACCAAGCATTGCAGCCTCCTCCTTTGTTTACGCTTCACCTCCCTTCCCAGCCTCCCCCCTCCCCTCCACCCACTCAGACCCCCCTCCCCCCCACACCGATATTGTAAAACTGGTTTTGACATGACATTTTGTACTTCTCATTGTTGCAACAGGTCCACCTGAATCCGTAAACGACTTGTTTGTCCCCATCTCCTCCACATGTTATACTGACATCAAATATAGTGAAAGCGGGGGTTACACTGTGGGGGAGGGACATACAAAGCAACAAAGAAATAATCTTATAAATGCGTTAGAAACACATGCATGAAAGAAACAAAAACATTAAAATACATATTTAAGGGTTCATTTTCCTAACATCACATTATCTGACCTTTTTCGCTTGACTCATACCTATACTAGATATTGCAAATAAGGGAAACCATGGGACCTATGTTTCTTTGGGCCTGGCTTACTTCACTTAATATAATTTTTTCCAAGCCTTTCCATTTCCTAACAAATGGGGAAATGTCATTCTTTCTGATGGAGGCATAGAATTCCATTGTGTATATATACCACATTTTCTTGATACATTCATCTACTGAGGGGCATCTGGGTTGGTTCCATATCTTAGCTATGGTAAATAATGCTGCAATAAACATAGTTGTGCTGGTAGCTTTAGTGTGGTCTTGTTTGTAAACATTTGGGTAAATGCCCAAAAGCAAGATTGCTGGGTCATAGGGGAGTTCTATGTGAAGTCTTTTGAGGAACATCCATACTGCTTTCCAAAGTGGTTGAACAAGTTTACATTCCCACCAACAATGAAGTAAGGTTCCTATCTGTCCACATCCCCTCCAGCATCTGTTGTTGTTAGAGTTCTTGATTTTTGCTGTTCTAACTGGAGTGAGGTGATATCTCAATGTTGTTTTGATTTGCATTTCTTTTATGGCTAGGGATGTTGAACTTTTCTTCATGTGTCTATTAGCCATCCTTCTTTCTTCTTCAGAGAAGCTTCTCTTTAAGTCTTTCGCCCACTTATTTATTGGGCAGTTGTTTCTTTGAGGATTTGTTGTTGGGTGGTTTAATTTTTTGAGTTCCAAATATATTTTAGATATGAGACCCTTGTCCGTTGTATGGCTAGTAAAGATCTTCTCCCAAACGGTGGGTTTTCTATTGATCTTGCTAGCTATGTCATTTGCCCTGCAGAAGCTCTGCAACCTTATGCAATCCCATTTGTCAAACCTTTCTTTGATTTGTTGTGTTTCCGGGTCTCTATTGAGAAAATTTCGGCCTGAGCCAAGGAAACCTAGGGTTTCTCCTATTCCATCCTGTAATGTTTTCAGAGTGTCTGCTTTGAGTTCAAGGTCTTTGATCCATTTGGAGTTGATTCTGGTGCAGGGTGAAATATAAGGATCTAGCGTTAGTTTTCTACATGTAGTTAACCAATATTGCCAGCACCATTTACTGAAGAGGCTGTCTTTCTTCCATTCTATTGTTTTAGCTTCCTTATCGAAGATTAGATGGCTAGAGGTCTGTAGGTTCATTTCTGGGTTTTCAATTCTATTCCATTGGTCCTGAAGTCTGTTCTTATGCCAATACCAAGCTGTTTTGATTACTATGGCTTTATAGGAGAGTTTGAAATTTGGTATTGATATTCCTCCAGCAGTGTTCTTTCCGTTGAGGAGCGTTTTTGCTATTCGGGTCTTTTATTGTTCCATATGAATTTTTGGATTGCCTCTTCTATTTCCTTGAAGAATGAGGGTGGAATTTTGATAGGTATCGCGTTGAATTTGTAGATAACCTTGGGAAGTATTGCCATTTTCACGATGTTAATCTTCTAAATCCAGGAGAATGGGAGGTTTTGCCATTTTTTAAGTTCTGTGTTGATTTCCTTTTTCAAGATTTTAAAGTTTTCATCGTAGAGGTCCTTCACTTCTTTAGTTAAGTTAATTCCTAGGTATTTTATTTTTTGTGGGGCTATTACAAATGGAGTTGCTTTCCTAATTTCAGCCACACTTTTCTCATTGTTGGCATACAGAAAAGCCATTGATTTTTGGAGGTTAATTTTGTAACCTGCTACTTTGCCAAAGTTTTGAATCAGCTTGAGTAATTTGGGAGTGGAGTCTATGGGATTCTTTAAATACAAGATCATGTCATCTGCAAAGAGGGAGTGTTTTATTTGTTCTTTCCCTATTTGGATCCCCTTTATGTCTGCATCTTGTCTTATTGCTGTAGCTAGGCATTCTAATACTAGATTGAAGAGAAGTGGAGAGAGTGGGCATCCTTGTCTTGTTCCTGAGTTAAGAGGAAATGGCTTTAGATTTTCACCATTGAGTATAATGCTGGCTGTAGGTTTGTCATATACAGCCTTTATTGTATTGAGGAATGTTCCATGGATTCCTAATTTTTCCAAAACCTTCATCATAAAGGGGTGTAGGATCTTGTCGAATGCTTTTTCTGCGTCTACTGAGATAACCATGTGGTTCTTGTTCTTGCTCCTGTTGATGTGATGAATAATATTAATTGATTTGCATATATTGACCCAGCTTTGCATCCCTGAAATGAATCCTGTTTGATCATGGTGTATGATTTTTTGGATGAATTGTTGAAGTCGGTTGGCCAAAATTTTGTTAAGAAGTTTTGCATCAATGTTCATCAAAGAAATGGGTCTATAGTTCTTTTTCTATGATGAGTCCCTGTCTGGTTTTGGGATGAGGGTTATGATGGCTTCATAGAATGTGTTCGGTAGTGAGCTTTCTCTTTCAATTTCATTGAAGAGTTGGAGGAGAATTGGTGTGCGCTCTGCTTTGTAGGCCTTGTAAAATTCCGCTGTAAAACCATTTGGTCCTGGACTTTTCTTAGCTGGGAGGTCTCTTATTCCTGTTTCTATTTCAATGCTTGATATGGGCCTGTTAAGATAGTTTAACTCATCTTGGTTTATTTTTGGCATGTCAATATTTGCTAGGAAGAGGTCTATTTCTGTGAAGTTGTCAAACTTATTAGCATAAAGTTTTGAGAAGTCTTCCCTTACAATGTTCTGAATCTTGGTTGTTTCCGTGGTGATGTTTCCATTCTCATCTCTGAGTTTATTAATTTGGGTGTGTTCTCTTCTTTTTCTTATAAGATTTGCTAAGGGTCTGTCAATTTTGTTAAGTTTTTCAAAGAACCAACTCTTTGTTTTGTTGATTCTTTCTATAGTTTTTTTGGATTCTAATTCATTTAATTCTGATTTAATTTTGATTATTTATTTCCGTCTACTGGATTGGGGTTTATCTTGCTGCTCTTTTTCAAGGAGGTTTAGATGGGTCATTAACTTGTTAGTTTCAGATCTCTCCAATTTGTTGATGTAGGAGCTCAGAGCTATAAACTTGCCTCTGAGTACTGCCTTTGCTGTGTCCTAGAGGAGCTGGTAATTTGTGTGTTCATTTTTGTTGAATAGCATGAACATTTGAATTTCCTTTCTAACCTCTTCCATGACCCACTCATGATTCAGCAGTGTGTTGTTCAGCCTCCATGTGATACTGGACTTTCTTTAGTGGCTTTTGGTGTTGAGTTCTAATTTTATTCCCTTGTGGTCAGAGAGAATGCAAGGTATAACTTCAATGTTTCTGAATTTAGACAAGTTTGCTTTGTGGCCTAAAATGTGGTCTATTTTAGAAAACGTTCCATGTGCTGATGAGAAGAACGTGTATTTTGATGCTGCTGGGTGAAATGTGCAGTAAATGTCTGTTAAGTCTAGTTGATCTATGCAGCTGTTTAGATCTGCGGTTTCTCTGTTGAGTTTTGCCGAGTTGATCTATCTAGTGGGGAGAGTGGTGTGTTAAAAACCCCAACATTTAATGTCTTTGGATCTATATGGGATTTGAGGGAAAGTAGTGTTTCTTTGATAAATTTGGGTGCTCCCTTGTTTGGCGAATAGATATTTAGAATTGTAATATCCTCCTGAAGGAGAGATCCTTTAATTAGTATGTAGCGACCTTCTTTATCTCTTCTCACGAATTTTAATTTGAAGTCTATTTTATCTGATATTAGGATTGCAACTCCCGCCTGTTTATGGGGGCCGTTTGCTTGGTAGATTTTGTTCCAGCCTTTAACATTGAAAATGTGTTTGTTTTTACGGGCAAGATGTGACTCCTGCAGGCAGCAGATAGAAGGGTCTTGTTTTTTAATCCAAGTAGACAGTCTATGTCGCTTAATTGGAGAGTTCAGTCCGTTAACGTTAAGAGATAGGACTGAGAGGTATTTGGGAGTTCCTGCCATGTTATCCACCTTCTTGGGGGCTGCGAAAACTGGGTTCTTCCTATGGTTCTTGGATTCTCAGTTTGGGTGCAGTTTCTTGGCCTTTATTGTGGTCTTGTTGGTTTTCTATGTGTAGGACATCTTTAAGAATCTTTTGTATGGCTGGTTTGGTGGAGATGTATTGTTTCAATTTTTCTTTGCTATGGAAGGTTTTTATTTGGCCTTCAGTTATGAAGGAGAGTTTAGCTGGGTACAGTATTCTTGGTTGATAGTTGTTTGTTATTAGGGCATGGCATACATCATTCCAGGCTCTTCTTGCTTTGATTGTCTCTGCTGAGAAATCTGAGGTGATTCTAATTGATTTCCCTTTATAATTGGTTAACCTTTTCTCCTTGACAGCTTTAAGGATCTTTTCCTTGGTCTGAGTTGATCCTGTGCGGATTATAATGTGACGGTGGGATGTCCTATTCTGGTCTGGTCTATTTGGGGTTCTAAAGGCATCTGGTTTCTGAATAGGCCTATCTTTTTGCATGTTTGGGAAGTTCTCTGCTAGGATCCTGTTAAACAAATTTCCTAGACCATTAACTTCTGTTTCTAGGTGCTCCTCTACACCCATTATCCTTAAGTTAGGCCTTCTGATGGTGTCTTCCAGGTGTTGAATAGATCTATCATATTTCTTGGACTTGTCTTGGATGGTTGTATGTTCTTTCTCTATAATATCTAGGCTGTCTTCAATCCCTGAGATTCGATCTTCTGCATGGTCTAACCTGCTGTCAATACTCTCTACTTTGTTTTTTATCTCTTTTCCTTCTAATTGGTCAGCTTTGATGGCTTCAAGTTCTTTGTTGAAGCTCTGTTTTAGGTCTTGTATGAATCTCTTTACTTCCTTAATTTGGTGTTCAGTGTTTGTCCTCAAATCACTTAATTGATTGGATATGGTTTCTTTGGACTCCCATTCCTTCTGTTGGGTTCCATTCAGCTTTCCCTTTGTGGTCTCCCTGACTTCCTTCAGCTCTTTGTTAATGGATTCTCTGGATGCCTTTAGTGATCTTTGTGTGTTCTCTACCTGGTTTCTCAATTCCTGTATTACTCTTTGATTAGCTTCCTCGCGTTCGTGGGATTCCTGCAGTTCTCTTTGAGTGTTCCCAGTCTGCTCACGCCATTCCTCCCTTTCTCTTTGAGTATTCTCAAGTTGTTCACACAAATCCACTATTAGTTTTTGAGTAGCTTCATCACGCTTATGATATTCCTGTATAAACTTCCGGGATGCCTCCTCTCTCTCCCTATCACGCTCATACAGAGTCCTTTGTACATTGTCAAACTTCTCATTTATCATTTTTGCTAGTAGTGTTTGTAGAGCTATTTGGGAACTCTCCTCTGGATTACTCATTATCTGTTCTGTCCCCTGATTATCAGGATTGGGAATTGAGGTACCCGAATTTGCCATCTTTCTTGTGTTTTTCTGGCTTACTCTGCCCAATTGAGATGAAGATAGCACCAGTTTTGTGCTGGAACACTATCTTAAGGCAACCATCAACCAAAGTTTGCATTTGTACAGTCAATAGTCTACAGACACTTCAACAGATACATCTATTCAACATCAAACAACTATATGTTAAAGGACTTCGAACTGCAGAAAATAATTTGGAAAACCAGAAATTATTAAGATTAGGGAGAGATGTGGGTAAAAAATAGGAATAGATTGGTGTGGGGAGGCACAGGGAGAGTTAACTATGTCCTAGTCACAATTCAGGAAATGGGTTGTGTAGGATGCAAGTAGAGAGAAAGAGAAAAAGAAGAGAGGGAAAGGGGAATGAAAAGAGACCAGAAAAAAATAGAAACATAAAGATTAATGTTATTATAGAGATTAAAATACCGTCTATTTAGAGAGGAATGTGAATATGTTGAGAGAAAGGGAGGGACATAGAGGAGATGTGAAAAACTTTAAGGATGGGAAAGGGAGAAGAAAAGATCAGAAGTTCAGTAGAGCTAGACAAAAAACAAAAAGATAATTAAGAAAGAAAGAAAAAGAGGAAGAAGACAAAAAAAGAAAGGAAATCGGTCATTCACATATTCCTAAAATAAAAATTATAAGAGGAGAAAAAAAAGTTACTGGAAAACAATTATTTTTTCAGAAGAGGCAAAAATTAAAGATTAATTATAGTTTTAGAAGAGAAAAAAATTTTTTATACATATATAAGGTAACACAAAACAAAAAACAAACAAAAAAGAAAAGAAGAAGAAGAAAAAAAATCTTTTGATTTTTTTTGGGGGGGGAGGGTTTGGAAGAATCCTGTATCGCCCTTTTGTCTGTAACCAGTCTCTTGTTGGAGTCTCTGGTCAGCTTGAGGTCCTGTGGCTTGATTGGTTTCTTAAGTCTGTTTGTTGGAAGAGGCAGAAAATGCTCTGCTTTACCCCTCCCAGGTTAGTTTTCTGGGAGGGTGATCTGCTTTGAGAATCACAAAAGAGGGGGATGCGGTGATGAGGCTAGGTTCTGGGTAGAGTTGAGGCCTTTCAACAAACAGTAACTTTTCCCTGGGGCTATTTTGTGATAAATTTCACAGCGTCCAGCCTGGAGCCATTCTCAGCGTTTCTGTTTTTCAATTGATTGTGGTGGCTGCTAGAGGGAGGGGCAGCCTCTGGATCTGGTTACCCAGTGAGTCAAGCCACTCCAATGGCTGGCCCCAGAGCTGGGTGACTTTTCCCTCATGGAGCTGAGTCTGGCAGGTCACTTCGCCGTTAAGTTCTTGTGACCTGCTAAATGACTCGTTTTATTCCAAGGCCTGAGCTGGAGCTAGCAGCTCCTCCGAGCTTTGTCGGTATCCAAGATGGAGATCACCGGTGCTGGGGGGGGAGGGGTGGCCTTTCCTCCTCTGCTCCCTGAGAAGGAGTGAGGACATCGGGCTTGTACTCACACCGAGTCTTGGATCCTGGGTCGTCTTTGGTCTGCAAACTGCAGGATGAAGATGTCCGCTCCTTGTCGGTTCTTGTTGGTGTTGAGTAGAATCCGCTCGTCCACTGCGTCTGGCTCCTTCGTCCCAGACTCTCTGTTTCTCAGGTATGACCCCACGGCGGTGGTCGCCGCCGTGACCCTGCCGCCAGCGGCAGCTCCTGGCAGGCGCTCAGATGTGTCTCCTTGGCTTCCCCTCTCTTAACTAACTCTCTGTCCTGTGATGGCACACTTGGTGTGATTCTTTGGCTTAGGACTGTTCACTGGAACTCTAAAACTGCTTTCTATGCGAGAGCTTGTTCAGATTCCAGCTTCTCCTCCGCCATCTTCCCGGAACCGCCCGTGGCTTGAATATTTTTATGTTCATGTCGAGACAAGAGGATTCATCCAGAGGGCTTTCCTTGGAAGCTGTTTGTCAATCTAACTAAGTCAAATTCATTTGCCACACACATGAAGCTAGCGAAGGATCAAACTAGATGCTGGCATTAAAAACACCATAGGCACACAGTTTCCCGGTGGATGGAGGGTCTGTGGTCATGGTCCACTCCATGATGAGCTATGTATTCAGTGGAGGAATGATCACAGGAGGGCTTGTGTAGAATTTCTGGTTCTGTGATCTCAACATAGCCAGTAATCATCAATCGATGAATGGAAACCATTCATCATATTCTTTTATAAACATTTAGATGGGTGCTTCCAGTCCAGGTCTCCATGGCTGTGAGAAGCCCATGGTTCTGTGTTATCTTGAGGGTCAGAGGTAGGGGAGGGAGTTTTTCTTACATGATATAAAAGGTATTAGGACTTGACCATCTTCATAGCTATGAGATGTCACATGAGGAGTCTCAGGGTCCTCCTTTCTGGATCTTCACCAGTTTGTCTGTGAGAAGGACCAGGGTGTGCCACTCCTCATCCACCTAAAGGACTATTGCACGCCTCAGCAACTTTCTCATCTTTTGCGTGAAAACTATTGCATCTTCAGACTTAGTAGGAAGGAAATGCAGTGCTGATATGACCCATGATGCAGTTAGTTGCCTTTAGCTTTTGCGCTGAAGAGGAAACAATCAGGACCTGACAGGGAGTTCAAAGGTGCAAGGGTATTTTCCTGTTTAACAAGGCATGCAAATCTACATTTTATTAAAAATAAACACACATGCACACACCCGACTCTGTCTCTCTCTCTCTGTTTTGTCTGTCTGTCTGTCTGTCTGTCTGTCTCTCTGTCTGTCTGTCTGTCTGTCTGTCTGTCTGTCTGTCTCTCTCTCTCTCTCGCTCGCTCTCTCTCTCTCTCTCTCACACACACACACACATACACAAACACACACACACATACACCCACAAGTCATGCAAGAGGAACATGCCAGCAAAACTTGTTCATGGTACCTCAGCCTGCTGCACCTTGGGGCCAACATAGACCATGCAGAATAGCAGGACAATAAACAGAGCCTTCATCCGGCATGTGCCGCTGCTGCTGCTTCTCCCTGTACTGTACTGCAGATGCTCGGAGCAAGGACAGCTGTGGTGAGTAGGATCCAAGTGGATCCTTCCTTTTATGTTATGTCTAGGTGGCCTGGTGCGTAATGCAGCCACTGTTGCAAGTCTGAAGTCCTTTTGTCATCTGAGTGTCTTCAGACATCTTGGGTTGTGGGTGATGGGTGGTGTCTGATATCTGGTACATTTGACAAGGGGATTAGTTATGCAGGGGAAATTAGGTGGATCTGAGTGACCTTCCTACTGGCATTGCAAGCACAATGGTGGAATTCTGGGCCAAAGCCTGCAGTAGCTCTGTCCCTTCCATCTCCAGTCACTGCAGGAGGAGATGGGTGCCAAATCCATATTTCCAGAATTCCACCTCAGTGGGGGCTATGACAAATCACAGATTTCAGGACTTCTGTCAGATGCAGTTCTGTTTAAGAAATTATTATTAAAAAATACACAAAATCACTTCTTACCTGATATATAAACTATATTTACTAGATAAATATATATACATGTATGCATATTTAGAAAATCTAACATATATATACACGTGCACACACACACACACACACACACACATATATATATATATAAATATATATATATACATATATATATATATATATTATTGTTGATTCAAATGCTCATTCTCCCAGGCAATCCATTGTGCATCTGCAGGTCATTTCACAGGAGAAATGACACCAGAATTCCAAATAGAAAACAAAACAAAATACATGAAAGAAAACAATGTGTTGTTGGTAGTTTTGTTTTGGGGAGGGGTTAGAGGTATTCGTGTTTTTGTTTTATTTTGTATGGTTTGTTTTGTTTTCTATTTGGAATCCTGGTGTCATTACCCCTGTGAAATGACAGAGAGTGGATTGCCAGAGAGAATGAGGATGTCAATGAATATATACATATGCATATGAATATATATGCATATACATATATGAATATATAAATAGATATTCATATATATAATTGATTTACTAGATATACATATGTGTATACATATATGTATATCTAGTTAATATGAAGTATATTTATATTAGATAGATAGATAGATAGATAGATTGATAGATGGATAGATAAATAGACAGACAAACAGACAGAGAGATCTTTAGGTGTAGCCACAGGCCACCATTTTCTTTAATTTAATTTAATTTTTTTTGTGAACATACTATACAGAGGGGTTACATTACATGGGCAGGATAATGCGTACATTTCTTATCAAGCATTGCAGCCTCCTCCTTTGTTTACCCTTCACATCCCTTCTCAGCCTCCCCCCCACCCACCCAATCCACCCCCGCCCCCAGCACCAACGTTGTAAAGGTCTTTTTGAACATGACAACTTGTACTTCTCATTGCTGCAACAGGTCCAACTGTATCCTTAAACGACTTGTTTTTCCCCATCTCCCCCACAAGTTATACTGACATCAAATATAGTGAAAACAGGGTTTATACTGCGGGAAGGGACATACAAAGGAACAAAGAGATAATCTTATAAATGCGTTAGAAACAAATGCATTAAAGAAAAAACATTATAATACATATCTAAGGGTTCATTTTCTTAACATCACATAATCGGACTTTTTCCGCTTGACTCATACATATACTAGATATTGCAAATAAGGGAAACCATGGGACCTATGTTTCTTTGGGCCTGGCTTACTTCACTTAATATAATTTTTTCCAAAAATTTCCATTTCCTAACAAATGGGGAAATGTAATTAAGTAGGCTAAAGACTTAAAGAGAAACTTCTCTGAAGAAGAAAGAAGGATGGCCTATAGACGCATGAAGAAATGCTCAACATCCCTAGCCATAAAAGAAATGCAAATCAAAACAACATTGAGTTAATACCTCAATCCAGTTAGAATGGCAAAAATCAAGAACTCTAACAACAACAGATGCTGAAGGGGATGTGGACAGAAGGGAACCTTACTTCATTGTTGGTGGGAATGTAAACTTGTTCAACCACTTTGGAAAGCAGTATGGAGGTTCCTCAAAAGACTTCACATATAGCTCCCCTATGACCCAGCAATCCCACTTTTGGGCATTTACCCAAATGTTAACAAACAAGACCACACTAAAGCTGCCAGGACAACTATGTTTATTTCAGGCCACCATTTTTGATTACAGAATAAGAGACCACACAGACACCTACATACCCTTCCTATATAAAGAAATTCTCAGATATGGAAACAAGAGAACTCTCTTCTTTTTTCTTTTATTTTTAAAGATTTATGTTTTTATTTTTGAGTGATTCTGCGTCCTTTTCCTCATTTATTGTGTATCCACGTGGATATCCTTGGGTTGGTAGCGGGAGAGCACAGAACTTAAGGGAAAAAGGGTGACTAAGTGCAGTAGTGGAGCTCAAGAGCACACGTATAGCTGAAGTCTGCAACTCTCTGGTGGAGACAGGAGGGAGGGACAGGGAGAGAGTGAGGGAAGAGAAAACACTGTGCCAAAGGAAATGCATGCTTTTATTTTATTTTAATTTTTATTTATTTTTTATTGTGGAAATACTGTACAGAGGGTTTAAAATTACATGGGTAAGATAATGAGTATATTTCTTCTCAAGCATTGTAGCCTCCTCCTTTGTTTCCCTTTCCCATCCCTTCCCATCCTACCCACGACCCCCCACCCAATCCTCCCCACCCCTCCCACCAAAGTTGTAAAATTCATTTTCGACATAACGACTTGTACATCTCATTGAAACGGGTCCACCTGTATCCTTATTTAAACGACTTGTTTTTCCCCTTCCCCTCCAAAAATTATACCGACATCAAATACAGTGAAAGTAGGGGTTATACTATGGGGGAGGGACATATATAGCAAAAAAGAAATAATCTTATATATGCGTTAGAAACAATCGCATGAAAGAAAAAAAATTTGAATACATATCTTAGGGTTCATTTCCCTAACATCACCTTATCTGACCTTTCCTGCTTAACAAAGAGATATACTAGATATTGCAAATAAGGGAAACCATGGGACCTATGTTTCTTTGGGATTGGCTTGCTTCAATTAATATAATTTTTTCCAAGCTTTTGCATTTCCTAACAAAGGAGACAATGTCATTCTTTCTGATGGAGGCATAGAATTCCATTGTGTATATATACCACATTTTCTTGATCCATTCATCTACTGAGGGGCATCTGGGTTGGTTCCATATCTTAGGTATAGTAAATAATGCAGCAATAAACATAGTTGTGCTGGTACCTTTAGTGTGGCCTTGTTTATAAACATTTGGGTAAATGCCCAAAAGTGGGATTGCTGGGTCATAGGGGAGCTCTATGTGAAGTCTTTTCAGGAACCTCCATACTGCTTTACAATATGGTTGAACAAGTTTACACTCCTGCCAACAATGCAGTAAGGTTCCCTTCTGTCAACATCCCCTGTAGCATCTGTTGTTATTAGAGTTCTTGATTTTTGCCATTCTAACTGGGGTGAGGTGGTATCTAAATGTTGTTTTGATTTGCATTTCTTTAATGACTAGGGATGTTGAACTTTTCTTCATGTGTCTATTGGCCATCCTTCTTTCTCCTTCAGAGAAGTTTCTCTTTAAGTCTTTAGCCCACTTATTTATTGGGCAGTTGTTTCTTTGAGGATTTGTTTTTAGGGGATTTAATTTTTTGATTTCCAAGTATATTTTAGATATGAGACCCCTGTCCATTGTATGGCTAGTGAAGATCATCTCCAAATCCGTGGGCTTTCTATTGATCTTGCTAGCTATGTTCTTTGCCATGCAGAAGCTCTGCAACTTCATGCAATCCCATTTGTCCAACCTTTCTTTGATTCGTTGTGTTTCTGGGTCTCTATTAAGAAAATTTCGGCCTGTGCCAAGGAGACCCAGGGTTTCTCCTATTCCATCCTTTAATGTTTTCAGAGTGTCTGCTTTGACCCCGAGGTCTTTGAACCATTTGGAGTTGATTCTGGTGCAGGGTGAAATATAAGGATCTAGCTTTGTTTTTCTACAATTTGTTAACCAATTTTGGCAGCACCATTTACTGAAGAGGCTGTCTTTCTTCCACTCTATTTGTTTAGCTCCCTTATCGAAGATTAGTTGGCTATAGGTCTGTAGGTTCATTTCTGGGTTTTCAATTCTATTCCATTGGTCCTGAGGTCTGTTCTTGTGCCAGTACCAAGCTCTTGTGATTTCTATTGCTTTATATTAGAGTTTGAAATTTGGTATTGATATTCCACCATCAGTGTTCTTTCTGTTGAGGAGCGTTTTTGCTATTTGGGGTCTTTTATTGTTCCATCTGAATTTTTGGATTGCCTCTTCTATTTCCTTAAAGAATGAGGTTGGAATTTTGATAGGTATCATATTGAATTTTTAGATAGCCTTGGGATGTATTGCCATTTTCATGATGTTGATCTTTCCAATACAGGAGCATGGGATTTTTTTTTTTTTGCCATTTTCTAAGTTCTGTTTTGATATCCTTTTTCAAGTTTTTCAAGTTTTCATCATAGAGGTCCTTCACTTCTTTGGTTAAGTTAGGAAATGTATTCTTACCTGACTCAGGTCATGGGAATTGCTCTGGGCATCACCTCCATAATTACAATGGAATAAATTAATGTAAACAAGAGATATAGCTAGCCCTACTTTGTTAGGAAAGATCAAGGAGACAAAAGGAAAGAAGAAGGCAGATACCTCCTATAGATGGGGTTAGGAGTTAATCATTGCTGGAGAGGAGCATCAGCCTGGAGGCACAGGCGGATCAGGGTTTAAATACAGTAGGGTATGAGACATGGGGATTTGTAATTTTGAATCAGAAGCGTCTGTATAAGCAGGTGAAATGAAGATACTGGATCTACCTGGCACTATCTTGCCTTCTTGTTGGATGAAGTTAGAGGCCACCTCCAGGTGATGGCTCTGCTTGAATCCCCAGAGGAAAGGAAATCTCACCCCCAGATGATGTGCATGCCTGAGTTCCTAGAAGAAGGAAGTCCCACCCCCATGTGATGTGTGTGCCTGAGTTCCTAGAGGAACTTGGACAATAGTTTCATCCCAGTCCTGTGTCTTGAACTTGAATCTTGAGCTTCCTGTGACCCTTATCTTGACCCTATTTAGGCCCCAACAATTACACGCACCATTTTTCACCATGCTTCATGTTTCCTGCGTCTCCTCAGATCACCATGGCATCTCACTTGGGCTTTTCACTGGAGTTGGACATTGCTTTTCTGTTCTTCATTATCCTCATGGCTCAGTTTCCTGATGGTACAAAGTGCATTCAAGGCTGCAAGTTTTCTGAGGACATGTATCTGCCTGCAGTTACTGACTAATAATGAACACTCTAATAAAGACTCCTAATCTGACCTCTCAAAATATGTCCAATCTGGATCTTACAAATGAATTTCAATATAACACAGATGAGGCTGGAGGGCAGAGGGCATCTGGCTGAGAACAACTCAAGAATGGAGATACGGATAAGATTCTGATGAGATTCTCTGGGTGGAGATAGCTGGGCAGAGACCCTGGGCGGCAGCATGGCCAATGGGCCAAGAGAGCTGTGAGACCTATGCAGATGCCCCTCAGCCATAATTGTTGAAAGAATGAAAGAAGGAATATAATAGATAATAGATGTATAGATATATCTATTAGATAGATAGATAATATAATAATAATAGAATTCTTACTCAAAGTGGTCATGGATTTCCTTGGACCATCTTTGGTCACAGAGGAAGCCATGAGTTGTCAACCTCTCAGATGGGACTGGAAGGACAGATCTGAAATTATCCAGGAGACATCTGTGAGCAGGAGGGATGGATGGGCAGAATTCATACACAGATCTCCCCCCACCCTCGCCCCGTGCAAGACATGAAGTTGAGGATCGTGGGCAAATGGACCAACTAAGGTTCCTGAGACTGATTCCTTCCAGAAAATTCTTTCTTTTCCTAAGCACTCCTGAAAAATAAAATTATGCTCCTGGAGGATAAGACTGAGACTGAGACAAAAAAATATTACCATGAGTTGAACAATGATAAAACAAAATCATTTCCATCCCTGAGGAATCCAGTATTTGACATTTCCTATTCGGGGCTTGGGGTTTACTCATTTGTAGAGATTCTGTGTCCTCACCTTTAGATGTCAAAAACCTTTCTTTGGGGATTAGTCGTTATGATGTCATAGTATTTTGAATTTTCCAGAGTTATGTACTGTGGATTTCCTTTCCCCAGTCAATTGAGAGGAAAAGGGATATGTGGAGTGGATTCCTATTTTCCTGCATTTACCACTTCAAACCACAGCCCTATTTTTCCACACAGTAGGAGTTGACACCAAGACTGGCTGGAGATTTCACTCTATTCTACCCTTTGACTAGCTGACTGTTCTCAAGTTGCTAAAGAATATAATTATGAGACGAGGTATTTGTGGCTCCAGGTTATTATCAGGAGGAGGGGATCTCATGATCTCATTTTGAATTAAACTACCCCCACCCCAGCCAAATCATCATCTCTCCACTCCTCATCCAACAAATAAACATACGATGAAAGTGAAGGTCAGGAAGTAGAGCTTCCAATAGGATTGGAAAACCTGAACATGAGTGTTGGGGTTTGTCATTTTCTGTGAGGCTGAAAACATTTATTTCATGTTTAAGTGCTTCGTGTTTGGGGACTATATATTAACCTATGTGATTGTTTCTTCATTGATCACTCCCTTTATCTGTAATGATCTTGTCTGTTCTAATTGGTTTTAATCAGAACTCTGTTTTATCAGATGACAGGGTGGATACTCCTGCCTTCTCAGAGGATGAATTTTCCTGGAAGATTCATTTCCATCCCTTTGCTCAGACTTGTGTTGATCTGTGACTATGATTTGAGTGTATTATAGAAAACACATGAGTGGATCTTGGTTTTTTTTTGCTCCAATCTGGTCCGCTAATCTTTTACAGGACCAGACTTGGCCCCATTGACTTGTTTCTGTGAATCAATCCAGCAGTCCAATTATCTATATCTCTATTCCATCCCCACGTCCCAATTATTTTTTTGACCAGTCGTGGGACTTGAACTTAGGCCTGGACTGCATCACTGAGTCTCTTTGTGCTCCAGGCGGGTGCTCCATCCCTTGAGACAGAACACCACTTCTGGCTTTTTCTGAGTAGTTGATGGATTCCTCCTGGAAAGGAAGAGGAGTTGCCCTTCTGTGACTTAGATCTGAAAACTCCACTCTATTACTTCCCATCATATCACTGTGAAGCTCTTCAGTCAGAAAATCATGTGCAAAGGTCATCAGTGCATGCTGTTCTTCCTGTTGTGTCAAAAGCACACATCCACTCTGCCAGTGCCTCTGCTTCTGCCCATATAATCCATATATGGACTACAGACTCTGCTAACTGGGGTTGACTGTGAACTTCATCCCATGGTTAGAAATTTAATGTCACCAGGTGCATTTCCCTTCAACTGTAATTTGAGGAATGTGGTAAGTTCATAGGAATGTCTAATAAAGAATATCCTGTGAGACATTTATAGAAATCACTGTTTCTCTAAAGGACATAGAAAGACATTGAGTTCATGGTTTCCTTTAATTTAGGACATGTCCTGGGACATGGACTCAGGGCTGGGATACTGTGTCTTAGATATTATTTTTCTCCCTGCTAACACCCTACTACTTGAGCCACATATGTACCTGTGTCCTTTGGGTGGTCAGCTGGAGGAAAGAGTCCAGAACTTTCACATGGCCTGGGCTGGTTTGGAACGTTCCATCTGATTCTGATGCTATCTGCCCCCAGGACTTCACTTCTTCCACCTGATAGCTAAATCAACCTCAGTTGCAAGGAAGCTTTGCCATTTCACCTTCAGCCAGAATGGAGACTTGGTTTCCCTTCCATCCATTTCACTAAGTGCCAAGTTGAAGAAAATAAATACTTGTGTACATGGAATTGATAATCAGTTCACTGCTCCCAGTGAACACAAGTGTACTCAGCTCACCATGTTCTTGCTGCTCATCTGCTTAGAGAGCTGGAATTCCCTCCAGACCACCTGTCCCAAGCAGGACTTTTTTTTTGGCATGGGGTGTGGAGGGGGGAGAGTTAACACCTCTGGATGGTGAGCACTGATTGGTTCATCCAGGAGATTGACCCACAGGAGACTCTCATAAAAACCAAGGAGCCACCATCCTCCAAAACCATGAAGCTGAAGACAGAAAGCCCCACAGCATGAGAGTCCTGCTGCTGGCTCTTCTGCTCGCATGGACTCACATGCCCAACAGAAATCTTAGAAGTCTTCCAGGTAACCTGAATATGGTGATGTGTCTCTGTGGGGAAATTGGTTTTCTGACAGTCAGTGTGTCTATCTCACATTGCGTCTGTGCATCGATCACAATTTATTAATAAGTTGCGCTGATTGTCCATAGTCATCCAAATCATCTTCCATTTTGAATTATTCTTTGCCATTCTGCAGTAAATATAAAAGATTATTAAGAACATGTGGACAGGGGCTGGGAAGGTGGCTCAGTGGTAGAGTGCTTGCTTTGCATGCATGAGGCCCTGGGTTTGATTTCTCTGCACCGTATAAGCAGATAAAGCTGGAAGTGATGCTATGTCTCAAGTGGTAGGGCGCTAGCTTGAACTGAAGAGCTGAGGTACAGCACGTGGCCCAGAGTTCAAGCCCCATGAGTGACAAAAGAAAAAGAAAAAGAACATGTGGCCAGCATGATCTGTGATTTTTGCAGTGTTATTTCATATAGGCTTAGGTATTGAATTTTTATAATTTTGTGCATGTGTTACTTTCACTCACGGGTCTCCTTGTGATCATGCCAAAGAGGCCTAGAATCTCTCCCTGAAAATCCTCATCCTGTCTAGCTCTCTCTCTCTCTTCCAATTTATTAATGCCATGCAGCAAGAATCAGAGACTCTGAATACTTCCAGTAAATTCTCTTTTGAAAGAAGCAAAGTCTGGTAGCTCAGAGTCTGGAGAGAGAACTCTCCAGGTCATTGCAAGCAGGTTACTTGAACACCTGAGTGTTTTGGGAGCAAAACTGAAGATTCATGCTTTAACATGCCTGATGGGGTGTTTCTTATTCAGCCAGAATATTGGTACACATAGACCCTCACAGCTGATAATGAAGAGCAAATCCTGGAGGGTGTACAACTGAGATACTTAATGCTCTATGTCTGCACTAGTAGAGAACTTGATGTCATATGCACAATTGCTTATATCAAGGAAGCTGGGCTTCCCCCACAAAATATACACTCATACCCTCCCTGGTCCCCGTAACTGATCCATCCCCCCAGCAAATTTACATTTTAAATTTAATAAAATAGTTAATAAATATGAAATTGACTCATTTGCTATTGACCATTCTCTTTAAATTCTAACATTTAAACAATCACAAACAAGGCCACACTAAAGCTAACAGTACATCCATTTTCATGGCAGCATTGTTTACCATAGCTAAGATATGGAAACAACCCAGATGCTTCTCAGTAGATGAGTAGACCAAGAAAATGTGATATATATATATATATATATATATATATATATATATATATATATATATGTGCGTGCACGGGCGTGCACACACGCACGCACGCACGCACACATACACAATGGAATTCAATGGTTCCATCAGAAAGAATGACACATGCCCTTTTGTAAAAAAAAAAAATGGAAAGACTTGGGAAAAAATCACATTAAGTGAAGTAAGCCATACCCAAAGAATAGGTCCCATGGTTTCCCTCATTTGTTAGTCCTATAGTTAAATAGCTATGAATAAGATTGAAATGAACTCCAAGGTATGAGAACAAGAGGGTTTTGTTGTTTTAAATGTACTGTATGAAGTTATTTCTTTTTTCTTTTACTTTTTTTCCTTCGGTTTATTCCTCAATCTCTCTCTCTCTCTATTTCTCTCTCTCTCTCTCTCTCTCTCTCTCTCTCTCTCTCTCTCTCTCTCTCTCTCTCTCTCTCTCTCTCTCTCTCTCTCTCTCTCTCTCTCTCTCTCTCTCTCTCTCTCATTGTGTGTGTTCTGGAACTGGGGCTTGAACTCAGGGCTTAAAAGTCTACCTTGCCACCTTTCTCCCAAAGCTGGCAATTGACCCATACCTCTGATTTTTGCTGGATAAATAAATGGTGATAAGAGCCTCACAAACTTTTCTGCCCTGGCTTTCCTTCCATTGTGATTTTTAGATCTCCGTCCCCTGAATAGCTAGGAACACAGTCATGAGCCACCAATGGCCCAGTTCTACTTTCCATTAATTGGCAGTTAGTTATGATATACATAGTTCAGATTCATACTTAAATTTTTTTAATTGTTACTATAAAGATACGGGTTACAGTTTCATAAGTCGGGTAAAGAGTACATTTCTTTTTGGTCAATGTCACCCCTCCCTCTTTCTGTTCGGCTTATTTATAGTGAGTCTATTGTAACCTTCATTCTTAAAGACTAGTTTATCTTTACTGCTGAGCCCTAATTTTTCGGAATTCACTCTTAGCCCTCAGGTGTTCAATGAAGTCTGTTCACTTTGGTTGCCTAGAAACCTGATGTTTCAGCATAGCTTGAGCTTTGGGGATTGTGTCACTTACTACTCAGGTAGTTCCTCTTCCAGCTTTGTGGAATTACCTAGTGCTTGAACAGGGTATTATTCAGATAAAGTCACATGGGCACATCTGTAGATTCTTGGAACATTTTACTTACATAGCTGCATCTTCTGAAGTTTTCTGACTTTCATGTGGTAGCTGCTTCAGCCTTCCCTGACTCCAGACATTATCCCTGACTTATTTTGCCTGTGAGAGTTCTGTTGGCTTTAGGTTCTCCTCTGTGTGTTGTGGTTTGGAACTTTTCTCTAGGCAGAAAGCACAACTGTAGGGTTCACTTTGTTTTTCTTTTCTCCTGGACCAAAGTCTTGTTCTGTCTTTTCTCCAGTCTGAAAATAGTTCTTTCTTCTATTTTGTCTGGTTTTCCAGTTGCTGTGTAGGAAGGCAAGTGTAATACAAGCTTATTTACTTTACTGGAAAGCAAAAGTTCTCTCCATAATACAGTATTTGATATAATATAGTTAAATTACTTGATGTACTTGTTGATCTAGCAAGAGATGTCTAAAGGCAAAACAGAACAATTATTTTTGAAACATATTCATTTTTGTAATGTATATTGATTCCCTTACTAAGAATCAGGATAGTCTTCTAGGACAAAGTTGAGCTACAATTTGTATACTGTTTCTTTTGCAATATGACACTGTATTGAGAAATAATATTTATGTTTATACTATAGAATCATAGTTATATTTATACTACATAATCACAGTATATTGTAATACACAAATAAAGAATAGTTCCTGGGCTGGGAAGGTGTCTCAGTGGTAGAGCGCTTGCCTTGCATGCATGAGGGCCTGGGTTCAATTCCTCAGCACCACATAAGCAAAAAGAAAAAAGCCAGAAGTGGTGCTGTGGCTCAAGTGTTAGAGCGCTAGCCTTGGGCTGAAGATCTGAGGGACAGTGCCCAGGCCCAGTGTTCAGGCCCCACGACCGGACCCCCCCGCAAAAAAAGAATAGTTTCTGTATGTATGAGGCTTACCTGAGGGTGTTCCTTCATGCCAGTTTGTAGCCACACCTTTGTGTCTGTTCTCAGCCCTTGCCAGCAATTGATCTGTTTCTGACTATAGTTTCCTCTTGTTTAGAAGGTCATGTCACTGAAACTTTTTACTCTACTCTTGTGTAGATCCATACTTTTTATTTTGCTAGTTCTGTGGCTTGAACTCAGGACCTGGCACCATCCATGACCCTTTTTGTACTCAAGGCTAGAGCTCTTCCACTTAAGCCACTGTACCACTTCCAGCTTTTTCTGAGTAGTTTATTCGAGACAGGAGTCTCATGGACTTTTCTGCCTGGTCTGGCTTTCGAACTGCAAATCTCCAATGTCAGCCTTTTGATTAACTATGATTACAGGCTTAAGCCACAAGTGCCCAGCTAGATCTATCTATCTATCTATCTATCTATCTATCTATCTATCTATCTATCTATCTATCTATCTATCTATCTATCTATCTATCTATCTATCTATCTAGTAATGGGGCTTGTACTCTGGACCTCGACACTGTCCCTCAGCTCTTCAGCTTAAGGCGAGTGCTCTACCACTTGATCCACAGCACCACTTCCAGTTTTCTGGTCGATTATTGGAGATAAGAGTCTCATGGAGTTTCCTGCCTGGGCTGGCTTTGAATCTAGATCATCAGATCTCAGTCTCCTGAGCAGCTTGGATTACAAGCGTGAGCCACCAGCACCTGACTAGATCAATACTTTTATATTTGAAATGAAATGAAAATTTAAGACTGCTTATCTTATTAGCCTTCATCCTAAAGTATTTTGTGTTTGTAGGCAAAAATGGCTCAATTTTTAAAAAATAAATCACATAATAATAAAGCAAAAATGTCAATTAACCTTTCTTTTGTGCTTATACATCTCCCTTTTGTAGGAGAAACCACTGCCAAAGCGAATGAAAACTCCTTACCAGTATCTGTGCCATTTGATATCCTCTCCACCTTCTCCCCTGCTGTTGAGAGCACAGTGAGTAAGAAGTGCAAACTGCCTTACTCCCTTTCATTCCTGTCATGGGTTTCCATCTCTTTCCATTCTTTTCCTGCAAAGTCATGGGACTGCATATTCAAGGGTGCTAGATATTTGAGCA
This sequence comes from Dipodomys merriami, assembly GCF_024711535.1. Taxonomy (NCBI): domain Eukaryota; kingdom Metazoa; phylum Chordata; class Mammalia; order Rodentia; family Heteromyidae; genus Dipodomys; species Dipodomys merriami. The sequence continues at coordinate 27,524 of NW_027206418.1, read as the reverse complement.
TAAATCACTTCTGAGTAGTACAGTAAAAGCTATATATAAACTTCCCCTAAAAATATAGGAATATACATTGGAGAGTTACAGAAAGACCATGCACATAACATTTTATGGACCAGAAATTCTGAAGGTTTTTTTGGCCTTAGAAAATATCTGCTTTACAAAAATATTTTTTCTGATAATTTTTCTTTTTATTTTTTTTGGTCATGGGGCTTAAACTCTGGGCCTGGGTGCTGTCCCTGAGCTCTTCAGTCCAGGCGAGTGCTCTACCACTTGAGCTATAGCACACTTCTGGTTTTCTGGTGGTTTATTGGAGATAAGAGGCTCACGGGCTTTTGTGCCTGGGCTGGCAATGACCTGTGATTCTCAGATCTCAGCCTCCTGAATAGCTAGGATTACAAGTGTGAGCCATGGATACCAGGCTCTCATAATTTCATTTTTAAACAGAAGGGAAGAATGATCATTTAAAATGAGAGATACTTACACAACTGTACATGATTAGAAACATTTTAAGAGAGCACAGAACCTAAGTATCTTTCGTACATAAAGGTAGGTAGCTTGTGTGTGTGTGTGTGTGTGTGTGTGTGTGTGTGTGTGTGTGTGTGTGTGTATGTGTGTGTCCCAGTCTTGGGGCTTGAAACCAAGTCCTGGGTGCTGTATCTGGGCTTACTTCCTCAAGGCTACTCTCTACCGCATAAGCAGAAAAAAACCAGAAATGGCACTGTGGCTCAAGTGGTAGAGTGCTAGCTAGTCTTGAACTGAAGAGTTCAGAGACAGTGCCCAGGCCCAGAATTCAGGCCCCATGATGGACAAAAAAATACAAAAAATAAATTAAAAGGCCATACGAAAAGATGAAGTCACAAAACAAACCCTGAAAATAAAAGCAACTTGAAACCTGTGACTGAGGCACAGGAAGTACTGCTAAGAAGGATACATTGTTGCAAATATGGCCAAGTAAGATTCAACCATGGAGGTGAAGGGGGAATCAGGAGGTAAAGCCAGGTACAGGATGCTTTTCTCTTCCTTTTGTGAATTTACCACATTTGTATGCACAATTCTTTCCTTTTATTCAGGATTCCCTGCACTAGGATCACTGGGTCACAGGGCATCTCTCCATTCTCTTTCACTTAACTTGGTGGTGAAAATAGGAGCAACTCATGGTCAAAATCCACTTCTGGTAGGAGTTACCAGTAGTCACTACCATCGATGAGGTAAAAGAAAACATCAACATTTCCTATTAGGTCCTCATCAATTGCTTTGTAATCAAAAGTGATGAAGGGTAGGGGCTAGGGGAGTCAGCTCAAGTACAAGATCCCCTGCAGAGGAAGAGGGATCTAGTTAGTAGCTAGAGGCTCTCAGTTTGAACTCTAGTACTTCTGTTTAAAAACCTTTAACTAGGGGCTAGGAATGGGGCTTAGTGTTAGAGTGTTTGCCTAGCAGGCATGAAGCCTTGTGTTCAGTTTTTCAGTACCACCTAAAAAGAAAAAGCCAGAATTGGGGCTGTGGCTCAAGTGGTAGAGTGCTAGCCGTGAGTTAGAGATGCTCAGGGACAGTGTCCAGGGCCTGAGTTCAAGCCCCAAGATTGTTTTCTCTCTGTCTCGCACTCTCTATGTAGACAGATAGCCAGATAGATAGATAGATAGATAGATAGATAGATAGATAGATAGATAGATAGAGAGATAGAGAGAGAGAGAGAGAGAGAGAGAGAGATAAAATTTCTACAGATAATCTGTTACAGATATAGATAGATCTGTTATCTTTAGCAGATAGATAATCTATAGAGTTTATCTATCTATATCTATATCAATTGGTATCTAGTTGTCATTTATATTCATGATTTCAGGACATCAAAGATTTACTCAACATAACCTCATTACTGCTTGTATTTCAATCTTGGGGTGTGTGTGTGTGTGTGTGTGTGTGTACCTACACATGCATGCTGGGGCTTGAAGTTATAGATCTGTGCTCTTGTGTGGCTTTCTGTTTTGTTTTTGTTTTCTTTCTCTCCTTTTCTCTTTCTTTCTTTAGGTGCTAGTTCTAGGCTTGATATCATGGCCTAGTTCCAGTCCCTGAGACTTTTACCCAAGGTAAAGCCACAGCTCTACTTTGGCTTTTATTCTTTGGTGTTGTGGTTAATAGGCAAGAAGAGTCTCATAGATTTCCCTGCCCAAGGTGGCTTTGAATTGTGATCCTCAGATCTCAGGCTTCTGACTATCTAGAATAGCAGGAATGAGCCACCAACGAATACCTAGCTTTGTTTGGCTTTCTGGGTTTCCATAGTACTCTGTCACTTGAAGCAAACCTCCAGCTCGGCATTTTGCTGCTTACTGGAGATAAGACCTCATTCATTTCTCTGTGTAGTCTAGCTTTTAGCATTGTAAATTTGCTGCACTTGTTGTGCGTTGACATCCTTGATTTCTTACGTGGAATTGTTCATAATCTCATTGAAGAAGTCTTGTGTGTGATGAATTGTGTGATTTTGGAGGTTCTCTATCTTTGATGGTTTAATTACAATGTGTTAAGTGATCACAGTTTGTTCTACTTGAAGTCTATTGGGCTGCTAAATGCTTGAATATATAGGCTCATGCTAGAAATCAAAATTGGAAAAGTTTTGATCATTACTCCTTCCTTTTTGTGTCGTGGGCCTTGAACTCAGAGCCTAGCTCTGTGCATGAGTCTCTCTGTGCTCCCCCCCACCACTTGTCAGAGTTGATCATTTCCATTTTGCTCTGTTCACATGTGTTCTGCTTGCCAAAATTTGCTGCTGAACACCTCTAGTCATTTATTTATTTCAGTTATTTCTTACAAGTTTTCACTTTTGTGAATTCCTGGTTTTACTGAAGATCAAAGGTTGGGCCTACATATAACCAGGAAATGATACCTGGAATTTGTGTGAGTGGCTCAGACCCCTTTAATTCTATTCTTACTGCCTTATCCTCTTTCCTGCAATCCACACCAGTGGCCAGTTGGGGCTTTCTTACAACTAGTTGACCAAAGCACAGCATTGGATCTAGTTTACTCCCAGTTCTGCAGGCTTTCTCTGAAAGATGGCCTCTGAAATCTTAGATTTAGAACTCTCTTGGCTTTCCATGCTTTCTCCTCTCTCTGTACCACACACACACACACAGACACACACACACAGACACAGACACACACACACACACACACACACACACACACACACACACACACACACACACACACACACACACACACCAGACATTTAAGCCATGATTTCTTAAGTAGAACTATCTTTTGATACTTTAAATAGTCCAAAATACTTGATGTGGCACAAAGTAAATAGTTCATATTTTCTTTTTGTTGCCAGTCCTAGTGCTCCATCTCTTTCTTGGGTGCTATCCCTGAGCTTTTGTGCTCTACCACTTGAGCCACAGTTCTACTTCCAGAATTTAATGCTTATGAAGGCCCAGGTTTGATTCCTCAGTACCACATAAACAGAAAAAGCTGGAAGTGGTGCTGTGGTTCAAGTGGTAGGGTGCTAACCTTGAGCAAAAAATGCTCAGGGACATTGCCCAGGCCCAGAGTTCAAGCCCCAGGACTGGAAAGAAAAAAAGGAGGTAAAAATCTCACAGACTTTCCTGCCCAGGCTGGATTTGTACCATAAACCTCCTATGTAGCTAGGATTTCAGGTATGAGTCTTAGGTGCCCAGTTTAGGCATCCTACTTCAATAAAGCTTCCTCAGCCATTACTTGTGCAGAGCTCCTATCCCTTGTTTTTCAAGAACTTATTAAAGGCTTTGCCACATTCTTTAGATTTGTTGTCATTACATTTCTATTATTATTACTTCCCCCCATCACTGCCTCACTCTCTCTACCTTTCTCTCTCTCTCTGCCCTCTTCTTTTTTTCTTTCTCTCTCTTTCTCTCTCTCTCTCTCCTTCCTGGTGGGTTTTGAACTCAGGGTCAGGATGGGGTATCATTGGCTTAGTTCTTTTTTTTCTCAAATATGATGGCCTATCATTTGAACAACAACTTCAATTCTGGCTTTTTGATAGTTAACCAGAGATAAGAGTCTCATGGATTTTCCTATCTAGGCTGGCTTTGAACCACACTCCTCAGATCTCAGCTTCCTGTGTCACTAGGATTAGAGGTATGAGCCATTAGTACCCAGTTTCAAATAATATCATTTTTAGTTTTTTTTTCCTGAAGTCATTCATAGCTAAGAAACAATGATGCTAATTTTCATTAAGGAATTAAGCCTCTTCAAAGCCCCTTAAATTCCAAATGTTTTTGAGTTTTCATGCTTTCTCTGAAACCTATGGACTCGGCAAAGTATATATGTGTAAATTCACATTACCCCATCTGCCTAGCCCAGCTTGGCTACTGCCAACTTGCTTATTCTCCCTAACATTTGGGAACGGTGCTTTCTGTGGAGCTAAGATGTGCAAACCAAAGGATTCAAGCATACTCGGTAAGGATAAATCAGCCTTCATGAGGCCTCCTGTCCATGGAAGACCCATGCTGCAGGGAAGAGTTTGTTCCCAAGAAGAAGGGATGCAGATTGGAAAGAATGACCTGGTGTGCTGTAATTTGCACTGTGAATTTTATTGCTCTTTTGAAAACCACAACCACACAGATAATTGTTCATGAGGCCACTGCATTCACAGCCCATCTCCACTGATATTTTTTGCCAGTTGTGGGGCTTGAACTCAGCCTGGGAACTGCCACTAAGCTTTTTTGCTCAAAGGTAGAATTCTGCAACTTAAACCCATCACTACTTCTGGCTTTTTCTGTTTATGTCACACTTCATGCATGCTAGGAAAGCACTCTACCACTAAGCCACATTCCCAGCCTTCACTGATCTTTTTATGCATTCCATTTTTCACATGTTAAGTAGAAACCTTGTATATCACCAGGAGCAGAGAGGGACTTATAGCCTGTAACAGACCAATGCAATCAAAATAGTTACCTAGAGGGTGAAATGTGTTTCAAACTTAAATTTTAAAAACCCTAATTTAATTAGAGTTGGGAAAAGGATTTCCTAAAAAGATGACCTCTAAAACAACAGGCCTTGCTTCAGGGCTTATTAATGTTCAATGTCCTATGGTGTAGGGTGGGGCCATGGTTTTAAGTCACAGATTTTGCCCCAAAGGATTTCATAGATCCATAGAATAAAAGAAATTCTCAGAGAATGATGAGAGACTGAATCATTAAATGCCAGTGGTTTAGTACTAAGTGTTATAAATAAAATAAAGAAGGAATTACTCAGAAAAATGAATCTATGCACAGAAAATGGGCAAAGCAGTCTTAACTGGGTAATGAGATGAGAACTTGGGGGTGTGCCCTGCTTGGGATGTGAGATGATTGGGAGAGACAAAGGTATGCAGTCTTGACTAGAACATGTATTGAAACATGTATTCTAAAATCTAACAAACCTGGTCCAACAGTGATGCCTAAGCCACCTTAGAGTGGCTTCATCAGTACATCCAAACCATGCCCAGCCACAACCATCCACTTTAGCATTGGTTCATCAACTTATGCATTTGTGGTTCCTTTGCTATGGACCAGGGATGGAGCGTGCAGACCCAGGGCAAAGTCAGCAGATCCTAGATGGCTGCTTCTGAACATACCCTGTGGTTTGTTGATAACTGGCTTACACTTACATCCAAGACAAGCTCCTTGGCTGTAAGCCATGGAAAGATGACTGAGGCAGGAAAGTCAGAAGGAAAACAGTAAGTCTGATCATGGAAGTCAGGAATCTTCCATGTAGGCACAGTACCTAGGCCCTGGGTTCAAGCCTCAGGAATGGCACACCTAAAAAAAAATAATACAATAGTTGTAGCTAGTTTCAGTGACTGTAGTATTTGACCACACCTAGTGATTAATGTGGAGACTAAGAACAAAGTTTGGGCAGTATGCTTGCTTCTTTTTCCTCCTTTGGTGATATTCCACACTTTCCAGGCTTTAAATGATCCCTTCCCCCTGGTAATCACCAAATGCAATTTCTAACTCAAAATGCTCTTTCCCAGGCTTGGGGACTTAAAGGCCTGTCTACTAGACAGCTCCAGTTAGCCAGGCTATCTCTCAATGGTGAAGCAAAATTATTTGCCTAAAACAGAATTTGAGATTCCTTTCCCTGCTTGCTAGAACATTTCTCTTCCTACCATCTTCTCATTGTAATAGTTCTACCATCTATCTTATTATTTGCTTCAGCCAAAAGCCTACATCATCTTTGGAGCAAGTTCTAATGTCTCATTTTACAAAACCATTTCCACAAGCTGGGCACTAGTGGCTCACACGTGTAACCTTAGATACTTGGAAGGCTGAAATCTTAAGGTCACAGTTCAAAGCCAACCCCTACAGCATAGTCAGTGAAACTCTTATCTCCACTTAACCACCAAAATGGCCAAGAGTCCAGCTGTCACTCACATGTTCAGCATTACTAGAGTGAAAAACTAAGTGAGATTGCTAGGCTTTGAATTCAAGCCCCAGTACCAGCAAAAAGAAAAAGAAAAACAATAAACAACAAACACTACTTCATCTACTACTTTTACTCTATTGTTGACATTCTAATCTACACTGACCTGTACTAAACAATGGCCACACAGGGCTCCTGGCTTTCACTCATCATTTATTCTCCACATTGCCACCATGGTGAACCTTGAAAAGCACATATCACATAGTGATACCTCCTGCTATTATCCACAGTGGAAAGTTCTAGAAGAAACCCACATTGATTGCCCTTGCTTATATGACCCTATGTGACCAGACTCTTCTCTGGGTCATATGCATCTGCCACCATCCCTCTTCACTCATTTCATTCCAGTGACACGCAACCTTGATGTTCCTCAAAAACACCAAGTCTCCCACCTCACAACCTTTGCTCCAAGTGTTCCCCTCTGCCCAAAATCATCTTTCCCCAACTCTTTCCTTCATGACTTGTTTGCGGAACTCACACCTTAATTCATTAGTCACCATTTCCAGGAAGCCTCTTTTATATAGTTTTTATTTTGTCGGTCGTGGGGCTTGAACTCTGGGCCTGGGCATTGTCCCTCAGCTCTTCAACTCAAGGCGAGCACTCTACCACTTGAGCTACAGCGCCACTTCCTCCAGGAAGCCTCTTTTGATCATCTTAAGGTAGCTGCACCCAAGGTTGTGGTTGAGGCAGAACTTAAATAACTCCATTTCTCCATTTTCTTTTGTTTCATAGTGTTTGCCACTGTTTGGATTGGGGGGGGTCATGGGGCACGAAATATGGGCCTGAGCACTCTCCCTCAGCTCTTCAGCTCAAGGCTAGCACTCTACCACTTGAGCCACAGTGCCACTTCCCACTTTTTCTCCTGATGTGATGCTGAGGAATCGAACCCAGGGTCTCAAGCACTCTACCACTGAGCCACCTTCCAAGCCTGTTTGGATTTTTTAACTGTTTCTTTGTCAGTTAGTATCCTCATCTAGAACATCAGCTCTATGAAAATGAAGTTTTTATACATTTTAATTCCAGGCCATTCCTAGACATTAAAACAGAGCTTGGCTCCAAGTTTTCCTTCATTAAATAGTTGATGCAGGGCTGGGAAGGTGGCTCAGTGTTAGAGCACTTGCCTTGCATGATTGAGGCCCTGGGTTTGATTCCTCAGCACCACATAAGCAAAAAGCAAAAAGCCGGAAGTGGCGCTGTGGCTCAAGTGGTAGAGTGCTAGCCTTGAGCTGAAGAGCTGAGGGATAGCGCCCAGGCAAAGAGTTCAGGCACCACGACTGGACCATAAAATCAATCAATCAATCAATAAATAAATATTTGATGCATCACTGCCAAAGATGGTGGATACCGATGGCATGAACTTTCATAAAATCGTTGAGCATGCTGGCATCAATTTACCTCTCTGTCTGAAGATGAAGTTAATATACTATCTCTTTCAGAATGTAATGGGAGTCATTATAATCAACGGAGAGGCTCAAGTCTTTACCAATCATTGTGACACAAATATTAGAATCTATGGGCAGGGAGCCATTTGAAAGTGGTAATCACAAAATAATGGAGAAAGAAATTTGTTTTATTTATGAACCTCCTGAGATCTGAGAAAGTGGGCAGAAATAAAATACTCCCATTTGCAATCTAAACATTCATAAACACAGTTCACACTAAATAAAATTGCACTAACATTTTAACTGACATCAATAGACATTTTGTTAAGTGTTTTGTTTTTTGAGCTCATTTATATATCTATGGTAAGAAGACTCCCTTCCATTTGAATATTTTAGTGGATATACTTTTCAAATGAATGTCAGTGCTACCTTCTGTGATATCACCCTGGACAGAAGCCTTTTGTTGATAACATTGGGGTATCATTATAAGCTTACACTATTATATCTGAGTAGGAAATAGCAATGCACTGTGAAATTATAAAGGCAAACTTTCATGTGCATCATACTGCTTTTTTTCCTCCTCTCTCCTCTGTTATGAATCCCTATGTAGGACACCCGGCTGGTTCCACTTTGGCTCCTAAGGATTTGACAGGACCCGCAAAAATAAGGGAATGGTTGGGGAAGCAGGGGGAAGATATTGAAGGGATGACACAGATCAAGATGCACTGTAGACATGAATTGCTTGGTTTTTGGTTTTGATTTTTTTGTTTTGTTTTGTTTTGGTCATGGGCCTTGAACTCTGGGCCTGGGTGCTGTCCCTCAGCTCCTCAGCTCAAGGCTAGTGCCCTCCCACTTAAGCCAAAGCACCACTCCTGGCTTTTTTCTGCTTATATGGTGCTGAGGAATTGAACCCAGGGCCTCATGTGAGTGAGGCAAGCAGTCTTCCAATGAGCCACCTTCCCAGCCCCGAATTGCTTGTTCTGAATTCCAAACATTCACTACATAATCTAAAGATTAAGAAAACTGAGGTCAGGGGTGGTGAGAATTGTGAAATGGGAGACATGGTTCAAAAGGCACTGCACCCAGGAACTGCTCTGCTGCATGGCCGCATCTCTGTACAACTACCTAACTAAAACACACATAGACACAGACACAGACACACAGACACACAGACACACAGACACACACAGACACACGCACACACACACACACACACACACACACACTCTCTAATAGTGAAAACGAGAATGAAAAACTTAAACCTGGGAAAAAGGGGTACAGTCACTTCGGGCTCCTGATCAGAGTAGAGGTTGATTTTAAGGGGTGCCCCTAAATTTCTGAACTGGGTGATTGTCCACCTTGAAAGAATGAACTTGTGTCTCTGGGGGTTTGGGTTTTTAATGCAGGACATGCAGTACACAGAAAGGATCCCCCAGTTAACTAGGAACCACCTTCTCTTCCGCTGCCCTGTTCACCTGCTGCCAGCACCAATAAGCTGGGGAAGAAGAGGACCAGCTAGCCTGGAGGGGCCCAGGGCACTGACCTGGAAGCTAAGACTGTGTTTGTGAGCTGGAGCCAGTGGCTCACCCCTGTAATTGAAGCTACTCAGGAGGCTGAGATCTGAGGATCTCAGTTCAAAACTAGCCGGGGCAGGAAAGTCCATGACATTAATCTTAAGCTAACCACCAGAAAACTGGAGTGGTGCTGTGGCTTACAGTGGTAGAACATGAGACTTGAGCAGAAGAGCTCCAGGACAGTGCCTAGGCCTTGACTTCAAGCCCCAGGACTGACTAGAATAAAAATCATCTTTGATGTTTGTGGAACTCAAATTCAAGGTCCCAGTTGATTGAGTGTGTCTGGTTTTACAGGGCTCCAGCAGGTAGAAGAATTACTATATTGTTCTTTTTTTGACAGTCCTAGGGTTTGAACCCAGGGCTTGGGCACTGTCTCTGAGCTTGTCTCTGCTCAAGATTAGCATTCTATTACTTAAGACACAGCGCCACATCCTGCTTTTGCTGTTTACTGAGGAACCAAACCCAGGTCTTCATGTATGCCAGGCAAACACGCTACCACTAAGCCACATTGTGATTCCTGAAGAATAATTAGTATAATAATAAGTATATTTATAATATTTTTATACTTACATCATTATATTTCATTTACTATTGTAGCATGTATATTTTATCTATTATATATAACATTTATATTTATTTGTATATTTACTAGATATTATATAATATATAATGTATGTATGTTATAGAATATAATATGTAACATATTAATACATTTTATAAAAATGTTTTATATCATTGCACTTATAGCATTAATATAGTAATTATATTTATAATTCTAATATTTTGTAATAATAATTATTATGCTGGAAGAAAAACTGGGGGGTCTCCAGAGGACAAGAGGGCTCTGAGAATTGAGAGGGGACCCACTGGGCTCCTGTGCTTCCTTCCCATGAGTGACCATCACTGCTTGTGTTGGTGTTTGTGTGTGTGTATATGTTCTTATGTTTTTGTCAGTGTCAGTACTGGGGCTTGAACTCAAGGCCCTGCATAATGTGGCTGAGCTTTTGCTCAAGGCTGGTGCTCTACTATTTGAGCCATAGCCCCACTTCTAGCTGTTTCCAGTGGGTATTTGGAGATTAGATCTCATGGATTTTCCTGCCAGGGCTAGTTTCAAACTACCATCCTCAGAACACACCCACCAGAGTCAGTAGGATTACAGGTGTGAGCCACCATTGCCTGGCCTGTGTGTTTTGTGCTGGTACTTGGGCTTGAACTTAGAGCCAGGGCTTTGAATTTGTTGAGCTTGTTTTCTCAAAACCAACACTTTGCCCCTTGAGCCATATCTCCACTTCAAGTTAAGTGTCTCAGACATTCTTGTCCAGAATAGCTTTGTACCAGGATTCTCAGACCTCAACCTCATGAGTATCTAGGAATAGAGGTATGAGCCACTGGCACCCACTTTGTATATTTCTTAAATTAAATCCTGTACTCTCTCACTCCCAACCTTCAAGAGCTTCTGTTTCAGAATAAAATCCAAAGTCTCTACCATAGTCTAAGGGAACTTATCTTGGCTAGTGGTTCTCAAATACATCTAGAGGGCTTCTTTGAAGCAGGCAACACTGGACCCTAGCCCCTGACTAAACAGGTCTGGGCTGGACCTGCTAAAGTTCCTGGATGAGATCACTGCTTCTGGGTGGAGACCACACTTGTAACTCATTGCTCTGCACAAGCTGCCCACTGCCTGTCCTACAGCAAGCATATCCTCTACTCCACACACTGATTGTGATGTAGCCACACTGGTTTACTGACTCTAAGACAGGCCAGACACCCTCAACTTTGAGCTCATGACCCTACCTGATTCTGGGGCCTGGGTGAGTTGCCTTGATCTCCTAAGTCACTTTACCACATGACGCTTTTCTGAAATCATACCTCACTGTAAATTGCCAACACTCCTCCCTAGCACATCTCTCAATCTATTTTTCCATCATATATTCAAACATATTTATACATTCTCCACCCTCCCCCACCCCCACACACTAAAGCATAGAACTTCAAAACAAAGTTTTTCTTTTCTACTTGCTACAGTGTCTAGAACCTAATAAACTCAATAGATAAAAAAGAGTGAGATGGGTACTAGTGTCACACCTGGAATGTTAGCTATTCAGGAAATTGAGATCTAGAATCACTTTTTCCATTTATTTCCCATTTTGATTAAAAATTAACCATTAAAGAACTTTTAAAAAGAATCAAAACTTCCTTATTTTCTGCAGGTTTCCTTCACTCCCTTTCACCTAGTCTACCTCAACCTGTGTCCCCATGGGAGCTTTGGCATCTCAGAAAATGTTCAGTGCCCCAGACCCTAGTTAATTTCAGACAGAATCCAGCATTACCTTTAGTCATGTGGTGGGCAGAGCAGAAGGCATCTACCATGTGTGCTACCCAACACCTCTCATCCACACCTGTGCTACTTCCATACTCCCAGCCACACGAGCACCACTGTGTCACCATTGCTTACACTGGCCTAGGCATGGGCTTCCATGGTCATCAGGACAAATGTCCTGGGAGCTATTTTACCTGCAACAGGTGACATTTCCTGATCTGGGTAATCACTGGCACTGGAGCAAACCAGGGCCATGGCACTGCAGGATGCATCTCTCTGCAGCAAAACTTGGGGCCCTTCCTTCCCAGACACAATGGAGATCCTGGACAAGTCCCCTAGATGATTCCATGAATGTGTCTCACAGCCCTCATCTGTCAGAAATGAACAAAGAGGACAGAATTGTTCAAGTTATTTTCTTTCTTCATAGAAGGGTGCACTATCATCCTGCCCCCCAGAGCAAGGCAGCACACCAAATGGCGGGATCCACTTGGTTTTCATCCCAACCCAGGAATGATATTGTGCCTTTTCCTGTTGCTCAGGAGTCAGGATCACATCTTTGTAAACAATCTGTTACCAGGGCAATAGGTCACAGAAGGAAGACAGAAGGCATTATAACCATCAGTTCACCATCCCTAGCCAGGAGGCAGTGTATTTTGGGAGGCCATTGCTCAAAAACAAACACCCTTTTTACCTGCTAATGAAACTGCAACTCCACTGCACCCCATCTTTCTCATTATAACAAAAACTTAGAAGAAAAAGGAAAGAGTGTTTTGGACTTCTTGCCAGGACTGGCTTGAAACCACAATCCTCAGATTTCAACCTCTTGAGTAGTGCCAAGCTTTTCCATGAGACAATTCTCTCAAATTAACCACCAAGAAAGAAGCAAAAAGAAATAGACAACATTCCAGACCTTGAGCTGAAGATCATGGACAGCACAGCACACATGCCCTGATTTCAAGCCCATGACCTGCACATCATCATCATCATCATCATCATCATCATCATCATCATCATCATCATCATCGACATCATCATTATAATGTGAATTAAAAAAGTATAAGACCCTATTAAGAATATTAAAATTGAGTGAGTCAGGCATTTTTTGGTGGCTGACATGTAATCCCAGTTAGAAGCATGAAATCTCAGGATGGTGGTTAAAAGCCCACCTGGGCAGGAAATTCCATGAAGCTCTGATCTCCAACTAACCAGCAAAAAGCCAGAAGTAGAGCTGTGGCTCAAGTGGTAAAGCAACAGCCTTGAGCAAAAAAGCAAAATAAGTGACCAGGCCCAGATACATAGGGTAGGACAACTAATAATTAATTAATTAAATACAAATACATAAATAAAATCAGAATGGAAGATGAGCACAAAGCGCCAATTCCAAATCTTAAAATGAGCAGAGAATTGGTGGCTTACACCTGGAGCTCAAGCTACACAAAAGACAGAACTTGAAGATCTCGGTTCCAAGGCAAACTAGGCAGAAAAGTCCATTAGGGATTTGTGAATGTGTATGAGTCCTGGGTCTTGAAGCCAGAGCTTGAAATAGAAATATGTTTCTTAAAGGTAGCACTCTACCACTTTTTCTCTTTAGGGGATTAAATGGAGATATATCTTACGGACTTACCTGCCTGGGCTTTCAACCTCAATCCTCAGATTTCAGGTGCTGATATAGTACCCTCAGCTTCTTATCTTCTATGAGAATTTTATCTTCCATGAACTGCCAAAAAGTAAAAGAAGCGAGAAGTTGATCTGTGTGGCTCAAGCCACAGAGACTGCTTCCTTTTAGGGAAAACAAACAACAAAAACCCTCATACACAGTGGCCCTGCCCTGCTTTCAAACCCAGGAAGTTATCAGGCCCTATGTTCAAGCCCTAGGACCATCACCAACAACAACAAAAGAATGACTCAGGGACAGGGACTAGGCCCAGAATTCAAGCCCTAGGAACAGCATCAAAAATAAAAGAAAAACAAATTCAGAGACTGTGGCTAGGCTCCAGAGTTCAAGCTCTAGAACCAACACCAGGACACACACACACACACACACACACACACACACACACACGAGAAATGAACAAAATAATGAGAAGATGGCAAAAAAAGAGAAAAGTCAATGAAATATTTTTAAGTAGTAGCTCATGCCTATAATCCTAGCTACTGTAGAAGCTGAAATCTTAGGATTGTAGTTCATAGTCAGCCTGGGCATGTGTGCCAGTACTGGTGCCTGAACTTGTGCTGTTTTGCACAAGACTAGAACTATACTACTTCCAAACACTTGGTGATTAATTGGAGATGAGAGTCTCAACAACTTTCCTGCCCAGGCTGCCTTTGAACCACTATCCTCTGATTTTAGAGCCTGGGTAATGTCCCTGTCTTCCCATGAGAATCTATTTTTTTGGTTGGTCATGGGGCGTGAACTCGGCCTACACACTGTCCCTCAGCTCTTCAACTCAAGTCTAGTGCTTTACCTCTTGAGCCACAGTACCACTTCTGGTTTTTTGGTGGTTTATTGGAGATAATTGTCTCACGGACTTTCCTTCCCAGGCTGGCTTTGAACTGCAATCCTCAGATCTCAGCCTCCTGAGTAGCTTGGATTACAGGCGTAAGCCACTGGCACCCAGCTTTCTTTTTATTTTTTCTTTTTTGTGGGTGATGGGGCCCGCTCTAGCTCTGGATGCTGTCACTTAGCTCTTCAGCTCAAGGTAAGCATTTTACCACTGAGCCACCTTCCCAGCTCCCCCATGAGACACTTATCAGCTATGAATTACCAAATTTGTTTTACAAAGCCAGATGTTGAGATGCATCTCAAGGTTCAGAGCCTGTCAGCCTTGCTCAGGACAGGGGAGAGACTCCTGCACAGTGATCTTGCCCTGATTTCAGGTCTAGGAAACAGTCACCACTCCCTGTGTCCCAGCCCTAGGACCGGAACCAAAAAATAAATAACTCCCCCGTTTTCACTGTATTTGATGTTGGTATAATTTGTGAAGGGGAAGGGGAAGGGGAAAAACAAATTTTTTAAATAGGGATACAGGTGGACCTATTGCAACAATGAGATGTACAAGATATTATGTCGAAAAATGAACTTTACAGCTTTTGCCTGTGTGTGGGGGGGGGAACGGGGGGGGGGGAGGGTGGAGAACATTATATAAACAAAGCCATCAATGAAGCTGTGGCTCAAGCTGTCACAGTCTGCTAGTCTTGAGAAAAACAATACAAAAAATGCTTCATTCATAGTGGCTCTGCTCTGACTTCAAGCAGGAGAGTGGCCATGTCATGAGTTTAAGCCCTAGCACCAAAAATGAATGAATGAATGAATAAATAAATAAATAGAGCCAGAACTTTATCTGTGGCTCAAGCCATGGAGACTGCTAGTCTTGAGAAAGAAAGGGAAAAACCTCAGACACAGTGGCTCTGCCCTGATTTTATGACTAGCAAAAGTTAAGGCCCTATATTCAAGCCCTAGGACTAGCAATAAAGAAAAAACAAAACAAAACAAAAACAACAACAACAAAAACTTGGCAAAAACTCTGCAAAAAAGCCCAAGTCCTAAGTTCAAGCCAGAGGATCAGCACCTAAAATAAATGCAGAAAGAAAGACAAATGCGTAAAGAGCCAAAATTTGAACTGTGTCTTGAGGTGGGAAGCCTACTACGCTTGAGAAAAAATTAGGAACAATGACCAGCCCTTGAGTTAAAGTACTATAACAAGCTCCAAAACAACCAATAAAACTCAAAACAAAAACCTCAGAAAGAATGGCCAGGCCTAAATAATAAGCTAGATGACATGAACTTACAAAAAAGAGAAAAGGAATAAAAAATTAAGTGAAAAGGAGGGCAAAAATATTAGAGGCAATTCAAGATTTTAAAAAATATGGTTCATACCTATAATCCTACCTGCTCAGAGGGCTGAAATCTGAGCATTTGTGTTTTGAATCCAGCTTGGGCAGAAAAGTCCATGAGAATTCTTTTCATTTGTGCTATTCCTGGGCTTGAACTTGGGGAGTTTTGCTCAAGGGTAGAGCTCTACTGCTTCCTACCTATTGCTGCTTAATTGGTGAAAAACATCTCATGGATTTTCATGCCTAGGATGGCTTTGAACCTTGGCTCTCAACTTTCAAGACTCTGTATCGTCATCTTGGCTTCTTGTAGTACTCTTTTCCTTTCTGTATTTTTTGTCAGTTGTGGGGTTTGAACTCAGGACCTGTGTGCTGTCCCTGAGGCTCTTGTACTCAAGGCTTGTGCTCTACCACTTGTGCTATAGCATCACTTCTGGGTTTTGAGTGGTTAATTGGACATAAGAATCTCACAAGGGAACTGGAAAAGTGTCTCAGTGGTAAAGCGCTTGCCTTGCATGCTTGAGGCCCTGGGTTCAATTCCTCAGCACCACATAAGTAGGAAAAAAAGCCAGAAGTGATGCTGTGGCTCAAGTGGTAGAGTGCAAGCCTTGAGCTGAAGAGCTGAAGGAAAGCACACAGGCCCAGAGTTCAGGCCCAAGACCGGATCCCCCCCCCAAAAAAAAAGAAGCTCAGGGACAGTGACCAGGCAGAAGAGTTCAAGCCCCAAGACCGGCAAAAAGAAACAAAGAAAAAAGAAAGTGAGTAATTAAGCTGTGGCTCAAGGTATGAAACCTGTTAGCCTGGAGAAAAAAGGTAAAAAACGTAAAGAAAAATTTAAAAATAAATTATTCCCAGTACCACACCTTCCAGTGCACTTTTCCCTACATCCTTAGTGTGCAGACAACCAGGCCAATGCCCCTGCTATATCCTATGTCTCAATGACAAAAATTTCGATTATTTGAAAACTGCCTTCCAAGAATTGCCACATGGGACCACATGGGGAATTATTGACCACATGCAATTATTGACCTCAAAAATATTTATTAACATGATTTCTTTGATTCTTGTGATTTTTCTATGTCCTTCTCATCATTACTTCCCTAGCACCTAGCAAATTACCTGGAATAAAAATAGAGAAACATGTCTGCTTACTGAACATCTGCATGTATATTTAGAATACTAAGCTAGTTTCAATGGGGTCATCAACACTGAAGATTTTTTACTATGAGCCTCATACTTTGGAAAAAACAAAACAAAACACATTTTATCCTCAAGAACTCTACATTTGCCAGTTGCCAGTCACTGATACTGTCATCCTAGTTACTAAAGGGAAGGAGGTGCTTGTGTTGTTCAAAAATATTGATGTTATAAAGATAAGGAAAAGCTGATAAATTATTATAGACTAAAAGAGATCAAGTATACACAACTACATATAATTCATGATCATGTATTTGTTTTTAGAGAAAAAAATTGATAAGGACAGAATTGAGCCAATTGGCAAAACTGGAATATAGACAAAAGATTAAGCAAAAATATGGCATTGTGATTAATTGTTGATAACTATACTGTGGCTATGTAATAATGGGACATTTTTGTCCTGAGATCAAGATTAAAATATGTAGGAATAGAGAACTACGAAATATACAATTTAATCTCAAATGTATGTCCACAAAGAGAACATACATGCAAGCATAAGTGATTAAGCAAATGAAGGAAAATATTAACCAACTGAATTTGCATAAAAATCACAGAAATAGTTTATATTCTTTTTGTAACTTTTCCTAAATTTGACTATTTTTAAACAATACTAGATTGAATAGTGAAGAGATGCACTTGAACTGCAGAAGATAAGTTCCTGAGGATTGTTCTGAGAAGGCTTAATGGAGAATGCATGCATTGGGGGATAAGAATAAAAGATCAAGTGGTACCATATGAAAATTATGGAAATCCAAACATTCAGACTACAACAATAAAGTACCAAGAGTAAGAAAATTCACAGATACAGAAAATAACTCAGGGCTACTGTGGATTGAGGGCTGAATGGTTTAATGGCCCCAAATTTTTGTTGAGGGTGATGGATATGTTTTGGATACGATAAAGGTGATGGTTCTACAATACTGGAAATGTACTGAATGTCAATGAATTGTGGTTATAATAATAAATGTTATTACTATTTCCCTATAAAGAATAAAAAATCATCCCAGTTTAGAGGCTACTGTTTGCAGGAAACTCCCTGACATTATATATTCACAGGAAACTGTACTCTTTATTTCTTACATTCAGTAGATTTTAAACATGTATTTCTTTATGTGTTTTTTTCTTCTTTTAAGGTAGAACTTTGCTAGCACAGGCCGGCCAGGAATGTGCAATTCTGCTACTTTGTTCCTTGAGGAATGTCTTTCTTCTACACAAGACATTCCATAATAAAATTTATTATCTAATAACAAAAGCAACAAGATCAAGTGTTACGTTCCTTACCCTAGGACTTAGGAGCAAACAGGACATCCTGACTTATATCAGCTCCCTCTGTCCAGAAAGCATTGTGTGCCTGGTGCTTACTGGTTTATAGAATGTCTCCTGAGCCTGGGAAAGATAGGCATAAAAGGAAAAAGCATCCCTTGTCCTGTGCATGAGCAGGCAACCGAATATATGTTGTATTAAATATTTCTCTGGATATAGAACCTCCCTACCCCTCTCTGACCTTAGATATGCATATAGCTCCCAAGTCACCAACAAAGAGCAAGGCTTTGCCCAAGGCTATTACTTCCATATGGTAAATGGTTACTATCTCAGTTTTTAATTCACTGAAGTGTCACAAATAAATGAATCAAAATCACCAAGAAGTAATAACTTACCCTGGCAAGTTTGTCTGGTTTGCAGGAGATGTACAGCTGGGAAAACAGCTCTGTTATCCCTTCAGAAAAATCTTCATCTCCTGAAAAAAACAAAGTCTCACATGAAAAATATTCCAGCAAAACTGCTGAGGTTCACAAGAAAGGTAAGAAGGAAGAGGAGTGAAGGCAGCAGAAGTATTCATAACAATTTAATGAGCATGGAATATGAGTGCTTATACAATTTTTTTCCTTTCCTTCTGAGGGTTTTCTGATGCATTGTTATCATTATCCAGTCTTTCAGTTAATGTCCAATTAAGACAAACATTTCTGACACTTTTCTTCCACCACTGGTTAAGCTGAAGCTACAGGTGCTACGGATAATAATATTCACTCGGCCTTCTGAGCTTTCTTGGCAGACTTGGTGACCTTGCCAGCTCCAGCAGACTTCTTGTCCACAGCTTTGATGCCACACACAGCAACTATCTCCTATTACAAACAGCAAGATGATCCAGAGGAGAATAGTCAAAGAAGCTCTCCACATACACAGGCTTGCTGGAATCATATGAAGCATGACAGCATCACTACACTTCAGGAATTTAGGACTAGCTTCCAGCTTCTTACCAGATCTGCGTTCAAGCATCTCTTTCCACTCAGTAAACTTACAAGCAATTTAAGCTGAGTGCCAATCCAGGACAGAGGCATAGGAAGCACTAGTTTGGCCTGGATGGTTCAGGAAGGTCACCCAAGCTGTGAACCTAAATGCTTCCTTGGGTGGATCATTCTTGTTGTCACCACCAATGTTGTCATGGCAAACATCTTTGGCTGACATGCTTATAGAATTTTTTTGTGCACAGTATGTCAATGGATGTTCTTAATGGGCTTATAAGAGAAGTGGGTATTATCACACTTGTGTGATAAAGATAATGCAGGCTGGAAGAGGTCAAGAATTTTTACAAGATCTCCTAGCAAAGATAAGAAGTTAAACCTTGGCCTCCACTCTCAATGTTCTTTGCACCACATTACAGAAGAATGAATGGAGAGTATGAAGCAGATATTATATAAAGAAAATGGAATTCAGGGCTGGGAATGTGGCTTAGTAGTAGAGTGTTTACCTTGCATGCATGAAGCCCTGGGTTTGATTCCTCAGTACCACACAAACAGAAAGAGCTGGAGGTAGCACTGTGGCACAAGTGGTAGAGCATTAGACTTCAGCAAAAAGAGGCTCAGGGACAGAGTCCAGGCTCTGAGTTCAAGCCCCAGGACCAGAAAAAAAGAAAAAGAATAAAAGAAAATGGAATTCAAGTTGGGACAGTAAGACTCCAGGAGAATCCAGGTTATCCAAGAAAATGGGAAGAGTTTCAGGCAGAGGAAATGAGTGCCAAGATTAGGGGGATGAAAGCATAGCAGGAAGTTTAGAATAAGCAAAGGAAAAAACAACAAAATAGGATCCAGCTAAGACTGAGCCTTTATACCCTCTTAATATCTCAAAGTTTCTACCAAAGAGATGAGGAACTACTGATGATTTTTAAAACAGAGACAGGTAAGATCAAATTTAAATCCAAGAAAGATCACTTTAGTGGCTGAGTACAGAACTTATCAGCACTAATCTAGGAATAAACAAGAAAGTAAAATTGAGTCAATAATCCATGATCCAAGTAAGAGACGGTGATGTGTAAATCAGGGGGAGAAAGGATTCTTAAATGTTGGAAGGGTGCTAAGGAAAATGTTGAAATTATCATGAAGATGGGAACACAGAACACCTTAGTAGAGAAACATGCAAACATAAGGATAAGTCAAGAGCAAACTATAATCAAGACAGACAAACAAATTGTCAGGAAATATTCTTTTCCTCTTTACACACCTAAATCCTATCCATTCACCCACTTTGAAACCAGCCTAATGTTTTAGACTTTAGAATCTATATATTTATTAATCACCAGTCTATAGCTTCAAAGGGCAAATTATTACTTCTTTATACCTGCCATTGTCTCCAAAAGTCCCTGGTTGGTGGGAGGGGGGAATGTATCATGGCTCATTTGTCCCTCTCAGTTGGCATTTAAGAGAGAGAATTAAAATGACTTAGCAATCCAAGTTTAACATGGATTGTGAAGGTGATCTCATTAATACCATCCTTACCTATGTACCTCATTTAAGCAACATTTAATTATTCCAACTAAATCCTGCTGGGTGCAAGAAATTAATCTGAAAACATAATGAGATAACAAAGTATTGACAAAATGATCCAATGGCATGCAGAATTTTTTATTTATATTTATCTCACTCTGTTCTAAACATATTTAATATGTACTTAGAATATAATTAATATTTGAATATGTACATTGAATTTACAAATGTACAAATATACAATGTATTATGTTTGAGTTTATTTAAATAAACTTTTTTTGGTAAGAGTTGTGAACAAAAAGGAAATGGGTCACTGTTGTGGCTCATGTCTGTAATCCTAGCTATTTGGGAGGTGAGAATGGAGAATTATAATTTGAGGTCAGGCTTAACAGCACAGTTTGTGAGATCCCCTTCTCAGCCATAGCCTGGTACAGTAGTATCTGTTCATCCTCTTACATTAATGTGAGAGGCCAAAATTAAGAGGATCTCAGTTCCAGCCCAACCTGGGCAGAAAATTTTAGGAGATTCCATCTCAACAGAGAAGCTGAACACAGTGGCAAATGCCTGTGATCCTAACAATGACAGGAAGACTGAAATGGGTAACTCTAGTTCAGGCCTGCATCCAGGAAAAACCAGACTCTCCCTGAAAACAGTCAAGGGAAAAAAGGGCCCAAGGCATGGCTCAGTGGTACTGTGCCTGCCTATTGACTTTGAGTGAGTTGAGCTCAAACCCCAGTACCACCATAAACAAAGGTAAACAATGGTGGAAGATCACTGTCAAATGCTTTCCACTGAATGAAATATATATTAGGCAGGAGTGTGGCCCAGTATTAGGCTAGAGGTGGAACTCTGTCTTAGAGGACTTAGCTGAGGCTCTGTGTTTGGGGACTGGCACTGCGGTAAGGAGAAGTTGCATTGAAAGTATGTAGGATGGTGCTGGTGGTTCATGGCTATAATCACAGCTACTCAGGAGGCTGAGACTTGGAGAATGGACCTTTAAAGCCAGCCAGGCAGAAAATTCTGTTTAGATCTATCTCCACTTAGCAAGAAAAAGACAGACTGGTATCTTGGTTCAGAGTGGTAAGACATCAGCTCAGTTCAAACTGTGGTCCTGGCACCAAAAACAACAATAAATAAATAAATAAATAAAATAATAAAGTGTGGGCTTTGGAGGAACTTTGTAAGAAGGAAGGGCTCTCCCAAAATAGGAAGACATATTCTTAGGCAAAGGGATGGTAAGGACCAAGGATGCTGATGGAAAAAGATGACCAACACTGCCACACCACCAGGTTCCTAAATTTATCGCCCATTAGCTACTTCCATTTTTTCCATACTTCATTGAGATATCATTAAATGCCAACATCACTGCTGAATTCTCAACAAATATCACTGAGGAGGGCTGGCACAGAGTGTGAGAGGAGCTGGGAAGGAGTCTGTTTTCGGAGTCATTTCTGGTGAACATAATAGACAAAAATCCAACTGTTTAGAAAATGCCTCCAAGTCCTCTGAATGGTATTTAAAGATCAAGAGTCCCATTCGTGGGCAAAACGAGATGCTGATTACATGAACGAATGCTGTTAATTGCACAAATAAGTTTATAAATAACACAATTGTCATATTGAGGCCTAGTTAGAAAAAAATGCAACTATCTAAACACATCACAATGGCTTTATGTGTTTCCTAAGTTAAGCCATCTAAAAAGAAGATTTTTTTATCTATTATATCTTTGGAATCATGAAAATAATTAGTATCTCTTAGTTAAGACTATTATACAGTATTTATTTTTCTGTTTGTGGAGCCTGAACTCTGGGCCTGGACACTGTCCTTGGCTCTTCAGCTCAAGGCTAGCATTCTACCACTTGAGCCACAGCGCCACTTCAACTTTTTCTGCTTATGTGATGCTGAGGAACTGAACCCAGGGCCTCATGCATTCAAGGCAAGCACTTTACCACTGAACCACCTTCCCAGCCCCTGAATACAGTATTTCTTTTAGTACTTATTTTAACAACCTGTGAGGAATTAGATTGGGTTACCTTATAGATGAGAAAACAGCTCAGTATCAAGGAACTTTTCAAGGTCACCTGGCTTTAGTAAATGACAGATCTTCATTTTAACACAGTGGAAAACTCCAAAAGCCCATCATAGTTAACTGCAATCTCAATATTTCAGAACAACATTAAGAACTTACATTCAAAAAACTTTTTTCTTTTGTGCAAGTCATGGGGCATGAACTCAGGGCCTGGGTGTTGTCCCTGAGCTGTTTCAGCTCAAATCTAATACTCTATCACTTGACTACAGCTCCACTTCGGGCTTTGGGTAGTTAACTGGGGATCAGAGTCTCACAGACTTTGCTGGTGAGCTGGCTTTAAACCCAGATCCTGGATCTCAGCTTCCTGAGTGGCTAGGTTTACAGGTGTGAGCCATTAGAAAATATTTTCTAATCAGGAAGCAAGCTTTTACATAGACTAAGTAGTCATTTATTAGTAAGGTGTTATACAACTGTCTAGTTTGAACTCTTAGAACACACGGCTGAAAACAACAAACAAAAAAGAAAATGTCCCAGTCTGCAGAAAATCTGTACTCAAGGAATAAAGAAAGTCCCTCCCTGAGAAATGTTCAGTCTTTCTGTAGAAAACTTGAAGACTAGTTATTTTACAGTAGATTAGAAATAGAAAAAACCAAATGAGATTAAGAGGATATTAGTGACAAGCACACTGACAGTTCAAAGAAGTAAAAGAGAAACCCATCTTTAAATGCACTGACATTTGGAAAATTTTAATTTTGCAGCCCTCATACTAGTCTCAGGACCTCTTAATACTTTTAAATTTTTGAGAGCCCCCAAAGAGCTAATTAAAAATGTAAGTAGACAGGCTTGGAAGGTGGCTCAGTGGTAGAGTGCTTGCTTTGCATGCATGAGGTCCTGGGTTGGATTCCTCAGCACCACATAAGTAGAAAAAGCCAGAAGTGGCACTGTGGCTTAAGTGGTAGAGTGCTAGCCTTGAGCTGAAGAGCTGAGGGACAGTGCGCAGGCCCAGAGTTTAGGCCCCACAACTGATAAAAACAATGTAAGTAGAGGTAGGAACTGGTGGCTCTCACCAGTAATCCTAGCTACAGATTCGGGAGACTGAGAGCCATAGATTGCTATTAAAAGCTAGCTGGCTTCCAATATATAACCCCTCTTTTCACTGTATTGGATGTTGGTATAATTTGTGGAGGGGAAAGGAAAAACAAAGTGTTGAAATAGGGATACAGGTGGACCCACTGCAACAATATGTACAAGACGTTATGAAAACAGTTTACAACTTTAGCAGGGGAAGGGAGGGGAAGGGGAAACAAAGGAGGAAGCAACAATGCTTGATAAGAAATGTACTCATTACCCTACTCATGTAATTGTAACCCTTCTGTACAGTATTTTCACAATAAAAAAACACAAATTAGAGGGAAAAAAAAGCTACTGGAGCAGGAAAGTCAGTGAGACTCTTATTTCCAATAAACTACTCAGAAAAAAAAACAAAAAACAAAACAAAACAAAAAACAAAGTACACCTGTGACTCAAGTGGTAGAGTGCAGCTCAGGATCAATGCCTAGGTGCTGAATTCAAGCCCAGGACTGCCACAAAAATAAATTAAATAAAAAATAGGGGATACACACACACACACACACACACACACACATACACACACACTAAAGAAACAGACAGATACAGACAGATATGTTAAAAAGTAGAACACATCCAATGAGCAATGCATCAGGTATTGAGTTCAAGTCCTAGTTTCACATCCCAAACAAAAGAAAAATTAGAACTGAAGTGCTTATGGTAGTTTTGCAAACTTAAGAAAAAAAAACAGTACTTGTTTATATACATTTATTGAAAATAACTGTAATTTCCACAAAAGGTGAAATTTCAGCAGAATAATACAATTGTTTTACATCTTTAATGAATCTCTTTATCCTTTAGCCTAATGAAAGACACATGTATTCTCATCTGCTTTTACACTCTGTCTGCTGGGGTATGTTGTTTTAAGTATATGAAGGAAATCTACCTCACAAAGTCACTTAGTTAGAAAAGGAAGAAGTTTTAGTAGCCTTCTCAGATTATCAGTAAAGGAAATGCTTACATATTCCTTAATACTATACTAAAACTCAAGTAGTGTCATCTCTTAAAATTTAGTTGTAATGATATACATAGCAATGAGCCTGAAGCTATACCATAAGATTTTCTGATTGGATGTATTGAATTAAAATCCATTAGTCTTTTTTTTCTTTTGCCTGTGCATCATTTGCTAACATCACACATTAAATAATGGGAAAATACTCACTCCGAGTCACACAAATCTTTCAAATGCTGACCAACTGTCTTGAAATGAATGAATATAGCTGTTATTTTCAACACAGATTTCATCAGCATAGTCTGTAAACAGCACTGGGAAGCTACAAAGCTCAACAGATCAATAAATCCACTCTACAAATTGAAAGTTAGTTTGAATGTATATCATGACTCATACATAGTTGCTTTTCTTGTTGTAAAGGCTCATTTCATTCACTTTTAAGAAATGTTCACCAAATAGTATTCTAGTCTCTGGGCTGGGAAGGTGGCTCAGTGGTAGAGTGCTTGCTTTGCATGCATGAGGCCCTGGGTTTGATTCCTCAGAACCACATAAGCAAAAAGAAAAAACCGGAAGTGGCTCTGTGACTCAATTGGTAGGGCGCTAACCTTGAGCTGAAGAGCTGAGGGACAGCGCCCAGGTCCACAGTTCAGGCCCCCGACCAGATCCCCCTCCCCCAAATAAAGAATTCTAGTCTCTGTGACCACTTGTATACTTCATAGTGAAAATGGCATTCCATGGCAAAGCATGTAGTTCAATTAAACACTACAAATGGGCTAGGCACTGGTGGCTCATGCCTGTAATCCTAGCTACTCAGGAAACTAAGACCTAAAGATCATGGTTCAAAGCCAGCTCAGGCACGAAAGTCTGTGAGACTCTTTCTCCAATAAACTACTTAAAAGAAGACAGAAGTGGTGCTGTGGTTCAAGTGGTAGTACACTACCCCTGAGCAAAAAAAGTTTAGGGTACTACCCAAGCCCTAAGTTCAAGTCCTAGGACCAGCTTAAAAGAAAAATTCAAAAGTGAATTCATTCATTCCACTTTTTAAAAATAGCCAATTAGCAAAGAATATGTTAGAAATATATTTAATTAAATGTTAAAATAAAACAAACCTAATTATTCATTTGTCCAGAAATTATATTTTATATTAACTGCCACATTACCCAATTACTGTAAAAAATGAGCAGCTTCAACATTCATATTTCGTCAGAGATACAGCAGGCTTTAAATTGTGGAGGCGGGGAGGGGGGAAGAGTGTCACTCACATTTTAGGTACTACCACGTTTTCTGCCTCAATTCAAGATGGGATTAAGGGTCCCATAAGTCACAAGGTACAGCTGAAGTATCCAGAGATATAAAGAAATGTCAGTCAAACTGAAGACAAACTCTGAAAAGAGCAGTCTTTAACTGTAAACACTGGCAGGGGTATATGAACAATATCAGTATGAGGGATGCTAAAAGGAGTCTGACAGGAAAAAAAAAGAAGACATAAGCAAGAGGCTGACATGTCTGAACACCTAGACAGGGGGAAAGTTGCAAAAAGGATTCTACATGAAAATTCTCACTGCAAAAATGAGAGAGATGCAGGGTACCAGTGGCTATCCTTTTCACACTGCTACTTAGCTGGCTGAGATCTGGGGATCATAGTTGGAAGCCAGCCTAGGAAGATAACTCCAAGAGATTCCTATCTCTAATCACAAAAAAAGCTGGAAGTAGAGGTGTGGTTCAAGTCCTTGAGGGCCTAACTTTAAGCAAAAAGCTCAGGGACAGCAAGCAGACCTTGAGTTCAAGCCCCAGGACCAGCATAGGTGTTGTGAGCGCGTGCACACATACACACAATTTACTGTAGTTTACTCAAGGCAAAATATAAATACACTGCATCTTCCAACTCAGATTCTGAGTTTTCATATTACCTTTCTTCTCTTCTTCCTCTTCCTCACAAAAGTCTGCTAGGGAAAATACGTCTTTGAGTTGTTCTAATTCAAGTATTATAGCCTCTAATTTTTCTCCACTCAGAGAATTAAGGACAGATTTCACCTGAATGAAGATAATAAAATATTGTGGAAATATGAATGAAAAAAAATCTCACAAGGAGAAAAGACTGAAGAGCGCATGCCAACACATCAGTGTGTGTGTGTGTGTGTGTGTGTGTGTGTGTGTGTGTGTGTGTGTGTGTGTGTGTGTGTGTGTGGTGTGTGTGTGTGTGCTAGTCCTAGGGCTCGAACTCAGGGCCTGGGCACTTAGATTTTGTGCTCAAGTCTAGTACTCCATTATCTGAACCACAGCACCACTTCCAGCTTTTTGGTGGTTAATTGGATATAAAAGTCTCACAGACACTTTTACCTGAGCTGGCTTCACACCATAATCATCAGATTTCAGTCTCCTAAGTATCTAGGGTTGCAGTACCCAGTTCTATTTTTTTTTTTGCTGGTCCTGGAGCTTGAACTCAGGACCTAGGAGCTATCCCTGAGGCTCTTTGTGCTCAAGGTTAGTGCTGTACCACTTGGAGCTACAGCACCACTTCCAGCTTTCTATGTGATTTATCAGAGATAACTTATCTGGCCTGGCTTTCAACTAACCTCATATCTAGCCTCCTGAGCTAGGATTAGAGCCATAATTTTTTTTTTGGTCGTGGGGCCTGAACTCTGGGCCTGGCCCTATCCCTCAGTCTTCAGCTGTAGACTAGTGCTCTACCACTGGAGCCTTAGCCCCACTTCTGGGTTTCTGCTTATGTGGTGCTGAGGAATCGAACCGAGGGCCTCATGCATGCAAGGCAAACACCCCACCACTGAGCCACCTTTACAGCCCCCAGAACTCTTTTTTTTAATAATTGTAACACAAAAGGTTAGATATTATAAGAAGGTAGATAGAATTTGTATTTCCAAAATTAATACAGGCTAGAAGAGAACTGAAAATTATCA